>NC_089006.1:3212858-3512858 GCF_963932015.1 Anas acuta | reverse complement strand
TTCACTTGTACCCAAAGCCTTCCTTTGGGGGCACTTCTGGATGGGCGAATGGGGCTTGAAACGCTTTTTCTGTGGCCCGAGTTTTCAGTTTTCTGCCATGCTGGCTAGTGTTATATTTAGGGTTGCTTATAAACAGCAAACACGGGGGGTCCAGTTGCGTATGGGCCTGCATAAAGGCTCCCCTGGGGAGTTCAGTTGTACCCAAAGCCTTCCTCTGGGGGCACTTTTGGATGGGCGAATGGGGCTTGTAGCACGTTTTCTGGGGCCCGAGTTTTCAGTCGTCTGCCATGCGGGCCAGGGTTATATTTAGGGTTGCAGTGAAAGAGCGAACCCGGAGGGTCCAGTTGCATGTGGGGCTGCGTAAAGGCTCCCCTGGGGAGTTCAGTTGTACCCAAAGCCTTCCTCTGGGGGCACTTTTGGATGGGCGAATTAGGCTTTTAAGGCATTTTCTGGGGCCCGAGTTTTCAGTCGACTGCCAGGCGGGCCAGGGCTATATTTAGGGTTGCTCGTAAACAGTGAACAAGGAGGGTCCAGTTGCATGTGGGGCTGCGTTAAGGCTCCCCTGGGGAGTTCAGTTGTACCCAAAGCCTTCCTTTGGGGGCACTTTTGGATGGTCCAAGGGGAATCGCAATGCGTTTTCTGAGGCCCGCTTTTTCAGTCTTCTCCCATTGCGCCGAGGGCTATATTTAGGCTTACGGTGAAAGAGCGAACCCGGAGGGTCCAGTTGCATGTGGGGCTGCATAAAGGCTCCCCTGGGGAGTTCACTTGTACCCAAAGCCTTCCTCTGGGGGCACTTTTGGATGGCCGAATTAGGCTTTTAATGCAATTTCTCTTGCCCGAGTTTTCAGTCGACTGCCAGGCGGGCCAGGGCTATATTTAGGGTTGCTGTGAAAGAGCGAATACGGAGGGTCCAGTTGCATGTGGGGCTGCGTAAAGGCTCCCCTGGGGAGTCCAGTTGTAACCAAAGCCTTCTTCTGGGGGCACTTTTGGATGGGCGAATTAGGCTTTTAATGCATTTTCTGGGGCCCGAGTTTTCAGTCGACTGCCAGGCGGGCCAGGGTTATATTTAGGGTTGCTCGTAAACAGTGAACAAGGAGGGTCCAGTTGCATGTGGGGCTGCGTTAAGGCTCCCCTGGGGAGTTCAGTTGTACCCAAAGCCTTCCTTTGGGGGCTCTTTTGGATGGTCCAAGGGGAATCGCAATGCGTTTTCTGAGGCCCGCTTTTTCAGTCTTCTCCCATTGCGCCGAGGGTTATATTTAGGCTTGCGGTGAAAGAGTGAACCCGGAGGGTCCAGTTGCATGTGGGGCTGCATAAAGGCTCCCCTGGGGAGTTCAGTTGTACCCAAAGCCTTCCTTTGGGGGCACTTCTGGATGGGTGAATGGGGCTTGAAACGCTTTTTCTGTGGCCCGAGTTTTCAGTCTTCTGCCATGCTGGCTAGTGTTATATTTAGGGTTGCTTGTCAACAGCGAACACGGGGGGTCCAGTTGCGTATGGGCCTGCATAAAGGCTCCCCTGGGGAGTTCACTTGTACCCAAAGCCTTCCTCTGGGGGCACTTTTGGATGGGCGAATGGGGCTTGTAGCACCTTTTCTGGGGCCCGATTTTTCAGTCGTCTGCCATGCGGGCCAGGGTTATATTTAGGGTTGCTGTGAAAGAGCGAATACGGAGGGTCCAGTTGCATGTGGGGCTGCATAAAGGCTCCCCTGGGGAGTTCACTTGTACCCAAAGCCTTCCTTTGGGGGCACTTCTGGATGGGCGAATGGGGCTTGAAACGCTTTTTCTGTGGCCCGAGTTTTCAGTTTTCTGCCATGCTGGCTAGTGTTATATTTAGGGTTGCTTATAAACAGCAAACACGGGGGGTCCAGTTGCGTATGGGCCTGCATAAAGGCTCCCCTGGGGAGTTCAGTTGTACCCAAAGCCTTCCTCTGGGGGCACTTTTGGATGGGCGAATGGGGCTTGTAGCACGTTTTCTGGGGCCCGAGTTTTCAGTCGTCTGCCATGCGGGCCAGGGTTATATTTAGGGTTGCAGTGAAAGAGCGAACACGGAGGGTCCAGTTGCATGTGGGGCTGCGTAAAGGCTCCCCTGGGGAGTTCAGTTGTACCCAAAGCCTTCCTCTGGGGGCACTTTTGGATGGGCGAATTAGGCTTTTAAGGCATTTTCTGGGGCCCGAGTTTTCAGTCGACTGCCAGGCGGGCCAGGGTTATATTTAGGATTGCTTTGAAAGAGCGAATATGGAGGGTCCAGTTGCATGTGGGGCTGCATAAAGGCTCCCCTGGGGAGTTCACTTGTACCCAAAGCCTTCCTTTGGGGGCACTTCTGGATGGGTGAATGGGGCTTGAAACACATTTTCTGGAGCCCGAGTTTTCAGCCTTCTGCCATGGTGGCTAGGGGTATATTTAGGGTTGCTCGTAAACAGTGAACAAGGAGGGTCCAGTTGCATGTGGGGCTGCGTAAAGGCTCCCCTGGGGAGTTCACTTGTACCCAAAGCCTTCCTCTGGGGGCACTTTTGGATGGGCGAATTAGGCTTTTAATGCATTTTCTGGGGCCCGAGTTTTCAGTCGACTGCCAGGCGGGCCAGGTCTATATTTAGGGTTGCTGTGAAAGAGCGAATATGGAGGGTCCAGTTGCATGTGGGGCTGCGTTAAGGCTCCCCTGGGGAGTCCAGTTGTACCCAAAGCCTTCCTTTGGGGGCTCTTTTGGATGGTCCAAGGGGAATCGCAATGCATTTTCTGAGGCCCGCTTTTTCAGTCTTCTCCCATTGCGCCGAGGGCTATATTTAGGCTTGCGGTGAAAGAGTGAACCCGGAGGGTCCAGTTGCATGTGGGGCTGCATAAAGGCTCCCCTGGGGAGCTCAGTTGTACCCAAAGCCTTCCTTTGGGGGCTCTTCTGGATGGGCGAATTAGGCTTTTAACGCATTTTCTGGGGCCCGAGTTTTCAGTCGTCTGCCATGCGGGCCAGGGTTATATTTAGGGTTGCTGTGAAAGAGCGAATACGGAGTGTCCAGTTGCATGTGGGGCTGCATAAAGGCTCCCCTGGGGAGTTCACTTGTACCCAAAGCCTTCCTTTGGGGGCACTTTTGGATGGGCGAAAGGGGCTTGAAACGCTTTTTCTGTGGCCCGAGTTTTCAGCCTTCTGCCATGCTGGCTAGGGGTATATTTAGGGTTGCTCGTAAACAGTTAACAAGGAGGGTCCAGTTGCATGTGGGGCTGCATAAAGGCTCCCCTGGGGAGTTCACTTTTACCCAAAGCCTTCCTCTGGGGGCACTTTTGGATGGGCGAATTAGGCTTTTAACGCATTTTCTGGGGCCCGAGTTTTCAGTCGACTGCCAGGCGGGCCAGGGCTATATTTAGGGTTGCTGTGAAAGAGTGAACCTGGAGGGTCCAGTTGCATGTGGGGCTGCATAAAGGCTCGCCTGGGGAGTTCACTTGTACCCAAAGCCTTCCTTTGGGGGCACTTTTGGATGGTCGAATGGGGCTTGTAGCACGTTTTGTGGGGCCCGAGTTTTCAGTCGTCTGCCATGCGGGCCAGGGTTATATTTAGGGTTGCTGTGAAAGAGCGAATACGGAGGGTCCAGTTGCATGTGGGGCTGCGTAAAGGCTCCCCTGGGGAGTTCACTTGTACCCAAAGCCTTCCTTTGGGGGCACTTTTGGATGGGCGAATGGGGCTCGTAACACATTTTCTGTGGCCCGAGCTTTCAGTCGACTGCCAGGCATGCCAGGGCTATATTTAGGCTTGCGGTGAAAGAGTGAACCCGGAGGGTCCAGTTGCATGTGGGGCTGCATAAAGGCTCCCCTGGGGAGTTCACTTGTACCCAAAGCCTTCCTTTGGGGGCACTTCTGGATCGGTGAATGGGGCTTGACACGCATTTTCTGGAGCCCAAGTTTTCAGTCTTCTGCCATGGTGGCTAGGGGTGTATTTAGGGTTGCTCGTAAACAGTGAACAAGGAGGGTCCAGTTGCATGTGGGGCTGCGTAAAGGCTCCCCTGGGGATTTCAGTTGTACCCAAAGCCTTCCTTTGGGGGCACTTTTGGATGGGCGAATGGGGCTCGTAACACATTTTCTGTGGCCCGAGCTTTCAGTCGACTGCCAGGCGTGCTAGGGCTATATTTAGGCTTGCGGTGAAAGAGTGAACCCGGAGGGTCCAGTTGCATGTGGGGCTGCATAAAGGCTCCCCTGGGGAGTTCACTTGTACCCAAAGCCTTCCTTTCGGGGCACTTCTGGATGGGTGAATGGGGCTTGAAACGCATTTTCTGGAGCCCGAGTTTTCAGTCTTCTGCCATGGTGGCTAGGGGTATATTTAGGGTTGCTCGTAAACAGTGAACAAGGAGGGTCCAGTTGCATGTGGGGCTGCGTAAAGGCTCCCCTGGGGAGTTCAGTTGTACCCAAAGCCTTCCTTTGGGGGCACTTTTGGATGGGCGAATGGGGCTTGAAACGCTTTTTCTGTGGCCCGAGTTTTCAGTCTTCTGCCATGGTGGCTAGGGGTATATTTAGGTTTGCTCGTAAACAGTCAACAAGGAGGGTCCAGTTGCATGTGGGGCTGCATAAAGGCTCCCCTGGGGAGTTCACTTGTACCCAAAGCCTTCCTCTGGGGGCACTTTTGGATGGTCCAAGGGGAATCGCAATGCGTTTTCTGAGGCCTGCTTTTTCAGTCTTCTCCCATTGCGCCGAGGGTTATATTTAGGCTTGCGGTGAAAGAGTGAACCCGGAGGGTCCAGTTGCATGTGGGGCTGCGTAAAGGCTCCCCTGGGGAGTTCAGTTGTACCCAAAGCCTTCCTCTGGGGGCACTTTTGGATGGGCGAATTAGGCTTTTAACGCATTTTCTGTGGCCCGAGTTTTCAGTCGACTGCCAGGCGGGCCAGGGCTATATTTAGGGTTGCTGTGAAAGAGTGAACCCGGAGGGTCCAGTTGCATGTTGGGCTGCATAAAGGCTCCCCTGGGGAGTTCAGTTGTACCCAAAGCCTTCCTTTGGGGGCACTTCGGGATGGGTGAATGGGGCTTGAAACGCTTTTTCTGTGGCCCAAGTTTTCAGTCTTCTGCCATGCTGGCTAGGGTTATATTTAGGGTTGCTTGTAAACAGCGAACACGGGGGGTCCAGTTGCGTATGGGCCTGCATAAAGGCTCCCCTGGGGAGTTCAGTTGTACCCAAAGCCTTCCTCTGGGGGCACTTTTGGATGGGCGAATGGGGCTTGTAGCACGTTTTCTGGGGCCCGATTTTTCAGTCGTCTGCCATGCGGGCCAGGGTTATATTTAGGGTTGCTGTGAAAGAGCGAATACGGAGGGTCCAGTTGCATGTGGGGCTGCATAAAGGCTCCCCTGGGGAGTTCACTTGTACCCAAAGCCTTCCTTTGGGGGCACTTCTGGATGGGCGAAAGGGGCTTGAAACGCTTTTTCTGTGGCCCGAGTTTTCAGTCTTCTGCCATGCTGGCTAGTGTTATATTTAGGGTTGCTGTAAAGAGCGAACACGGAGGGTCCAGTTGCATGTGGGGCTGCGTTAAGGCTCCCCTGGGGAGTTCAGATGTACCCAAAGCCTTCCTTTGGGGGCACTTTTGGATGGGCGAATGGGGCTCGTAACACATTTTCTGTGGCCCGAGCTTTCAGTCGACTGCCAGGCGTGCTAGGGCTATATTTAGGCTTGCGGTGAAAGAGTGAACCCGGAGGGTCCAGTTGCATGTGGGGCTGCATAAAGGCTCCCCTGGGGAGTTCACTTGTACCCAAAGCCTTCCTTTCGGGGCACTTCTGGATGGGTGAATGGGGCTTGAAACGCATTTTCTGGAGCCCGAGTTTTCAGTCTTCTGCCATGGTGGCTAGGGGTATATTTAGGGTTGCTCGTAAACAGTGAACAAGGAGGGTCCAGTTGCATGTGGGGCTGCGTAAAGGCTCCCCTGGGGAGTTCAGTTGTACCCAAAGCCTTCCTATGGGGGCACTTTTGGATGGGCGAATTAGGCTTTTAACGCATTTTCTGGGGCCCGAGTTTTCAGTCGACTGCCAGGCGGGCCAGGGCTATATTTAGGATTGCTGTGAAAGAGCGAATATGGAGGGTCCAGTTGCATGTGGGGCTGCATAAAGGCTCCCCTGGGGAGTTCAGTTGTACCCAAAGCCTTCCTTTGGGGGCACTTCTGGATGGGTGAATGGGGCTTGAAACGCTTTTTCTGTGGCCCGAGTTTTCAGTCTTCTGCCATGCTGGCTAGGGTTATATTTAGGGTTGCTTGTAAACAGCGAACACGGGGGGTCCAGTTGCGTATGGGCCTGCATAAAGGCTCCCCTGGGGAGTTCACTTGTACCCAAAGCCTTCCTCTGGGGCACTTTTGGATGGGCGAATGGGGCTTGTAGCACGTTTTCTGGGGCCCGATTTTTCAGTCGTCTGCCATGCGGGCCAGGGTTATATTTAGGGTTGTTGTGAAAGAGCGAATACGGAGGGTCCAGTTGCATGTGGGGCTGCATAAAGGCTCCCCTGGGGAGTTCACTTGTACCCAAAGCCTTCCTTTGGGGGCACTTCTGGATGGGCGAAACGGGCTTGAAACGCTTTTTCTGTGGCCCGAGTTTTCAGTTTTCTGCCATGCTGGCTAGTGTTATATTTAGGGTTGCTTGTAAACAGCAAACACGGGGGGTCCAGTTGCGTATGGGCCTGCATAAAGGCTCCCCTGGGGAGTTCAGTTGTACCCAAAGCCTTCCTCTGGGGGCACTTTTGGATGGGCGAATGGGGCTCGTAACACATTTTCTGTGGCCCGAGCTTTCAGTCGACTGCCAGGCGTGCTAGGGCTATATTTAGGCTTGCGGTGAAAGAGTGAACCCGGAGGGTCCAGTTGCATGTGGGGCTGCATAAAGGCTCCCCTGGGGAGTTCACTTGTACCCAAAGCCTTCCTTTCGGGGCACTTCTGGATGGGTGAATTAGGCTTGAAACGCATTTTCTGGAGCCCGAGTTTTCAGTCTTCTGCCATGGTGGCTAGGGATATATTTAGGGTTGCTCGTAAACAGTGAACAAGGAGGGTCCAGTTGCATGTGGGGCTGCGTAAAGGCTCCCCTGGGGAGTTCACTTGTACCCAAAGCCTTCCTCTGGGGGCACTTTTGGATGGGCGAATTAGGCTTTTAATGCATTTTCTGGGGCCCGAGTTTTCAGTCGACTGCCAGGCGGGCCAGGGCTATATTTAGGGTTGCTGTGAAAGAGCGAATACGGAGGGTCCAGTTGCATGTGGGGCTGCGTTAAGGCTCCCCTGGGGAGTCCAGTTGTACCCAAAGCCTTCCTTTGGGGGCACTTTTGGATGGTCCAAGGGGAATCGCAATGCGTTTTCTGAGGCCCGCTTTTTCAGTCTTCTCCCATTGCGCCGAGGGTTATATTTATGTTTGCGGTGAAAGAGTGAACCCGGAGGGTCCAGTTGCATGTGGGGCTGCATAAAGGCTCCCCTGGGGAGTTCACTTGTACCCCAAGCCTTCCTCTGGGGGCACTTTTGGATGGGCGAATGGGGCTTTTAGCACGTTTTCTGGGGCCCGATTTTTCAGTCGTCTGCCATGCGGGCCAGGGTTATATTTAGGGTTGCTGTGAAAGAGCGAATACGGAGGGTCCAGTTGCATGTGGGGCTGCATAAAGGCTCCCCTGGGGAGTTCACTTGTACCCAAAGCCTTCCTTTGGGGGCACTTCTGGATGGGCGAAAGGGGCTTGAAACGCTTTTTCTGTGGCCCGAGTTTTCAGTCTTCTGCCATGCTGGCTAGGGGTATATTTAGGGTTGCTGTAAAGAGCGAACACGGAGGGTCCAGTTGCATGTGGGGCTGCTTTAAGGCTCCCCTGGGGAGTTCAGATGTACCCAAAGCCTTCCTTTGGGGGCACTTTTGGATGGGCGAATGGGGCTCGTAACACATTTTCTGTGGCCCGAGCTTTCAGTCGACTGCCAGGCGTGCTAGGGCTATATTTAGGCTTGCGGTGAAAGAGTGAACCCGGAGGGTCCAGTTGCATGTGGGGCTGCATAAAGGCTCCCCTGGGGAGTTCACTTGTACCCAAAGCCTTCCTTTGGGGGCACTTCTGGATGGGTGAATGGGGCTTGAAACGCATTTTCTGGGGCCCGAGTTTTCAGTCGTCTGCCATGGTGGCTAGGGGTATATTTAGGGTTGCTCGTAAACAGTGAACAAGGAGGGTCCAGTTGCATGTGGGGCTGCGTAAAGGCTCCCCTGGGGAGTTCAGTTGTACCCAAAGCCTTCCTCTGGGGGCAATTTTGGATGGGCGAATTAGACTTTTAACGCGTTTTCTGGGGCCCGAGTTTTCAGTCGACTGCCAGGCGGGCCAGGGCTATATTTAGGGTTGCTGTGAAAGAGCGAATATGGAGGGTCCAGTTGCATGTGGGCCTGCATAAAGGCTCCCCTGGGGAGTTCACTTGTACCCAAAGCCTTCCTCTGGGGGCACTTTTGGATGGGCGAATGGGGCTTGTAGCACGTTTTCTGGGGCCCGATTTTTCAGTCGTCTGCCATGCGGGCCAGGGTTATATTTAGGGTTGCTGTGAAAGAGCGAATACGGAGTGTCCAGTTGCATGTGGGGCTGCATAAAGGCTCCCCTGGGGAGTTCACTTGTACCCAAAGCCTTCCTTTGGGGGCACTTCTGGATGGGCGAAAGGGGCTTGAAACGCTTTTTCTGTGGCCCGAGTTTTCAGTTTTCTGCCATGCTGGCTAGTGTTATATTTAGGGTTGCTTGTAAACAGCAAACACGGGGGGTCCAGTTGCGTATGGGCCTGCATAAAGGCTCCCCTGGGGAGTTCAGTTGTACCCAAAGCCTTCCTCTGGGGGCACTTTTGGATGGGCGAATGGGGCTTGTGGCACGTTTTCTGGGGCCCGATTTTTCAGTCGTCTGCCATGCGGGCCAGGGTTATATTTAGGGTTGCTGTGAAAGAGCGAATACGGAGGGTCCAGTTGCATGTGGGGCTGCGTTAAGACTCCCCTGGGGAGTTCAGTTGTACCCAAAGCCTTCCTCTGGGGGCACTTCTGGATGGTCCAAGGGGAATCGCAATGCGTTTTCTGAGGCCCGCTTTTTCAGTCTTCTCCCATTGCGCCGAGGGCTATATTTAGGCTTGCGGTGAAAGAGTGAACCCGGAGGGTCCAGTTGCATGTGGGGCTGCATAAAGGCTCCCCTGGGGAGTTCAGTTGTACCCAAAGCCTTCCTTTGGGGGCACTTCTGGATGGGCGAAAGGGGCTTGAAACGCTTTTTCTGTGGCCCGAGTTTTCAGTCTTCTGCCATGCTGGCTAGGGTTATATTTAGGGTTGCTGTAAAGATCGAACACGGAGGGTCCAGTTGCATGTGTGGCTTCGTAAAGGCTCCCCTGGGGAGTTCAGATGTACCCAAAGCCTTCCTTTGGGGGCACTTTTGGATGGGCGAATGGGGCTCGTAACACATTTTCTGTGGCCCGAGCTTTCAGTCGACTGCCAGGCGTGCTAGGGATATATTTAGGCTTGCGGTGAAAGAGTGAACCCGGAGGGTCCAGTTGCATGTGGGGCTGCATAAAGGCTCCCCTGGGGAGTTCACTTGTACCCAAAGCCTTCCTTTGGGGGCACTTCTGGATGGGTGAATGGGGCTTGAAACGCATTTTCTGGAGCCCGAGTTTTCAGTCTTCTGCCATGGTGGCTAGGGGTATATTTAGGGTTGCTCGTAAACAGTGAACAAGGACGGTCCAGTTGCATGTGGGGCTGCATAAAGGCTCCCCTGGGGAGTTCAGTTGTACCCAAAGCCTTCCTTTGGGGGCACTTCTGGATGGGTGAATTAGGCTTTTAATGCATTTTCTGGGGCCCGAGTTTTCAGTCGACTGCCAGGCGGGCCAGGGCTATATTTAGGGTTGCTGTGAAAGAGTGAACCCGGAGGGTCCAGTTGCATGTGGGGCTGCATAAAGGCTCCCCTGGGGAGTTCACTTGTACCCAAAGCCTTCCTTTGGGGGCACTTCTGGATGGGTGAATGGGGCTTGAAACGCATTTTCTGGAGCCCGAGTTTTCAGTTTTCTGCCATGCTGGCTAGTGTTATATTTAGGGTTGCTTGTAAACAGCAAACACGGGGGGTCCAGTTGCGTATGGGCCTGCATAAAGGCTCCCCTGGGGAGTTCAGTTGTACCCAAAGCCTTCCTCTGGGGGCACTTTTGGATGGTCGAATGAGGCTTGTAGCACGTTTTCTGGGGCCCGAGTTTTCAGTCGTCTGCCATGCGGGCCAGGGTTATATTTAGGGTTGCTGTGAAAGAGCGAATACGGAGGGTCCAGTTGCATGTGGGGCTGAATAAAGGCTCCCCTGGGGAGTTCAGTTGTACCCAAAGCCTTCCTTTGGGGGCACTTCTGGATGGGCGAAAGGGGCTTGAAACGCTTTTTCTGTGGCCCGAGTTTTCAGTCTTCTGCCATGCTGGCTAGGGTTATATTTAGGGTTGCTGTAAAGAGCGAACACGGAGGGTCCAGTTGCATGTGTGGCTTCGTAAAGGCTCCCCTGGGGAGTTCAGATGTACCCAAAGCCTTCCTTTGGGGGCACTTTTGGATGGGCGAATGGGGCTCGTAACACATTTTCTGTGGCCCGAGCTTTCAGTCGACTGCCAGGCGTGCTAGGGCTATATTTAGGCTTGCGGTGAAAGAGTGAACCCGGAGGGTCCAGTTGCATGTGGGGCTGCATAAAGGCTCCCCTGGGGAGTTCACTTGTACCCAAAGCCTTCCTCTGGGGGCACTTTTGGATGGGCGAATTAGGCTTTTAATGCATTTTCTGGGGCTCGAGTTTTCAGTCGACTGCCAGGCGGGCCAGGGCTATATTTAGGGTTGCTCGTAAACAGTGAACAAGGAGGGTCCAGTTGCAAATGGGGCTGCATAAAGGCTCCCCTGGGGAGTTCAGTTGTACCCAAAGCCTTCCTTTGGGGGCACTTTTGGATGGTCCAAGGGGAATCGCAATGCGTTTTCTGAGGCCCGATTTTTCAGTCTTCTCCCATTGCGCCGAGGGATAAATTTAGGCTTGCGGTGAAAGAGTGAACCCGGAGGGTCCAGTTGCATGTGGGGCTGCATAAAGGCTCCCCTAGGGAGTTCACTTGTACCCAAAGCCTTCCTCTGGGGGGAATTTTGGATGGGCGAATTAGGCTTGAAACGCATTTTCTGGGGCCCGAGTTTTCAGTCGACTGCCATGCGGGCCAGGGCTATATTTAGGGTTGCTGTGAAAGAGTGAACCCGGAGGGTCCAGTTGCATGTGGGGCTGCATAAAGGCTCCCCTGGGGAGTTCAGTTGTACCCAAAGCCTTCCTCTGGGGGCACTTTTGGATGGGTGAATCAGGCTTTTAATGCATTTTCTGGGGCCCGAGTTTTCAGTCGACTGCCAGGCGGGCCAGGGCTATATTTAGGGTTGCTGTGAAAGAGCGAATACGGAGGGTCCATTTGCATGTGGGGCTGCGTAAAGGCTCCCCTGGGGAGTCCAGTTGTACCCAAAGCCTTCCTTTGGGGGCACTTCTGGATGGGCGAAAGGGGCTTGAAACGCTTTTTCTGTGGCCCGAGTTTTCAGTCTTCTGCCATGCTGGCTAGGGTTATATTTAGGGTTGCTGTAAAGAGCGAACCCGGAGGGTCCAGTTGCATGTGGGGCTGCATAAAGGCTCCCCTGGGGAGTTCAGATGTACCAAAAGCCTTCCTCTGGGGGCACTTTTGGATGGGCGAATGGGGCTCGTAACACATTTTCTGTGGCCTAAGCTTTCAGTCGACTGCCAGGCGTGCTAGGGCTATATTAAGGGTTGCTGTGAAAGAGTGAACCCGGAGGGTCCAGTTGCATGTGGGGCTGCATAAAGGCTCCCCTGGGGAGTTCACTTGTACCCAAAGCCTTCCTTTGGGGGCACTTCTGGATGGGCGAATTAGGCTTGAAACGCATTTTCTGGGGCCCGAGTTTTCAGTCGACTGCCAGGCGGGCCAGGGCTATATTTAGGGTTGCTCGTAAACAGTGAACAAGGAGGGTCCAGTTGCATGTGGGGCTGCATAAAGGCTCCCCTGGGGATTTCAGTTGTACCCAAAGCCTTCCTCTGGGGGCACTTTTGGATGGGCGAATTAGGCTTTTAACGCATTTTCTGGGGCCTGAGTTTTCAGTCGACTGCCAGGCGGGCCAGGGCTATATTTAGGGTTGCTGTGAAAGAGCGAATACGGATGGTCCAGTTGCATGTGGGGCTGCATAAAGGCTCCCCTGGGGAGTTCACTTGTACCCAAAGCCTTCCTCTGGGGGCACTTCTGGATGGGTGAATGGGGCTTGAAATGCATTTTCTGGAGCCCGAGTTTTCAGTTTTCTGTTATGCTGGCTAGTGTTATATTTAGGGTTGCTTGTAAACAGCGAACACGGGGGGTCCAGTTGCGTATGGGCCTGCATAAAGGCTCCCCTGGGGAGTTCACTTGTACCCAAAGCCTTCCTTTGGGGGCACTTCTGGATGGGCGAATGGAGCTTGTAGCACGTTTTCTGGGGCCCGATTTTTCAGTCGTCTGCCATGCAGGCCAGGGTTATATTTAGGGTTGCTGTGAAAGAGCGAATACGGAGGGTCCAGTTGCATGTGGGGCTGCATAAAGGCTCCCCTGGGGAGTTCACTTGTACCCAAAGCCTTCCTTTGGGGGCACTTCTGGATGGGCGAAAGGGGCTTGAAACGCTTTTTCTGTGGCCCGAGTTTTCAGTCTTCTGCCATGCTGGCTAGGGTTATATTTAGTGTTGCTGTAAAGAGCGAACCCGGAGGGTCCAGTTGCATGTGGGGCTGCATAAAGGCTCCCCTGGGGAGTTCAGATGTACCCAAAGCCTTCCTTTGGGGGCACTTTTGGATGGGCGATTGGGGCTCGTAACACATTTTCTGTGGCCTAAGCTTTCAGTCGACTGCCAGGCGTGCTAGGGGTATATTTAGGGTTGCTCGTAAACAGTGAACAAGGAGGGTCCAGTTGCATGTGGGGCTGCGTAAAGGCTCCCCTGGGGAGTTCACTTTTACCCAAAGCCTTCCTCTGGGGGCACTTTTGGATGGGTGAATTAGGCTTTTAATGCATTTTCTGGGGCCCGAGTTTTCAGTCGACTGCCAGGCGGGCCAGAGCTATATTTAGGGTTGCTGTGAAAGAGCGAATACGGAGGGTCCAGTTGCATGTGGGGCTGCGTTAAGGCTCCCCTGGGGAGTCCAGTTGTACCCAAAGCCTTCCTTTGGGGGCACTTTTGGATGGTCCAAGGGGAATCGCAATGCGTTTTCTGAGGCCCGCTTTTTCAGTCTTCTCCCATTGCGCCGAGGGCTATATTTAGGCTTGCGGTGAAAGAGTGAACCCGGAGGGTCCAGTTGCATGTGGGGCTGCATAAAGGCTCCCCTGGGGAGTTCACTTGTACCCAAAGCCTTCCTTTGGGGGCACTTCTGGATGGGCGAAAGGGGCTTGAAACGCTTTTTCTGTGGCCCGAGTTTTCAGTTTTCTGCCATGCTGGCTAGTGTTATATTTAGGGTTGCTTGTAAACAGCAAACACGGGGGGTCCAGTTGTGTATGGGCCTGCATAAAGGCTCCCCTGGGGAGTTCAGTTGTACCCAAAGCCTTCCTCTGGGGGCACTTTTGGATGGGCGAATGGGGCTTGTAGCACGTTTTCTGGGGCCCGATTTTTCAGTCGTCTGCCATGCGGGCCAGGGTTATATTTAGGGTTGCTGTGAAAGAGCGAATACGGAGGGTCCAGTTGCATGTGGGGCTGCATAAAGGCTCCCCTGGGGAGTTCAGTTGTACCCAAAGCCTTCCTTTGGGGGCACTTCTGGATGGGCGAAAGGGGCTTGAAACGCTTTTTCTGTGGCCCGAGTTTTCAGTCTTCTGCCATGCTGGCTAGGGTTATATTTAGGGTTGCTGTAAAGAGCGAACACGGAGGGTCCAGTTGCATGTGTGGCTTCGTAAAGGCTCCCCTGGGGAGTTCAGATGTACCCAAAGCCTTCCTTTGGGGGCACTTTTGGATGGGCGAATGGGGCTCGTAACACATTTTCTGTGGCCCGAGCTTTCAGTCGACTGCCAGGCGTGCTAGGGCTATATTTAGGCTTGCGGTGAAAGAGTGAACCCGGAGGGTCCAGTTGCATGTGGGGCTGCATAAAGGCTCCCCTGGGGAGTTCAGTTGTACCCAAAGCCTTCCTTTGGGGGCACTTCTGGATGGGTGAATGGGGCTTGAAACGCATTTTCTGGAGCCCGAGTTTTCAGTCTTCTGCCATGGTGGCTAGGGGTATATTTAGGGTTGCTCGTAAACAGTGAACAAGGAGGGTCCAGTTGCATGTGGGGCTGCATAAAGGCTCCCCTGGGGAGTTCACTTGTACCCAAAGCCTTCCTTTGGGGGCACTTCTGGATGGGCGAAAGGGGCTTGAAAGGCTTTTTCTGTGGCCCGAGTTTTCAGTCTTCTGCCATGCTGGCTAGGGTTATATTTAGGGTTGCTGTGAAAGAGCGAACACGGAGGGTCTAGTTGCATGTGGGGCTGCGTAAAGGCTCCCCTGGGGAGTTCAGATGTACCCAAAGCCTTCCTTTGGGGGCACTTTTGGATGGGCAAATGGGGCTCGTAACCCATTTTCTGTGGCTCGAACTTTCAGTCGACTGCCAGGCGTGCTAGGGCTATATTTAGGCTTGCGGTGAAAGAGTGAACCCGGAGGGTCCAGTTGCTTGTGGGGCTGCATAAAGGCTCACCTGGGGAGTTCACTTGTACCCAAAGCCTTCCTTTGGGGGCACTTCTGGATGGGTGAATGGGGCTTGAAACACTTTTTCTGTGGCCCGAGTTTTCAGTCGTCTGCCATGCGGGCCAGGGTTATATTTAGGGTTGCTGTGAAGGAGCGAATACGGAGTGTCCAGTTGCATGTGGGGCTGCATAAAGGCTCCCCTGGGGAGTTCAGATGTACCCAAAGCCTTCCTTTGGGGGCACTTTTGGATGGGCGAAAGGGGCTTGAATCGCTTTTTCTGTGGCCCGAGTTTTCAGTCTTCTGCCATGGTGGCTAGGGGTATATTTAGGGTTGCTCGTAAACAGTGAACAAGGAGGGTCCAGTTGCATGTGGGGCTGCATAAAGGCTCCCCTGGGGAGTTCAGTTGTACCCAAAGCCTTCCTCTGGGGGCACTTTTGGATGGGCGAATTAGGCTTTTAACGCACTTTCTGGGGCCCGAGTTTTCAGTCGACTGCCATGCGGGCCAGGGCTATATTTAGGGTTGCTGTGAAAGAGTGAACCCGGAGGGTCCAGTTGCATGTGGGGCTGCATAAAGGCTCCCCTGGGGAGTTCAGTTGTACCCAAAGCCTTCCTTTCGGGGCACTTCTGGATGGGTGAATGGGGCTTGAAACGCATTTTCTGGAGCCCGAGTTTTCAGTCTTCTGCCATGGTGGCTAGGGGTATATTTAGGGTTGCTCGTAAACAGTGAAAAAGGAGGGTCCAGTTGCATGTGGGGCTGCATAAAGGCTCCCCTGGGGAGTTCACTTGTACCCAAAGCCTTCCTTTGGGGGCACTTCTGGATGGGCGAAAGGGGCTTGAAACGCTTTTTCTGTGGCCCGAGTTTTCAGTCTTCTGCCATGCTGGCTAGGGTTATATTTAGGGTTGCTGTGAAAGAGCGAACACGGAGGGTCCAGTTGCATGTGGGGCTGCGTAAAGGCTCCCCTGGGGAGTTCAGATGTACCCAAAGCCTTCCTTTGGGGGCACTTTTGTATGGGCGAATGGGGCTCGAAACACATTTTCTGTGGCTCGAACTTTCAGTCGACTGCCAGGCTTGCTAGGGCTATATTTAGGCTTGCAGTGAAAGAGTGAATACGGAGGGTCCAGTTGCATGTGGGGCTGCATAAAGGCTCCCCTGGGGAGTTCACTTGTACCCAAAGCCTTCCTTTGGGGGCACTTCTGGATGGGCGAAAGGGGTTGAAACGCTTTTTCTGTGGCCCGAGTTTTCAGTCTTCTGCCATGGTGGCTAGGGTTATATTTAGGGTTGTTCGTAAACAGCGAACACGGGGGGTCCAGTTGCGTATGGGCCTGCATAAAGGCTCCCCTGGGGAGTTCAGTTGTACCCAAAGCCTTCCTCTGGGGGCACTTTTGGATGGGCGAATTAGGCTTTTAATGCATTTTCTGTGGCCCGAATTTTCAAACAACTTCCAGGCGGGCCGGGGCTATATTTAGGGTTGCGGTGAAAGAGTGAACCCGGAGGGTCCAGTTGCTTGTGGGGCTGCATAAAGGCTCCCCTGGGGAGTTCAGTTGTACCCAAAGCCTTCCTTTGGGGGCACTTCTGGATGGGTGAATGGGGCTTGAAACACTTTTTCTGTGGCCCGAGTTTTCAGTCGTCTGCCATGCGGGCCAGGGTTATATTTAGGGTTGCTGTGAAAGAGCGAATACAGAGGGTCCAGTTGCATGTGGGGCTGCATAAAGGCTCCCCTGGGGAGTTCACTTGTACCCAAAGCCTTCCTTTGGGGGCACTTCTGGATGGGCGAAAGGGGCTTGAAACGCTTTTTCTGTGGCCCGAGTTTTCAGTCTTCTGCCATGCTGGCTAGTGTTATATTTAGGGTTGCTTGTAAACAGCGAACACGGGGGGTCCAGTTGCGTATGGGCCTGCATAAAGGCTCCCCTGGGGAGTTCACTTGTACCCAAAGCCTTCCTCTGGGGGCACTTTTGGATGGGCGAATGGGGCTTGTAGCACGTTTTTTGGGGCCCGATTTTTCAATCGTCTGCCATGTGGGCCAGGGCTATATTTAGGGTTGCTGTGAAAGAGCGAATACGGAGTGTCCAGTTGCATGTGGGGCTGCATAAAGGCTCCCCTGGGGAGTTCACTTGTACCCAAAGCCTTTTTTTGGGGGCACTTCTGGATGGGCGAAAGGGGCTTGAAACGCTTTTTCTGTGGCCCGAGTTTTCAGTCTTCTGCCATGCTGGCTAGTGTTATATTTAGGGTTGCTTGTAAACAGCAAACACGGGGGGTCCAGTTGCGTATGGGCCTGCATAAAGGCTCCCCTGGGGAGTTCACTTGTACCCAAAGCCTTCCTCTGGGGGCACTTTTGGATGGTCGAATGGGGCTTGTAGCACGTTTTTTGGGGCCCGATTTTTCAATCGTCTGCCATGTGGGCCAGGGATATATTTAGGGTTGCTGTGAAAGAGCGAATACGGAGGGTCCAGTTGCATGTGGGGCTGCATAAAGGCTCCCCTGGGGAGTTCACTTGTACCCAAAGCCTTCCTTTCGGGGCACTTCTGGATGGGCGAAAGGGGCTTGAAACGCTTTTTCTGTGGCCCGAGTTTTCAGTCTTCTGCCATGCTGGCTAGGGTTATATTTAGGGTTGCTGTAAAGAGCGAACACGGAGGGTCCAGTTGCATGTGGGGCTGCGTAAAGGCTCCCCTGGGGAGTTCAGATGTACCCAAAGCCTTCCTTTGGGGGCACTTTTGGATGGGCGAATGGGGCTCGTAACACATTTTCTGTGGCCCGAGCTTTCAGTCGACTGCCAGGCGTGCAAGGGCTATATTTAGGCTGGCGGTGAAAGAGTGAACCCGGAGGGTCCAGTTGCATGTGGGGCTGCATAAAGGCTCCCCTGGGGAGTTCAGTTGTACCCAAAGCCTTCCTTTGGGGGCACTTCTGGATGGGTGAATGGGGCTTGAAACGCATTTTCTGGAGCACGAGTTTTCAGTCTTCTGCCATGGTGGCTAGGGGTATATTTAGGGTTGCTCGTAAACAGTGAACAAGGAGGGTCCAGTTGCATGTGGGGCTGCGTAAAGGCTCCCCTGGGGAGTTCACTTGTACCCAAAGCCTTCCTCTGGGGGCACTTTTGGATGGGTGAATTAGGCTTTTAATGCATTTTCTGGGGCCCGAATTTTCAGTCTTCTGCCATGCGGGCCAGGGTTATATTTAGGGTTCCTGTGAAAGAGCGAATACGGAGGGTCCAGTTGCATGTGGGGCTGCATAAAGGCTCCCCTGGGGAGTTCACTTGTACCCAAAGCCTTCCTTTGGGGGCACTTTTGGATGGTCCAAGGGGAATCGCAATGCGTTTTCTGAGGCCCGCTTTTTCAGTCTTCTCCCATTGCGCCGAGGACTATATTTAGGCTTGCGGTGAAAGAGTGAACCCGGAGGGTCCAGTTGCATGTGGGGCTGCATAAAGGCTCCCCTGGGGAGTTCACTTGTACCCAAAGCCTTCCTTTGGGGGCACTTCTGGATGGGCGAATTAGGTTTTAACGCATTTTCTGGGGCCCAAGTTTTCAGTCGTCTGCCATGCGGGCCAGGGCTATATTTAGGGTTGCTGTGAAAGAGCGAATACGGAGTGTCCAGTTGCATGTGGGGCTGCATAAAGGCTCCCCTGGGGAGTTCAGTTGTACCCAAACCCTTCCTTTGGGGGCACTTCTGGATGGGTGAATGGGGCTTGAAACGCATTTTCTGGAGCCCGAGTTTTCAGTCTTCTGCCATGGTGGCTAGGGGTATATTTAGGGTTGCTCGTAAACAGTGAACAAGGAGGGTCCAGTTGCATGTGGGGCTGCGTAAAGGCTCCCCTGGGGAGTTCAGATGTACCCAAAGCCTTCCTTTGGGGGCACTTCTGGATGGGCGAAAGGGGTTGAAACGCTTTTTCTGTGGCCCGAGTTTTCAGTCTTCTGCCATGGTGGCTAGGGTTATATTTAGGGTTGTTCGTAAACAGCGAACACGGGGGGTCCAGTTGCGTATGGGCCTGCATAAAGGCTCCCCTGGGGAGTTCAGTTGTACCCAAAGCCTTCCTCTGGGGGCACTTTTGGATGGGCGAATTAGGCTTTTAATGCATTATCTGTGGCCCGAGTTTTCAATCAACTTCCAGGCGGGCCGGGGCTATATTTAGGGTTGCTGTGAAAGAGCGAATACGGAGGGTCCAGTTGCATGTGGGGCTGCGTTAAGGCTCCCCTGGGGAGTCCAGTTGTACCCAAAGCCTTCCTTTGGGGGCACTTTTGGATGGTCCAAGGGGAATCGCAATGCGTTTTCTGAGGCCCGCTTTTTCAGTCTTCTCCAATTGCGCCGAGGGTTATATTTAGGCTTGCGGTGAAAGAGTGAACCCGGAGGGTCCAGTTGCATGTGGGGCTGCATAAAGGCTCCCCTGGGGAGTTCACTTGTACCCAAAGACTTCCTTTCGGGGCACTTCTGGATGGGTGGATGGGGCTTGAAACGCATTTTCTGGAGCCCGAGTTTTCAGTCTTCTGCCATGGTGGCTAGGGGTATATTTAGGGTTGCTCGTAAACAGTGAACAAGGAGGGTCCAGTTGCATGTGGGGCTGCGTAAAGGCTCCCCTGGGGAGTTCACTTGTACCCAAAGCCTTCCTTTGGGGGCACTTTTGGATGGTCAAATGGGGCTTGTACCACGTTTTCTGGGGCCCGAGTTTTCAGTCTTCTGCCATGCGGGCCAGGGTTATATTTAGGGTTGCTGTGAAAGAGCGAATACGGAGGGTCCAGTTGCATGTGGGGCTGCATAAAGGCTCCCCTGGGGAGTTCACTTGTACCCAAAGCCTTCCTTTGGGGGCACTTCTGGATGGGTGAATTAG
This sequence comes from Anas acuta, assembly GCF_963932015.1. Taxonomy (NCBI): domain Eukaryota; kingdom Metazoa; phylum Chordata; class Aves; order Anseriformes; family Anatidae; genus Anas; species Anas acuta. The sequence continues at coordinate 3,493,437 of NC_089006.1, read as the reverse complement.
GCTTGAAACGCTTTTTCTGTGGCCCGAGTTTTCAGTCTTCTGCCATGCTGGCTAGGGTTATATTTAGGGTTGCTGTAAAGAGCGAACACGGAGGGTCCAGTTGCATGTGGGGCTGCGTAAAGGCTCCCCTGGGGAGTTCAGATGTACCCAAAGCCTTCCTTTGGGTGCACTTTTGGATGGGCGAATGGGGCTCGTAACACATTTTCTGTGGCCCGAGCTTTCAGTCGACTGCCAGGCGTGCTAGGGCTATATTTAGGCTTGCGGTGAAAGAGTGAACCCGGAGGGTCCAGTTGCATGTGGGGCTGCATAAAGGCTCCCCTGGGGAGTTCACTTGTACCCAAAGCCTTCCTTTGGGGGCACTTCTGGATGGGTGAATGGGGCTTGAAACGCATTTTCTGGAGCCCGAGTTTTCAGTCTTCTGCCATGGTGGCTAGGGGTATATTTAGGGTTGCTCGTAAACAGTGAACAAGGAGGGTCCAGTTGCATGTGGGGCTGCATAAAGGCTCCCCTGGGGAGTTCACTTGTACCCAAAGCCTTCCTTTGGGGGCACTTCTGGATGGGCAAAAGGGGCTTGAAACGCTTTTTCTGAGGCCCGAGTTTTCAGTCTTCTGCCATGATGGCTAGGGTTATATTTAGGGTTGCTGTAAAGAGCGAACACGGAGGGTCCAGTTGCATGTGGGGCTGCATAAAGGCTCCCCTGGGGAGTTCAGATGTACCCAAAGCCTTCCTTTGGGGGCACTTCTGGATGGGCGAATGGGGCTCGTAACACATTTTCTGTGGCTTGAACTTTCAGTCGACTGCCAGGCGTGCTAGGGCTATATTTAGGCTTGCGGTGAAAGTGTGAACCCGGAGGGTCCAGTTGCATGTGGGGCTGCATAAAGGCTCCCCTGGGGAGTTCACTTGTACCCAAAGCCTTCCTCTGGGGGCACTTCTGGATGGGTGAATGGGGCTTGAAACACTTTTTCTGTGGCCCGAGTTTTCATTCTTCTGCCATGCTGGCTAGGGTTATATTTAGGGTTGCTTGTAAACAGCGAACACAGGGGGACCAGTTGCATGTGGGGCTGCATAAAGGCTCCCCTGGGGAGTTCAGTTGTACCCAAAGCCTTCCTTTGGGGGCACTTTTGGATGGTCGAATGGGGCTTGTAGCACGTTTTCTGGGGCCCGAGTTTTCAGTCGTCTGCCATGCGGGCCAGGGTTATATTTAGGGTTGCTGTGAAAGAGCGAATACGGAGGGTCCAGTTGCATGTGGGGCTGCATAAAGGCTCCCCTGGGGAGTTCACTTGTACCCAAAGCCTTCCTTTGGGGGCACTTCTGGATGGGCGAAAGGGGCTTGAAACGCTTTTTCTGTGGCCCGAGTTTTCAGTTTTCTGCCATGCTGGCTAGTGTTATATTTAGGGTTGCTTGTAAACAGCAAACACGGGGGGTCCAGTTGCGTATGGGCCTGCATAAAGGCTCCCCTGGGGAGTTCACTTGTACCCAAAGCCTTCCTCTGGGGGCACTTTTGGATGGTCGAATGGGGCTTGTAGCACGTTTTTTGGGGCCCGATTTTTCAATCGTCTGCCATGTGGGCCAGGGATATATTTAGGGTTGCTGTGAAAGAGCGAATACGGAGGGTCCAGTTGCATGTGGGGCTGAATAAAGGCTCCCCTGGGGAGTTCACTTGTACCCAAAGCCTTCCTTTGGGGGCACTTCTGGATGGGCGAAAGGGGCTTGAAACGCTTTTTCTGTGGCCCGAGTTTTCAGTCTTCTGCCATGCTGGCTAGGGTTATATTTAGGGTTGCTGTAAAGAGCGAACACGGAGGGTCCAGTTGCATGTGGGGCTGCGTAAAGGCTCACCTGGGGAGTTCAGATGTACCCAAAGCCTTCCTTTGGGGGCACTTTTGGATGGGCGAATGGGGCTTGAAACTCTTTTTCTGTGGCCCGAGCTTTCAGTCGACTGCCAGGCGTGCAAGGGCTATATTTAGGCTGGCGGTGAAAGAGTGAACCCGGAGGGTCCAGTTGCATGTGGGGCTGCATAAAGGCTCCCCTGGGGAGTTCACTTGTACCCAAAGCCTTCCTTTGGGGGCACTTCTGGATGGGTGAATGGGGCTTGAAACGCATTTTCTGGAGCACGAGTTTTCAGTCTTCTGCCATGGTGGCTAGGGGTATATTTAGGGTTGCTCGTAAACAGTGAACAAGGACGGTCCAGTTGCATGTGGGGCTGCGTAAAGGCTCCCCTGGGGAGTTCAGTTGTACCCAAAGCCTTCCTCTGGGGGCACTTTTGGATGGGTGAATTAGGCTTTTAATGCATTTTCTGGGGCCCGAATTTTCAGTCGACTGCCAGGCGGGCCAGGGCTATATTTAGGGTTGCTGTGAAAGAGCGAATACGGAGGGTCCAGTTGCATGTGGGGCTGCGTTAAGGCTCCCCTGGGGAGTCCAGTTGTACCCAAAGCCTTCCTTTGGGGGCACTTTTGGATGGTCCAAGGGGAATCGCAATGCGTTTTCTGAGGCCCGCTTTTTCAGTCTTCTCCCATTGCGCCGAGGGCTATATTTAGGCTTGCGGTGAAAGAGTGAACCCGGAGGGTCCAGTTGCATGTGGGGCTGCATAAAGGCTCCCCTGGGGAGTTCACTTGTACCCAAAGCCTTCCTTTGGGGGCACTTCTGGATGGGCGAATTAGGTTTTAACGCATTTTCTGGGGCCCGAGTTTTCAGTCGTCTGCCATGCGGGCCAGGGCTATATTTAGGGTTGCTGTGAAAGAGCGAATACGGAGTGTCCAGTTGCATGTGGGGCTGCATAAAGGCTCCCCTGGGGAGTTCAGTTGTACCCAAAGCCTTCCTTTGGGGGCACTTTTGGATGGGCGAATTAGGCTTGAAACGCTTTTTCTGTGGCCCGAGTTTTCAGTCTTCTGCCATGGTGGCTAGGGGTATATTTAGGGTTGCTCGTAAACAGTGAACAAGGAGGGTCCAGTTGCATGTGGGGCTGCATAAAGGCTCCCCTGGGGAGTTCAGTTGTACCCAAAGCCTTCCTCTGGGGGCACTTTTGGATGGGTGAATTAGGCTTTTAATGCATTTTCTGGGGCCCGAATTTTCAGTCTTCTGCCATGCGAGCCAGGGTTATATTTAGGGTTTCTGTGAAAGAGCGAATACGGAGGGTCCAGTTGCATGTGGGGCTGCATAAAGGCTCCCCTGGGGAGTTCACTTGTACCCAAAGCCTTCCTCTGGGGGCACTTTTGGATGGGTGAATTAGGCTTTTAATGCATTTTCTGGGGCCCGAATTTTCAGTCTTCTGCCATGCGGGCCAGGGTTATATTTAGGGTTGCTGTGAAAGAGCGAATACGGAGGGTCCAGTTGCATGTGGGGCTGCATAAAGGCTCCCCTGGGGAGTTCACTTGTACCCAAAGCCTTCCTTTGGGGGCACTTTTGGATGGTCCAAGGGGAATCGCAATGCGTTTTCTGAGGCCCGCTTTTTCAGTCTTCTCCCATTGCGCCGAGGGCTATATTTAGGCTTGCGGTGAAAGAGTGAACCCGGAGGGTCCAGTTGCATGTGGGGCTGCATAAAGGCTCCCCTGGGGAGTTCACTTGTACCCAAAGCCTTCCTTTGGGGGCACTTCTGGATGGGCGAATTAGGTTTTAACGCATTTTCTGGGGCCCAAGTTTTCAGTCGTCTGCCATGCGGGCCAGGACTATATTTAGGGTTGCTGTGAAAGAGCGAATACGGAGTGTCCAGTTGCATGTGGGGCTGCATAAAGGCTCCCCTGGGGAGTTCAGTTGTACCCAAAGCCTTCCTTTGGGGGCACTTCTGGATGGGCGAATGGGGCTTGAAACGCATTTTCTGGAGCCCGAGTTTTCAGTCTTCTGCCATGGTGGCTAGGGGTATATTTAGGGTTGCTCGTAAACAGTGAACAAGGAGGGTCCAGTTGCATGTGGGGCTGCGTAAAGGCTCCCCTGGGGAGTTCAGATGTACCCAAAGCCTTCCTTTGGGGGCACTTCTGGATGGGCGAAAGGGGTTGAAACGCTTTTTCTGTGGCCCGAGTTTTCAGTCTTCTGCCATGGTGGCTAGGGTTATATTTAGGGTTGTTCGTAAACAGCGAACACGGAGGGTCTAGTTGCATGTGGGGCTGCGTAAAGGCTCCCCTGGGGAGTTCAGTTGTACCCAAAGCCTTCCTCTGGGGGCACTTCTGGATGGGCGAATTAGGCTTTTAATGCATTTTCTGTGGCCCGAGTTTTCAATCAACTTCCAGGCGGGCCGGGGCTATATTTAGGGTTGCTGTGAAAGAGCGAATACGGAGGGTCCAGTTGCATGTGGGGCTGCGTTAAGGCTCCCCTGGGGAGTCCAGTTGTACCCAAAGCCTTCCTTTGGGGGCACTTTTGGATGGGCGAATGGGGCTCGTAACACATTTTCTGTGGCCCGAGCTTTCAGTCGACTGCCAGGCGTGCTAGGGCTGTATTTAGGCTTGCGGTGAAAGAGTGAACCCGGAGGGTCCAGTTGCATGTGGGGCTGCATAAAGGCTCCCCTGGGGAGTTCACTTGTACCCAAAGACTTCCTTTCGGGGCACTTCTGGATGGGTGGATGGGGCTTGAAACGCATTTTCTGGAGCCCGAGTTTTCAGTCTTCTTCCATGGTGGCTAGGGGTATATTTAGGGTTGCTCGTAAACAGTGAACAAGGAGGGTCCAGTTGCATGTGGGGCTGCGTAAAGGCTCCCCTGGGGAGTTCACTTGTACCCAAAGCCTTCCTTTGGGGGCACTTTTGGATGGTCAAATGGGGCTTGTACCACGTTTTCTGGGGCCCGAGTTTTCAGTCTTCTGCCATGCGGGCCAGGGTTATATTTAGGGTTGCTGTGAAAGAGCGAATACGGAGGGTCCAGTTGCATGTGGGGCTGCATAAAGGCTCCCCTGGGGAGTTCACTTGTACCCAAAGCCTTCCTTTGGGGGCACTTCTGGATGGGTGAATTAGGCTTGAAACGCTTTTTCTGTGGCCCGAGTTTTCAGTCTTCTGCCATGCTGGCTAGGGTTATATTTAGGGTTGCTGTAAAGAGCGAACACGGAGGGTCCAGTTGCATGTGGGGCTGCGTAAAGGCTCCCCTGGGGAGTTCAGATGTACCCAAAGCCTTCCTTTGGGTGCACTTTTGGATGGGCGAATGGGGCTCGTAACACATTTTCTGTGGCCCGAGCTTTCAGTCGACTGCCAGGCGTGCTAGGGCTATATTTAGGCTTGCGGTGAAAGAGTGAACCCGGAGGGTCCAGTTGCATGTGGGGCTGCATAAAGGCTCCCCTGGGGAGTTCACTTGTACCCAAAGCCTTCCTTTGGGGGCACTTCTGGATGGGTGAATGGGGCTTGAAACGCATTTTCTGGAGCCCGAGTTTTCAGTCTTCTGCCATGGTGGCTAGGGGTATATTTAGGGTTGCTCGTAAACAGTGAACAAGGAGGGTCCAGTTGCATGTGGGGCTGCATAAAGGCTCCCCTGGGGAGTTCACTTGTACCCAAAGCCTTCCTTTGGGGGCACTTCTGGATGGGCAAAAGGGGCTTGAAACGCTTTTTCTGAGGCCCGAGTTTTCAATCGACTGCCAGGCGTGCTAGGGCTATATTTAGGCTTGCGGTGAAAGTGTGAACCCGGAGGGTCCAGTTGCATGTGGGGCTGCATAAAGGCTCCCCTGGGGAGTTCACTTGTACCCAAAGCCTTCCTCTGGGGGCACTTCTGGATGGGTGAATGGGGCTTGAAACACTTTTTCTGTGGCCCGAGTTTTCATTCTTCTGCCATGCTGGCTAGGGTTATATTTAGGGTTGCTTGTAAACAGCGAACACAGGGGGACCAGTTGCATGTGGGGCTGCATAAAGGCTCCCCTGCGGAGTTCAGTTGTACCCAAAGCCTTCCTTTGGGGGCACTTTTGGATGGTCGAATGGGGCTTGTAGCACGTTTTCTGGGGCCCGAGTTTTCAGTCGTCTGCCATGCGGGCCAGGGTTATATTTAGGGTTGCTGTGAAAGAGCGAATACGGAGGGTCCAGTTGCATGTGGGGCTGCATAAAGGCTCCCCTGGGGAGTTCACTTGTACCCAAAGCCTTCCTTTGGGGGCACTTCTGGATGGGCGAAAGGGGCTTGAAACGCTTTTTCTGTGGCCCGAGTTTTCAGTTTTCTGCCATACTGGCTAGTGTTATATTTAGGGTTGCTTGTAAACAGCAAACACGGGGGGTCCAGTTGCGTATGGGCCTGCATAAAGGCTCCCCTGGGGAGTTCAGTTGTACCCAAAGCCTTCCTCTGGGGGCACTTTTGGATGGGCGAATGGGGCTTGTAGCACGTTTTTTGGGGCCCGATTTTTCAATCGTCTGCCATGTGGGCCAGGGATATATTTAGGGTTGCTGTGAAAGAGCGAATACGGAGGGTCCAGTTGCATGTGGGGCTGCATAAAGGCTCCCCTGGGGAGTTCACTTGTACCCAAAGCCTTCCTTTGGGGGCACTTCTGGATGGGCGAAAGGGGCTTGAAACGCTTTTTCTGTGGCCCGAGTTTTCAGTCTTCTGCCATGCTGGCTAGTGTTATATTTAGGGTTGCTTGTAAACAGCAAACACGGGGGGTCCAGTTGCGTATGGGCCTGCATAAAGGCTCCCCTGGGGAGTTCACTTGTACCCAAAGCCTTCCTCTGGGGGCACTTTTGGATGGTCGAATGGGGCTTGTAGCACGTTTTTTGGGGCCCGATTTTTCAATCGTCTGCCATGTGGGCCAGGGATATATTTAGGGTTGCTGTGAAAGAGCGAATACGGAGGGTCCAGTTGCATGTGGGGCTGAATAAAGGCTCCCCTGGGGAGTTCACTTGTACCCAAAGCCTTCCTTTGGGGGCACTTCTGGATGGGCGAAAGGGGCTTGAAACGCTTTTTCTGTGGCCCGAGTTTTCAGTCTTCTGCCATGCTGGCTAGGGTTATATTTAGGGTTGCTGTAAAGACCGAACACGGAGGGTCCAGTTGCATGTGGGGCTGCGTAAAGGCTCCCCTGGGGAGTTCAGATGTACCCAAAGCCTTCCTTTGGGGGCACTTTTGGATGGGCGAATGGGGCTTGAAACTCTTTTTCTGTGGCCCGAGCTTTCAGTCGACTGCCAGGCGTGCAAGGGCTATATTTAGGCTGGCGGTGAAAGAGTGAACCCGGAGGGTCCAGTTGCATGTGGGGCTGCATAAAGGCTCCCCTGGGGAGTTCACTTGTACCCAAAGCCTTCCTTTGGGGGCACTTCTGGATGGGCGAAAGGGGTTGAAACGCTTTTTCTGTGGCGCGAGTTTTCAGTCTTCTGCCATGGTGGCTAGGGGTATATTTAGGGTTGCTCGTAAACAGTGAACAAGGAGGGTCCAGTTGTATGTGGGGCTGCGTAAAGGCTCCCCTGGGGAGTTCAGTTGTACCCAAAGCCTTCCTTTGGGGGCACTTTTGGATGGTCCAAGGGGAATCGCAATGCGTTTTCTGAGGCCCGCTTTTTCAGACTTCTCCCATTGCGCCGAGGGCTATATTTAGGCTTGCGGTGAAAGAGTGAACCCGGAGGGTCCAGTTGCATGTGGGGCTGCATAAAGGCTCCCCTGGGGAGTTCACTTGTACCCAAAGCCTTCCTTTGGGGGCACTTCTGGATGGGCGAATTAGGTTTTAACGCATTTTCTGGGGCCCGAGTTTTCAGTCGTCTGCCATGCGGGCCAGGGCTATATTTAGGGTTGCTGTGAAAGAGCGAATACGGAGTGTCCAGTTGCATGTGGGGCTGCATAAAGGCTCCCCTGGGGAGTTCAGTTGTACCCAAAGCCTTCCTTTGGGGGCACTTTTGGATGGGCGAATTAGGCTTGAAACGCTTTTTCTGTGGCCCGAGTTTTCAGTCTTCTGCCATGGTGGCTAGGGGTATATTTAGGGTTGCTCGTAAACAGTGAACAAGGAGGGTCCAGTTGCATGTGGGGCTGCGTAAAGGCTCCCCTGGGGAGTTCACTTGTACCCAAAGCCTTCCTCTGGGGGCACTTTTGGATGGGCGAATTAGGCTTGAAACGCATTTTCTGGGGCCCGAGTTTTCAGTCGACTGCCAGGCGGGCCAGGGCTATATTTAGGGTTGCTGTGAAAGAGCGAATACGGAGGGTCCAGTTGCATGTGGGGCTGCGTTAAGGCTCCCCTGGGGAGTCCAGTTGTACCCAAAGCCTTCCTTTGGGGGCACTTTTGGATGGTCCAAGGGGAATCGCAATGCGTTTTCTGAGGCCCGCTTTTTCAGTCTTCTCCCATTGCGCCGAGGGCTATATTTAGGCTTGCGGTGAAAGAGTGAACCCGGAGGGTCCAGTTGCATGTGGGGCTGCATAAAGGCTCCCCTGGGGAGTTCACTTGTACCCAAAGCCTTCCTTTGGGGGGCACTTTTGGATGGGCGAATGGGGCTTGTAGCACGTTTTCTGGGGCCCGATTTTTCAGTCGTCTGCCATGCGGGCCAGGGTTATATTTAGGGTTGCTGTGAAAGAGCGAATACGGAGGGTCCAGTTGCAGGTGGGGCTGATAAAGGCTCCCCTGGGGAGTTCACTTGTACCCAAACCCTTCCTTTGGGGGCACTTCTGGATGGGTGAATGGGGCTTGAAACGCATTTTCTGGAGACCGAGTTTTCAGTCTTCTGCCATGGTGGCTAGGGGTATATTTAGGGTTGCTCGTAAACAGTGAACAAGGAGGGTCCAGTTGCATGTGGGGCTGCATAAAGGCTCCCCTGGGGAGTTCACTTGTACCCAAAGCCTTCCTTTGGGGGCACTTCTGGATGGGCGAAAGGGGCTTGAAACGCTTTTTCTGTGGCCCGAGTTTTCAGTCTTCTGCCATGCTGGCTAGGGTTATATTTAGGGTTGCTGTGAAAGAGCGAACACGGAGGGTCTAGTTGCATGTGGGGCTGCGTAAAGGCTCCCCTGGGGAGTTCAGATGTACCCAAAGCCTTCCTTTGGGGGCACTTTTGGATGGGCGAATGGGGCTCGTAACCCATTTTCTGTGGCTCGAACTTTCAGTCGACTGCCAGGCGTGCTAGGGCTATATTTAGGCTTGCGGTGAAAGAGTGAACCCGGAGGGTCCAGTTGCTTGTGGGGCTGCATAAAGGCTCACCTGGGGAGTTCACTTGTACCCAAAGCCTTCCTTTGGGGGCACTTCTGGATGGGCGAATTAGGCTTGAAACGCATTTTCTGGGGCCCGAGTTTTCAGTCGACTGCCAGGCGGGCCAGGGCTATATTTAGGGTTGCTGTGAAAGAGCGAATACGGAGGGTCCAGTTGCATGTGGGGCTGCGTTAAGGCTCCCCTGGGGAGTCCAGTTGTACCCAAAGCCTTCCTTTGGGGGCACTTTTGGATGGTCCAAGGGGAATCGCAATGCGTTTTCTGAGGCCCGCTTTTTCAGTCTTCTCCCATTGCGCCGAGGGCTATATTTAGGCTTGCGGTGAAAGAGTGAACCCGGAGGGTCCAGTTGCATGTGGGGCTGCATAAAGGCTCCCCTGGGGAGTTCACTTGTACCCAAAGCCTTCCTTTGGGGGGCACTTTTGGATGGGCGAATGGGGCTTGTAGCACGTTTTCCGGGGCCCGATTTTTCAGTCGTCTGCCATGCGGGCCAGGGTTATATTTAGGGTTGCTGTGAAAGAGCGAATACGGAGGGTCCAGTTGCAGGTGGGGCTGATAAAGGCTCCCCTGGGGAGTTCACTTGTACCCAAACCCTTCCTTTGGGGGCACTTCTGGATGGGTGAATGGGGCTTGAAACGCATTTTCTGGAGACCGAGTTTTCAGTCTTCTGCCATGGTGGCTAGGGGTATATTTAGGGTTGCTCGTAAACAGTGAACAAGGAGGGTCCAGTTGCATGTGGGGCTGCATAAAGGCTCCCCTGGGGAGTTCACTTGTACCCAAAGCCTTCCTTTGGGGGCACTTCTGGATGGGCGAAAGGGGCTTGAAACGCTTTTTCTGTGGCCCGAGTTTTCAGTCTTCTGCCATGCTGGCTAGGGTTATATTTAGGGTTGCTGTGAAAGAGCGAACACGGAGGGTCTAGTTGCATGTGGGGCTGCGTAAAGGCTCCCCTGGGGAGTTCAGATGTACCCAAAGCCTTCCTTTGGGGGCACTTTTGGATGGGCGAATGGGGCTCGTAACCCATTTTCTGTGGCTCGAACTTTCAGTCGACTGCCAGGCGTGCTAGGGCTATATTTAGGCTTGCGGTGAAAGAGTGAACCCGGAGGGTCCAGTTGCTTGTGGGGCTGCATAAAGGCTCACCTGGGGAGTTCACTTGTACCCAAAGCCTTCCTTTGGGGGCACTTCTGGATGGGTGAATGGGGCTTGAAACACTTTTTCTGTGGCCCGAGTTTTCAGTCGTCTGCCATGCGGGCCAGGGTTATATTTAGGGTTGCTGTGAAAGAGCGAATACGGAGTGTCCAGTTGCATGTGGGGCTGCATAAAGGCTCCCCTGGGGAGTTCAGATGTACCCAAAGCCTTCCTTTGGGGGCACTTTTGGATGGGCGAAAGGGGCTTGAAACGCTTTTTCTGTGGCCCGAGTTTTCAGTCTTCTGCCATGGTGGCTAGGGGTATATTTAGGGTTGCTCGTAAACAGTGAACAAGGAGGGTCCAGTTGCATGTGGGGCTGCATAAAGGCTCCCCTGGGGAGTTCAGTTGTACCCAAAGCCTTCCTCTGGGGGCACTTTTGGATGGGCGAATTAGGCTTTTAACGCACTTTCTGGGGCCCGAGTTTTCAGTCGACTGCCATGCGGGCCAGGGCTATATTTAGGGTTGCTGTGAAAGAGTGAACCCGGAGGGTCCAGTTGCATGTGGGGCTGCATAAAGGCTCCCCTGGGGAGTTCACTTGTACCCAAAGCCTTCCTTTGGGGGCACTTCTGGATGGGCGAAAGGGGCTTGAAACGCTTTTTCTGTGGCCCGAGTTTTCAGTCTTCTGCCATGCTGGCTAGTGTTATATTTAGGGTTGCTGTGAAAGAGCGAACACGGAGGGTCCAGTTGCATGTGGGGCTGCGTAAAGGCTCCCCTGGGGAGTTCAGATGTACCCAAAGCCTTCCTTTGGGGGCACTTTTGGATGGGCGAATGGGGCTCGAAACACATTTTCTGTGGCTCGAACTTTCAGTCGACTGCCAGGCGTGCTAGGGCTATATTTAGGCTTGCAGTGAAAGAGTGAACCCGGTAGGTCCAGTTGCATGTGGGGCTGCATAAAGGCTCCCCTGGGGAGTTCACTTGTACCCAAAGCCTTCCTTTGGGGGCACTTCTGGATGGGCGAAAGGGGTTGAAACGCTTTTTCTGTGGCGCGAGTTTTCAGTCTTCTGCCATGGTGGCTAGGGGTATATTTAGGGTTGCTCGTAAAAAGCGAACACGGGGGGTCCAGTTGCGTATGGGCCTGCATAAAGGCTCCCCTGTGGAGTTCAGTTGTACCCAAAGCCTTCCTCTGGGGGCACTTTTGGATGGGCGAATTAGGCTTTTAATGCATTTTCTGTGGCCCGAGTTTTCAATCAACTTCCAGGCGGGCCCGGGCTATATTTAGGGTTGCTGTGAAAGAGCGAATACGGAGGGTCCAGTTGCATGTGGGGCTGCGTTAAGGCTCCCCTGGGGAGTCCAGTTGTACCCAAAGCCTTCCTTTGGGGGCACTTTTGGATGGTCCAAGGGGAATCGCAATGCGTTTTCTGAGGCCCGCTTTTTCAGTCTTCTCCAATTGCGCCGAGGGCTATATTTAGGCTTGCGGTGAAAGAGTGAACCCGGAGGGTCCAGTTGCATGTGGGGCTGCATAAAGGCTCCCCTGGGGAGTTCACTTGTACCCAAAGACTTCCTTTCGGGGCACTTCTGGATGGGTGGATGGGGCTTGAAACGCATTTTCTGGAGCCCGAGTTTTCAGTCTTCTTCCATGGTGGCTAGGGGTATATTTAGGGTTGCTCGTAAACAGTGAACAAGGAGGGTCCAGTTGCATGTGGGGCTGCGTAAAGGCTCCCCTGGGGAGTTCACTTGTACCCAAAGCCTTCCTTTGGGGGCACTTTTGGATTGTCAAATGGGGCTTGTACCACGTTTTCTGGGGCCCGAGTTTTCAGTCTTCTGCCATGCGGGCCAGGGTTATATTTAGGGTTGCTGTGAAAGAGCGAATACGGAGGGTCCAGTTGCATGTGGGGCTGCATAAAGGCTCCCCTGGGGAGTTCACTTGTACCCAAAGCCTTCCTTTGGGGGCACTTCTGGATGGGTGAATTAGGCTTGAAACGCTTTTTCTGTGGCCCGAGTTTTCAGTCTTCTGCCATGCTGGCTAGGGTTATATTTAGGGTTGCTGTAAAGAGCGAACACGGAGGGTCCAGTTGCATGTGGGGCTGCGTAAAGGCTCCCCTGGGGAGTTCAGATGTACCCAAAGCCTTCCTTTGGGTGCACTTTTGGATGGGCGAATGGGGCTCGTAACACATTTTCTGTGGCCCGAGCTTTCAGTCGACTGCCAGGCGTGCTAGGGCTATATTTAGGCTTGCGGTGAAAGAGTGAACCTGGAGGGTCCAGTTGCATGTGGGGCTGCATAAAGGCTCCCCTGGGGAGTTCACTTGTACCCAAAGCCTTCCTTTGGGGGCACTTCTGGATGGGTGAATGGGGCTTGAAACGCATTTTCTGGAGCCCGAGTTTTCAGTCTTCTGCCATGGTGGCTAGGGGTATATTTAGGGTTGCTCGTAAACAGTGAACAAGGAGGGTCCAGTTGCATGTGGGGCTGCATAAAGGCTCCCCTGGGGAGTTCACTTGTACCCAAAGCCTTCCTTTCGGGGCACTTCTGGATGGGCGAAAGGGGCTTGTAACGCGTTTTCTTTGGCCCGATTTTTCAGTCATCTCCGATGCCGTCTAGGGCTATATTTAGTCTTGCGGTGAAAGAGTGAACCCGGAGGGTCCAGTTGCATGTGGGGCTGCGTAAAGGCTCCCCTGCGGAGTTCAGATGTACCCAAAGCCTTCCTTTGGGGGCAATTTTGGATGGTCCAAGGGGAATCGCAATGCGTTTTCTGAGGCCCGCTTATTCAGACTTCTCCCATTGCGCCGAGGGCTATATTTAGTGTTGCTCGGAAAGAGTGAACCCGGAGGGTCCAGTTGCATGTGGGGCTGCATAACGGCTCCCCTGGGGAGTTCACTTTTACTCAAAGCCTTCCTCTGGGGGCACTTTTGGATGGGCAAAAGGGTCTCGGAATGCGTTTTCTGAGGCCCGCTTTTTCCGTCTTCTCCCATTGCGCCGAGGAATATATTTAGTCTTACGGTGAAAGAGTAAACCCGGAGGGTCCAGTTGCATGTGGGGCTGCATAAAGGCTCCCCTGGGGAGTTCAGTTGTACCCAAAGCCTTCCTTTGGGGGCACTTTTGGATGGTCCAAGTGGAATCACAATGCATTTTCTGAAGCCCACTTTTTCAGTTTTCTCGCATTGCGCCGAGGGCTATATTAAGAGTTGCTGTGAAAGAGCGAATACGGAGGGTCCAGTTGCATGTGGGCCTGCCTAAAGCCTCCCCTGGGGAGTTCACTTGTACTCAAAGCCTTCCTCTGGGGGCACTTTTGGATGGGCAAAAGGGGCTCGGAATGCGTTTTCTGGGGCCCGAGTTTTCAGTCGTCTCCGATGCCGGCTAGGTATATATATTTTGTTGCTCGGAAACAGCGAACCCAGACGGTCCAGTTGCATGTGGGGCTGCATAAAGGCTCCCCTGGGGAGTTCAGATGTACACAAAGCCTTCCTTTGGGGGCACTTTTGGATGTTCCAAGGGGAATCGCAATGCGTTTTCTTGGGCCCGAGTTTTCAGTCTTTCTAATGCCGGCTAGGTATATATATTTTGTTGCTCGGAAACAGCGAACCCAGACGGTCCAGTTGCATGTGGGGCTGCATAAAGGCTCCCCTGGGGAGTTCAGATGTACCCAAAGCCTTCCTTTGGGGGCACTTTTGCATGGTCCAAGGGGAATCGCAATGCGTTTTCTGAGGCCCGCTTTTTCAGTCTTCTCCCATTGCGCCGAGAGATATATTTAGTCTTGCTGTGAAAGAGCGAATACGGAGGGTCCAGTTGCATGTGGGGCTGCGTAAAGGCTCCCCTGGGGCGTTCACTTGTACCCAAAGCCTTCCTTTGGGGCACTTTTGGATGGTCCAAGGGGAATCGCAATACCTTTTCTGAGGCCCGCTTTTTCAGTCTTCTCCCATTGCGCCGAGGGCTATATTTAGGCTTGCGGTGAAAGAGGGAACCCGGAGGGTCCAGTTGCATGTGGGGCTGCATAAAGGCTCCCCTGGGGAGTTCAGATGTACACAAAGCCTTCCTCTGGGGGCACTTTTGGATGGGCGAATGGGGCTTGTAACGCGTTTTCTGGGGCCCGAGTTTTCAGTCGTCTGCCATGCGTGCCAGGGTTATATTTAGGCTTGCTGTGAAAGAGCGAATACAGAGGGTCCAGTTGCATGTGGGGCTGCGTAAAGGCTCCCCTGGGGAGTTCAGTTGTACCCAAAGCCTTCCTTTGGGGGCACTTCTGGATGGGCGAATTAGGTTTTAACGCATTTTCTGGGGCCCGAGTTTTCAGTCGACTGCCAGGCGGGCCAGGGCTATATTTAGGGTTGCTGTGAAAGAGCGAATACGGAGTGTCCAGTTGCATGTGGGGCTGCATAAAGGCTCCCCTGGGGAGTTCAGTTGTACCCAAAGCCTTCCTTTGGGGGCACTTTTGGATGGGCGAATTAGGCTTGAAACGCTTTTTCTGTGGCCCGAGTTTTCAGTCTTCTGCCATGGTGGCTAGGGGTATATTTAGGGTTGCTCGTAAACAGTGAACAAGGAGGGTCCAGTTGCATGTGGGGCTGCGTAAAGGCTCCCCTGGGGAGTTCAGTTGTACCCAAAGCCTTCCTCTGGGGGCACTTTTGGATGGGCGAATAAGGCTTGAAACGCATTTTCTGGGGCCCGAGTTTTCAGTCGACTGCCAGGCGGGCCAGGGCTATATTTAGGGTTGCTGTGAAAGAGCGAATACGGAGGGTCCAGTTGCATGTGGGGCTGCGTTAAGGCTCCCCTGGGGAGTCCAGTTGTACCCAAAGCCTTCCTTTGGGGGCACTTCTGGATGGTCCAAGGGGAATCGCAATGCGTTTTCTGAGGCCCGCTTTTTCAGTCTTCTCCCATTGCGCCGAGGGCTATATTTAGGCTTGCGGTGAAAGAGCGAACACGGAGGGTCTAGTTGCATGTGGGGCTGCGTAAAGGCTCCCCTGGGGAGTTCAGATGTACCCAAAGCCTTCCTTTGGGGGCACTTTTGGATGGGCGAATGGGGCTCGTAACCCATTTTCTGTGGCTCGAACTTTCAGTCGACTGCCAGGCGTGCTAGGGCTATATTTAGGCTTACGGTGAAAGAGTGAACCCGGAGGGTCCAGTTGCTTGTGGGGCTGCATAAAGGCTCACCTGGGGAGTTCACTTGTACCCAAAGCCTTCCTTTGGGGGCACTTCTGGATGGGTGAATGGGGCTTGAAACACTTTTTCTGTGGCCCGAGTTTTCAGTCGTCTGCCATGCGGGCCAGGGTTATATTTAGGGTTGCTGTGAAAGAGCGAATACGGAGTGTCCAGTTGCATGTGGGGCTGCATAAAGGCTCCCCTGGGGAGTTCAGATGTACCCAAAGCCTTCCTTTGGGGGCACTTTTGGATGGGCGAAAGGGGCTTGAAACGTTTTTTCTGTGGCCCGAGTTTTCAGTCTTCTGCCATGGTGGCTAGGGGTATATTTAGGGTTGCTCGTAAACAGTGAACAAGGAGGGTCCAGTTGCATGTGGGGCTGCATAAAGGCTCCCCTGGGGAGTTCACTTGTACCCAAAGCCTTCCTCTGGGGGCACTTTTGGATGGGCGAATTAGGCTTTTAACGCACTTTCTGGGGCCCGAGTTTTCAGTCGACTGCCATGCGGGCCAGGGCTATATTTAGGGTTGCTGTGAAAGAGTGAATCCGGAGGGTCCAGTTGCATGTGGGGCTGCATAAAGGCTCCCCTGGGGAGTTCACTTGTACCCAAAGCCTTCCTTTGGGGGCACTTCTGGATGGGTGAATGGGGCTTGAAACGCTTTTTCTGTGGCCCGAGTTTTCAGTCTTCTGCCATGCTGGCTAGGGTTATATTTAGGTTTGCTTGTAAACAGCGAACACAGGGGGACCAGTTGCGTATGGGCCTGCATAAAGGCTCCCCTGGGGAGTTCACTTGTACCCAAAGCCTTCCTTTGGGGGCACTTTTGGATGGTCGAATGGGGCTTGTAGCACGTTTTCTGGGGCCCGAGTTTTCAGTCGTCTGCCATGCTGGCTAGGGTTATATTTAGGGTTGCTGTAAAGAGCGAACACGGAGGGTCCAGTTGCATGTGGGGCTGCGTAAAGGCTCCCCTGGGGAGTCCAGTTGTACCCAAAGCCTTCCTTTGGGGGCACTTTTGGATGGGCGAATGGGGCTCGTAACACATTTTCTGTGGCCCGAGTTTTCAGTCGACTGCCAGTCGTGCTAGGGCTATATTTAGGCTTGCGGTGAAAGAGTGAACCCGGAGGGTCCAGTTGCATGTGGGGCTGCATAAAGGCTCCCCTGGGGAGTTCAGTTGTACCCAAAGCCTTCCTTTGGGGGCACTTCTGGATGGGTGAATGGGGCTTGAAACGCATTTTCTGGAGCCCGAGTTTTCAGTCTTCTGCCATGGTGGCTAGGGGTATATTTAGGGTTGCTCGTAAACAGTGAACAAGGAGGGTCCAGTTGCATGTGGGGCTGCATAAAGGCTCCCCTGGGGAGTTCACTTGTACCCAAAGCCTTCCTTTGGGGGCACTTTTGGATTGTCAAATGGGGCTTGTACCACGTTTTCTGGGGCCCGAGTTTTCAGTCTTCTGCCATGCGGGCCAGGGTTATATTTAGGGTTTCTGTGAAAGAGCGAATACGGAGGGTCCAGTTGCATGTGGGGCTGCATAAAGGCTCCCCTGGGGAGTTCAGATGTACCCAAAGCCTTCCTTTGGGGGCACTTTTGGATGGGCGAATGGGGCTCGAAACACATTTTCTGTGGCTCGAACTTTCAGTCTTCTGCCATGCTGGCTAGGGCTATATTTAGGCTTGCAGTGAAAGAGTGAACCCGGAGGGTCCAGTTGCATGTGGGGCTGCATAAAGGCTCCCCTGGGGAGTTCAGATGTACCCAAAGCCTTCCTTTGGGGGCACTTTTGGATGGGCGAATGGGGCTCGAAACACATTTTCTGTGGCTCGAACTTTCAGTCTTCTGCCATGCTGGCTAGGGTTATATTTAGGGTTGCTGTAAAGAGCGAACACGGAGGGTCCAGTTGCATGTGGGGCTGCGTAAAGGCTCCCCTGGGGAGTTCAGATGTACCCAAAGCCTTCCTTTGGGGGCACTTTTGGATGGGCGAATGGGGCTCGTAACACATTTTCTGTGGCCCGAGCTTTCAGTCGACTGCCAGGCGTGCTAGGGCTATATTTAGGCTTGCGGTGAAAGAGTGAACCCGGAGGGTCCAGTTGCATGTGGGGCTGCATAAAGGCTCCCCTGGGGAGTTCACTTGTACCCAAAGCCTTCCTTTGGGGGCACTTCTGGATGGGTGAATGGGGCTTGAAACGCTTTTTCTGTGGCCCGAGTTTTCAGTCTTCTGCCATGGTGGCTAGGGGTATATTTAGGGTTGCTCGTAAACAGTGAACAAGGAGGGTCCAGTTGCATGTGGGGCTGCATAAAGGCTCCCCTGGGGAGTTCACTTGTACCCAAAGCCTTCCTTTCGGGGCACTTCTGGATGGGCGAAAGGGGCTTGTAACGCGTTTTCTTTGGCCCGATTTTTCAGTCATCTCCGATGCCGTCTAGGGCTATATTTAGTCTTGCGGTGAAAGAGTGAACCCGGAGGGTCCAGTTGCATGTGGGGCTGCGTAAAGGCTCCCCTGCGGAGTTCAGATGTACCCAAAGCCTTCCTTTGGGGGCAATTTTGGATGGTCCAAGGGGAATCGCAATGCGTTTTCTGAGGCCCGCTTATTCAGTCTTCTCCCATTGCGCCGAGGGCTATATTTAGTGTTGCTCGGAAAGAGTGAACCCGGAAAGTCCAGTTGCATGTGGGGCTGCATAACGGCTCCCCTGGGGAGTTCACTTTTACTCAAAGCCTTCCTCTGGGGGCACTTTTGGATGGGCAAAAGGGTCTCGGAATGCGTTTTCTGAGGCCCGCTTTTTCCGTCTTCTCCCATTGCGCCGAGGAATATATTTAGTCTTACGGTGAAAGAGTAAACCCGGAGGGTCCAGTTGCATGTGGGGCTGCATAAAGGCTCCCCTGGGGAGTTCAGTTGTACCCAAAGCCTTCCTTTGGGGGCACTTTTGGATGGTCCAAGTGGAATCACAATGCATTTTCTGAAGCCCACTTTTTCAGTTTTCTCGCATTGCGCCGAGGGCTATATTAAGAGTTGCTGTGAAAGAGCGAATACGGAGGGTCCAGTTGCATGTGGGCCTGCCTAAAGCCTCCCCTGGGGAGTTCACTTGTACTCAAAGCCTTCCTCTGGGGGCACTTTTGGATGGGCAAAAGGGGCTCGGAATGCGTTTTCTGGGGCCCGAGTTTTCAGTCGTCTCCGATGCCGGCTAGGTATATATATTTTGTTGCTCGGAAACAGCGAACCCAGACGGTCCAGTTGCATGTGGGGCTGCATAAAGGCTCCCCTGGGGAGTTCAGATGTACACAAAGCCTTCCTTTGGGGGCACTTTTGGATGTTCCAAGGGGAATCGCAATGCGTTTTCTGGGGCCCGAGTTTTCAGTCTTTCTAATGCCGGCTAGGTATATATATTTTGTTGCTCGGAAACAGCGAACCCAGACGGTCCAGTTGCATGTGGGGCTGCATAAAGGCTCCCCTGGGGAGTTCAGATGTACACAAAGCCTTCCTTTGGGGGCACTTTTGCATGGTCCAAGGGGAATCGCAATGCGTTTTCTGAGGCCCGCTTTTTCAGTCTTCTCCCATTGCGCCGAGAGATATATTTAGTCTTGCTGTGAAAGAGCGAATACGGAGGGTCCAGTTGCATGTGGGGCTGCGTAAAGGCTCCCCTGGGGCGTTCACTTGTACCCAAAGCCTTCCTTTGGGGCACTTTTGGATGGTCCAAGGGGAATCGCAATACCTTTTCTGAGGCCCGCTTTTTCAGTCTTCTCCCATTGCGCCGAGGGCTATATTTAGGCTTGCGGTGAAAGAGGGAACCCGGAGGGTCCAGTTGCATGTGGGGCTGCATAAAGGCTCCCCTGGGGAGTTCAGATGTACACAAAGCCTTCCTCTGGGGGCACTTTTGGATGGGCGAATGGGGCTTGTAACGCGTTTTCTGGGGCCCGAGTTTTCAGTCGTCTGCCATGCGTGCCAGGGTTATATTTAGGCTTGCTGTGAAAGAGCGAATACAGAGGGTCCAGTTGCATGTGGGGCTGCGTAAAGGCTCCCCTGGGGAGTTCAGTTGTACCCAAAGCCTTCCTTTGGGGGCACTTTTGGATGGTCGAAAGAGACTCGCAATGCGTTTTCTGAGGCCCACTTTTTCAATTATGAAAATACGGCCCGAGAAAGCACCTTCATAGCCCCTTTCGCCCATCCAAAAGTGCCCCCAAAGGAAGGCATTGGGTACGACTGAACTCCCCAGGGGAGCTTTCACACAGCCCCACATGAAACTGGACCCTCTGTGTTCGCTCTTTCTGAGCAACCCGGGTCATATCCCTACCTGGCATGGAAGAGGAATTGAAAATATGGCCCGAGAAAACGCGTTCAAAGCCCCTTTCACCCATCAAACAGTGCCCCCCTTAGAAAGGCATTAGGTACAACTAAACTCCCCAGGGGAGCCTTCACACAGCTCTACATGCAACTGGACCCTCTGTGTTCGCTCTTTCTGAGCAACCCGAACCATAGCCCTACCTGGAATCTGAAACGAATGAAATATATAGCCCCAGAAAATGCGTTCAAAGCCCCTTTCTCCCATCCGAAAGTGCCCCCAAAGGAAGGCTTTGGGTACAACTGAACTCCCCAGGGGAGCCTTCACAAAGCCCCACATGCAACTGGACACTCTGTATTTGCTCTTTCTGAGCAATACGAAACACAGCCGTACCCGGCATGGGAGACTAATTTAAAAGAGAGCCCCAGAAAACGCGTACAAAGTCCCTTTTGCCCATCAAAAAGTTCCCCAAAGGAATGCTTTTGGTACAATTGAACTCCCCAGGGGAGCCTTCACACAGCCCCACATGCAACTGGACCCTCTGTGTTCGCTCTTTTTGAGCAACCCGAAAAATATCCCTACCCGGAATCTGAGTCGAATGAAAAATAGGGTCCCAGAAAACGCCTTCAATGCCCCTTTCACCCATCCAAAAGTGCCCCGAAAGGAAGGCTTTGGGTACAACTGAACTCCCCAGGGGAGCCTTCACAAAGCCCCACATGCCACTGGACCCTATGTCTTCGCTCTTTCTGAGCAACCAGATACATAGCACATCCTGGAAACTGAGACGAATGAAAAATAGGGCCACAGAAAACGCATTCAAATCCCTTTTGCCCATCAAGAAGTGTCCCCAAAGGAAGGCTTTGGGTAAAACGGAACTCCCCAGTGGAGCCTTCACACAGCCCCACATGCAACTGGACCCTCTGTCTTCGCTCTTTGTGAGCAACCCTAATCATATCCCTACCTGGCATGGAAGAGGAATTGAAAATATGGCCCGAGAAAACGCGTTCAAAGCCCCTTTCACACATCCAGAAGTGCCCCCAAAGGAAGGCTTTGGGTACGACTGAACTCCCCAGGGGAGCTTTCACACAGCCCCACATGCAACTAGATCCTCTGTGTTCGCTCTTTCTGAGCAACCCCAAAAATATCATTCCCTGGGTTCGGAGAAGAATTCAAAATATGTCCCTATAAAATGCGTTCAAAGCCGGTTTTGCCCATCAAAAAGTGCCCCCAAAGGAAGGCTTTGGGTGCAGCTGAAGTCCCCAGGGGAGCCTTCACGCAGCCCCACATGCAACTGGACCCTCTGTGTTCGCTCTTTCTGAGCAACCCGAAACATAGCCCTCCCTGGAATCAGAGAGGCATTCAAAATATGGCCCCAGACGGATATGTTTGCTTTTATAGTGCAATGTCTTCAGAAGCAAAAGGGGAAAAAACACTTTCTCTGGGAGCTGGAGAAGGTGTCCTAATCGCAGGAGAGGTTTCTAAATGGCATATCTTTGAGAGTGTTCCTGTAGTCCGGAGGTTTTTGTTTGTTTGCCTTTGGAAGGTTTTACTCTTAATCTTCACGTCCTTCAGCAGAAGTGAGAAATGTGATTTTATTTTGTGCAGTGTCGCGGACCCTCCGAAATCTACTGGGAATGAGGAGTACCTCACACAGTACCAATGTGATGACGGTGGAGACAAGGAGAAACCAAGAAGATCAAAAGAACGTGACCTCATTTCAAAAGAAAATGTTTTGTACGGCAAAGAGACTTCTGAGCCTGGTGAGAAATTGCGGCAAACTTCCTCTCTCAAGTCTGACACTGAATGTAGCTCTAAAAAGCTTTCCTCCTCAGCTATTGCAGAGAGATGCCAAGGTAGAAAGGACAAGACTAAAAACACTGAGAAAGAGCATTACCGAAGAAAGAGGGAACATGCTCCTAGTGAAGAGAAGGAGAGTCAAAAAGCAGGTCCTTCCAGCAAGAGGAGGTGCTCTCAGAGCATGGAAGTTGTGGAGCAAAAGCTCACAAGCAGGAGCACTGGGAGGGAAGCAGGTAAAGATCTTTCCCTCGTGAAAGAAACAGCCCTGAGAATGGCAGAAGAGCAGTCAAATATTCCAAGTACAGATCTGGCAGCGGAGGAAGATCAGAACAAGGTAGCAATAGATATTACCGATCCAAAGGGGAAAGAAGTTGGAGCAGAGAAAGATACTAGCACGGAGATGGGAAAGATGTAGCTATTCCAATGATTACTATTCACCTCATGCGACAGGAGACAGTAGAGAGAGAAAGTTCTCTCACGGCAATGCAGCCTTTGACAAGTCGACTGCAACTTACTACGGCAGGTCACATAAGCATTATCATTACAAAAGTGGATGGCCTCACGGTTCCCTCTTGAGAGATGAAGATGGACGTCGCTTTAGCACACCCCGAGCAGACTTGCATCGTTGCTCGGTATCTCAGCAACATTCTGGAAGACATTCTCGTGAAAGACATGCGCTTTCACCTGTGTCAGCTCATTTGGAGAACTGTCGCCAGAAAACTGAAACAGAAGGAAACAGAAAAAGAAAATACACCCGTGCAGAAGGTAGTGAAAGTGAAATAGAAAGGAAAGACAGAAAGATAGAAAAGGAGCTTTTAGGTGGTGAAAAAAATGCAAAACTATCACAAGTTCTAGAAGAAAAAGAAGTCCAAGGATAAACATGGAGAGAAGGATTCCAAGTAAGCAAGGATTCCAGCATACTCCGCATTTTTTATCCTAATTCTTTTCTGGGTGCTTCTCATGTATTCCTTTTTTTTTTTTTTTTTTTTTTTTTTCTCCTTTTTTTGTCTTCTCTTTTTTTTTTTTTTTTTTTTTCTGGTAGTTTCTAAGTTACTTAGATAGCTTCAGCTGTCTGGGGATCATGTTGTTAGGTTCATCAGTGAAGATAGGAAAGCTATTGCTGAATTGTGTCAGAGCACTAGCTTTGGACCACATAGTTGGAAACACATCCGTACACCATTCTGGATTAGGTTAAAAGTTTTTTTCTGCTTGCACGTATTTCAGAGCTAGCCATTGTTAATGATCTGTGTACAAAGCAGGACCTATGGTCCTTCAATCTGAGGGCTTAAGTTTGCTACATCTAAAGTAAGTTGCGTGTGCACAAAGCACCACAAAATAGCTGACATGCTGCAAATCATCACCTGTGGTAAAATAAATAAAGTTTCATATAGGCAACAAGTGCCACATCTTTTTTTCTCTTTTAATCTTGCATGTTTCTTTCAGACTTCAGGATTTGTGTTTCTGTGCACTCCACTTTGACAATGCCAATCGCAAGCGTAAAAAAAGAAGAAAAAGTAGAAGAAAAAAAAGAAGAAAGAGAAACACCAGGAAAGTGAAAGGGTCCTTGGAACACTTAGATCCTCGTTTCCAGAAGATAACGCGGGAGAAGAAGGAAGAATCCCATCCTCCAGATGGCTCTTTATGTGAGCAATGCAGAAGTGAGAGCAGTAAACAACCTTACAAGGAAGGGAAGCCTTCCAGTGCAGGCAAAAGCAAGAAATACAGCTCCGTCTCATCCAACGAGTGTATTAAAGGTAAGCGGCCACAGTGTGTTTGAGGAATTCCTTTTCTATTAATGTAGAGATTATATCAAACAGTCTTGAAGTGCTTGGTGACTTAACACCAGCTTGGTAGACTATTTTTTTCCCAGTTTTGAATGACTACAAAGGACGAGACGAAAAACACTGAGAAAGAGCATTACCAAAGCAAGAGGGAACATGCTCCTAGTGAAGAGAAGGAGAGTCAAAAAGCAGGTCCTTCCAGCAAGAGAAGGATCAACTTGAATACAAAGAATACAAACTTGAGCTCCTGGTTGGCTTCATGCTGAATTCTGTGCTGTTCTTGTCCTAATCTTGGTCTCTCCATAGATACTATGGTTTAAATCCAAATAGAATCATGCGATGAGGAAGATCTCACTGCAACAAATTCAACAGCTAAAATCAAAGTTTACATTTTCCATGAATTTCTTTCTGAGCAGAAGTGTGCAGTATTCCTTTTCTATTAATGTAGAGATTATTTCAAGCAGTCTTGAAGTGCTTGATGACTTACCAGTCTGCAGATTTATTATCAAACCAAAAAAAACCCCGACTTGGTAGACTATTTTTTTCCCACTTTTGAATGACTACTAGGAAGAAGGTTGTTCCGGCATCAAGAAAGTCATGTTGAATGTAACAAAATTTACTAAACCAGTAAATAAAAACTATATTTTTCTATTCGTTCCATTGTTTCAACTCTTCTGACACTTATGGATGGCATAGATAACAGAGGGGAGATCGTGGTAATCGGAGCTACCAACAGACTGGATTCTATAGATCCTGCTTTACGAAGACCAGGACGCTTTGGCAGAGAGTTCCTCTTCAACTTGCCAAATAAAGAGGTGAGAACTTAAATTGAACGTTAGTGCTACCATGGCAAAGTCCAACTTTATAGGAAAAAAAATAATTGACAACTTGAACAAAAGAGTGATATGTGGAGACACTGCATTGTTCCATGGAGGGCAAATCTGGTACTGGATATATATGGTCAGGATGATACCACCAAGTAGTTAGTTCTATAATCAAACCTTTCATTCCCAAAGTTGTACCTGTTTGCTTAATTATTTAGTCCACTTGGGTGTTTTCATCATGAAGTTATGTTTTTGGTCTCAATCCTTCACTTATGAATGAATAGGAGACGTGTTTGCATTTGATTGTGCCCCGGATCGGTGGTAGTAGTTTGAGTCATAATTATTTTCTTCTTTATAGTAATTGTAGCAATTTGAAGCATTGTGCCAGAAGTGCTTTCTGTGAATTTACTGCCTGAAAAGCAAATGTGATGAAGTAATGAGACTGTCACAATGAAAGCTTGCTAAGTTTTAGAGAACTTTTTTGGACAACAAAGAAATGTTTCTGGATAAATTTTTCATTACAGTATTTTCCTCTGGGTCATTAGGTCTCGTAGTTTGGAAACTTGTTATTGAAGCTATAAATGCCTTTTCTTTCATTGTAGGTTCCTAGAAAAAGTTCAGTATAACAAATAAGAAATATTCAATTTCCTGATTGAAAATGCAGAGTGTATATTAAATAACTGTAAAATACTTGAAAGTTGAGCAAGTAAGAAAAGCGTATTAATAGATGAGGGGTTTTGAGGGAGGACTGTTTTTTTTTTTGTTGTTTGTTTGTTTGCTTTTTGGTTTGTTTGTTTTTTGTTGGTATTTTTAAGGAAAACTTGGGACAAGCTAAAATGCAATGATTTACTTCCAGGATAGAAAAGAAATTTTCAAGATTCATACTCGTGACTGGACCCCTA
This sequence comes from Anas acuta, assembly GCF_963932015.1. Taxonomy (NCBI): domain Eukaryota; kingdom Metazoa; phylum Chordata; class Aves; order Anseriformes; family Anatidae; genus Anas; species Anas acuta. The sequence goes on along the minus strand of NC_089006.1, from coordinate 3,468,574 downwards.
AGCCACCGGACATGTTGCTTGATGAACTAGCTGAGAAATGCATTGGTAAGACTGAAACCAAAATGGATTCTTGCTTGTGAGCAAGTTGTAAAGAACCTTAGCTTGTACCAGGCAGTACCCAAGCTCTTGTGCCTTGCTGCACAACTAGTCAACGAGGCAGCTGGCACGCCTTCATAGCAATCAGAGTTAGATGCTTTCATCTATTTACTCTTTGTTGTCGTTCCTCTTGTTGTCTGAGAACGTTAAGTGGTTCTGGGGCATCTTCCTCAAGAGTATAGTTTTTGATGAGGAGTCTGCTTCAGCTGCATAAGTGCAGGATATCAGACAGTGCGCAACATGAAACTTCCCTACAGAGCGGTAGCACTTTGAATTCCCTGTTAACCTGTTTGGTTTTGGCATTACAAATTCTTTAAATGTTGCATGTTGTAAACCTGGGCCTTGACTGATGTAACGTTTGATTTTTGTTTGTTAGGATACTGTGGTGCAGATATCAAATCTTTATGTACTGAAGCTGCGCTGTGCTCTCTACGCCGATGCTATCCTCAGATTTATGCAAGTAGGGAGAAGTTGCTACTAGACGTTAATTCTATTAAAATAAAAGCAAAGGACTTTTTCATGGCTATGAAGAAGGTTGTTCCGGCATCAAACAGGATCGTGGCTTCACCCGGACAAGCACTATCACCCATTTTCAAGCCACTTTTTAAAAGATCAGTAGCGAATATTTTACAAGTTGTGCAGAAGATCTTCCCGCATGCACAGCTTGCACTAAAGGAGGACCGACAGCAAGGTATAACCACAGCATCCACTTCTTTATAATTCTGCTAAAGCAAAAACTTGTGGTTTGTGCAATCAACTTAAACCTTTCAGACATAATGATGGTAGAATTTTATTATTTGCATGTGCATGTCTTTCTTTTGGGCATGTCTGGAAGATAATGCATAGGTTTTATTCTGGATTCAAAACTGAAATGCCAAATGGAAGCTCTGAATGACTCAATACACAGTAAAGGATGATGCGTTCTCTACTGAAGCATCCTGCTTCTGACGGCAGCTAAGATAATTAGCATTTGTAGAGGTTGACTTGAGATTTGAAGTATAAGGCACCTATTTTTCTTTAAAAAATCAAAACTCAGATATTTGGAGGGGAAGCATTTCTAGGTCAATGTTTCTAATTCCTTTCTGAAGAATGTCAGGACCAGGATACAAGTATAACTGGTCTAAGCTAAATATTGTTTTAGCTATCATCATTTTTAACCAGTCTCCTAATTTAAATGTTTGTGGATCGTACTATACATGTGCACGTGAGATCAATTAGCACTGATATTTACTAGATGAATGGAATTCTGTGGCCATCACATCCTTAATCCCCGTGCTTTCATTGTGGGAACAGAAAGAAACGGTCTTGTTTTTTTTTTTTCTTTTTTTAGCTATTTAGCAACTGCAGAAATTGTTCGTAATCTCCTTTATTCTAAGGGGGAGAAAAAAATCACCAAGAGTAGCGTACCTTATACTTACACATCAGTGGGACTTAGTACATCTTTGTAGGGCCTTGTGCCATCTCCTTAGATCTGTGGTGGGATGAACTCTAGGAAATAGCTTTCAGTGTGTGCTCTCAAATGAAGAAAGGGTTTTGGCACTGATTTAGAAGCTGTATTAATGTAAGAGAAAGAGACAAAGGCTATTCAGGAAAGTTAACAAACCTCTTTTGTCTTTCAGACCATTTAAATCCTATTTTACAAGATGATATGTTCGACAGTGATGACGATGCATCCTTGGTTTCTGGAGATGAATTAAAAGATGGAATGCCTGACGGACCAGAGAAAAAACACCTCTGTTTCAGCAGGTAAAGAAAGATAGATCCCTGTTATGTTTAAATTCTCAGGACTGCTGAGTCTTTGTAAACAGTTCCAGCTGTTAAAAGTGCGAGGGGTGGTAGACGAAGGGGTAACATCAAGTTTGTGTGTTGAAGGGGTGCTTGGTATTCACAAGAAGAAAGGGTGAAGGGACTAAAGTTGTAATGAAGTTGCTCTGAATGACCAAACTGAAAAGCCCAGGCTTCTCTTCCTAAGCCAAAGTGATGCGTAGACTACCAGAACACGTTGACTTAATCCATGGCATTCTTTGAAAGACTCAAGACCACATAAATGTCCTGTCTGTCCTTTTAGCTAAAAATACCCCAACTTGATGGGTTTGTGTTGCCACCTTTTGCCCTTCTGTTTTCCAGGATTCTTAAACCAGTGGTGAATTATGTAGCAGAAAGAAAACTGAGCAATGGCTTGTTAAAACACCTTGAGAAAAATGTGAATGGTGTCTTTATTTGTTAAGCCACCAAGTTGTGTTAATCTTGTGGTATTTTAGTATGGAAGTCATGCAAGCCCACAGTTGGAAAGTTAGATCATGTTGTCACAGCTGGATCAGTTATTTTTCTCACTTTCTATTGCTGTGCTGTCCAGAAGATTTTCTGTCCTCTAGAGCAAGGCGAAGTCTCTAGCATCTTTGATTTAAGCCAGCAAAGGTACAGCCTGATTGTAGTGGGGAAACAAATGCTCCTCACAAATTTATTTCCTAGTAGTAAAGCAAGATTGCAGGGATATTAATTTGCAGTCTTGGTTTAGTAAAGAATAGGAAACACAAGGGAAGAAGATGAAACAATTGGAATGACTGAATAACTTAACTGGAAATCTTACATGTATTTAATGTACCGCTACCATTTGGATTATTTGGGGATGGAAAAGAAAGTCTATAGGAAAATTACTTGGAACATCTGTGTGTGTCTATTAAGCACCTCATTTATAAACTTGTTTTCTTAACTCTTGTTCTAGGAGTGCTTTCTGCGAACCAACATCATGCCAGCCCCGTCTGCTAATAGTAGGAAAAGAAGGGTACGGCCAGGTTTTTTACGTGGCACCCGCGGTGTTGCACGCTTTGGAGAAGTTTCCCATTCACACCCTGGACCTTTCTGTTCTGCTTACAAACGTTGCACCGCCAGAAGAAATCTGCGGACAGGTACCTTTTTTCTTTTTATTCTCATGGGATTCACTGACTGTATGTAAAGGATCAATCGAGTTGCAAGTAAGGTGAGCAAAATTCATTGGTAATGGAGGTGGCCTTGTTTTAATGTGCTGGGATGTTTGCTTCTGTCTGAAAATCCCCTTTTCTTTTAGACAAAACCACAAACAATCTGGATGTTGTACATGTCCACATTTTCCATACCCAATTTTACAGTGACAATGTTGCTAGCAGCTCAGGAAGCTGGGCGGTGTTGCTAATAAACATCTCTTTGTGGAAAGAAATGCTGCTCATCTCCCTGGGATCCAGAAAGTAGTTCTCATTGCCTCCTAAGACTGTGTGCTCCCAGTAGATGGCTCTGTATCAGACTGCACGTCGGCTACTTTTTGTAGCCTTCTTCTAAATTATATTAGTAAGGCAACCAAGGTTTGGGGCTTCTGTTTATTTTGTTTTCACACGGACATACACAACTTGTGCCGTTGCAGTATGTGCAATAAAAGCATTAACATTCACAAAACACTTCATTTGCACGCTGATGTGGTTTTAACTAGAAAAAATAAACAGATCTGGTGTTTTTACTTTTAGGCAGGAAATCCATTTTATTGTTTGGCATCACTACCTTAAAATATTTTTACCTTTAGTGGAAACATTTGAGAGCCATACAAGTAAGGACAGACATGTTACACGACTGAATACTGATGTGTCCCATAAGAGGGACATTTCCTTTCTTTGTTATGCGAAGATTGTGGCTGTGGCCATATAGCTACGGTGTCTAGCCACTGCCTGAATATATCCTTCCCATCTTCTGACTAGAGTTCTCCGAATACTGATAATCTGAAAGGGTGCACAGAGAAATTCCTTATGTGAAAGGATGCTTGCCACTCTGTTCACATAGTTTCCTTTCATGGGGCAGTCAGGTGGCTACGTAGCTATGTATTAACAGGTTATTCTACGTGTTTTAGTTTTCTTACCCAAGCTTTCCTTTTTACTAGCTGATCCGAAATGCTCAGAAGACAGCACCAAGCATAATTTATGTCCCAGATATCCATTTATGGTGGGACAACGTTGGACCTGCCTTGAAACACTTTTCTAACTCTAACTCTTCCAGCATTTTCACCAGTTTTGCTGCTTGCTACGTCTGATGTACGTCACTCAGATCTCCCAGAAGAGGTATTTGTCAATACTTTTCTTACTATTTCTTCAGTGTCTTGTAATTTATGAATGCTTTCAGCATCAAAATGCTGTGCTTTCTTAAATGCATACAGTTATTACTCAGGCACCCTAACAAATCTCTTAAAATTTGCTTAGAGAAAAAGAATACTGTGAAAGCATCTGCTTAAGGTTTTTTCTGAGTGAAGCAAGTGACTTTCACCCCCTTCTCACTCATGCAAATAATAAATTAATACAATAATTCCGGTGGCTACAAAGTGGTTCAGTCAAGAACATGCAGTGCTTGAAATGACAAGAGGATGTTTTTACTGAAGAGATTTCTTCTGACAGTCTGCCATTCCATGCTATTTTGAGTAAAGTTGAGTAAACTGTTAATAATGCAATTTAGTAGAGAATTGAAACACTTTGATTAAAAAAAAAAAAATCAGTTTCTTTCTTCATATAGGCCAAAGCTTTCCAAGCTGGAAAGCTGAGTTCCAATTTCTGCTAAAGTAACTTTGGAATCAAATTCTAGTTGTATTCCTAAATAAACTGTTGTAGAAGTACATGCAGAACTTCATTAACTTCTGAGAGTTTACATTACGGGAAGGTGCCCAAAACAGGAACACGCTGTTCTCATTCCGATTATTTTGTCTCAGTTATTGGGGGAAGAGAACGGGTCTTACCTAGATGTGTTTATTATCAACTGCTTTGAAAGTGCTTGAGTTCCCACAGAAGTTTTTGTACAGTTTCTAAATTCCTTCTAAAATAAGTGGTGAAATTCCTTACCTACCTTTTAATACTAGAAATTGAAAATGGAGGAAGACGTAGAGGTACTAGCTACTTCAGACACCTTTTGGTACAGAAATAAAAACTCAGCAAAAAGCTCTCACTTGTCTGCTGAAGCCTTTCTCTTCCCTCTATAGCCATGAAGGTTCTAAGTAAAGGATGCAGCAAGGCAAGTAAATACAAAGGAAGCGATGTTGGATGTGGTGAAAGCCATTACTTTATCAGTGTAGTGTACAATCCCTTCACCAAGATTTAATTCTACAGGTGATTCTTAAAGGTGATATTTGAATTTGCCGTGCCAGCCTGTGAAAATGTAGCCGTTTAAGGCCAGGAAGATAACTTTTCAGTTTGTGTTCTTCAGGTTATTATTAATTTTAAAAGGTACTCATCTTTTTGGAATAGAAGATGAGTTTTTGTGGCCTTAAATCTGAAATGTCTTTCCTCCTTCTGCTTTAGATCCAAAAATTATTTAATAAGGAATTTGGAGAAGTGTGCAATATTGAGTTGCCTGGTAGGGCAGAGAGAGCAGCTTTTTTTGAGGACCTAATTCTAAATCAAGTGGCTAAGCCTCCTGTAAAGAAAACAGGTGAGGAGGATATAAGAAGTACATCTAAAACTTTCCTATCGAAGTTACTGGTATCTCTTTGGGATTTGCTTTGGTGGTCATTTTCTGTTAGTAATTTGTCATATGCTTATATTTGAGTACTGTAAATTGGCTAATTTTTCCTGATTAATTGAAGTTCATCGGACATTGGAAGTCCTGCTTGTAGCACCACCAGCTGAGCCTCAGAAGCCACAAGAGGAAGAAGGAGGGATGCTGGAGGAGGAAGAGGAGGATACCTTGCGTGAACTTAGAATTTTCTTGAGGGACGTTACTCACAGACTTGCCACTGACAGACATTTCAGGGAATTTGCAAAGCCCATTGACCCACAGAAGGTAAACTAGTGCTGATCTGTGTGTGTCTGTAACTTCTCAGTGTTTGTATTTCTCAGCATTTTGGGGAAGGTTCAACTTTGTTTTTAGGGCTGCACTATTAGGATTTTGCAAGAAGCAGAGGCAGTGCTTTTACTCCTGCTGACTCTCAAATGTCTCTTACCGGATTATTCGCTGAAAGCCGTGGTTTCATTCTAAAAAGCCAGTCCAAATGCCAACACAGTTTGCTCGTGAAAAGGCTTTGATATGTAGGCATGTCACAGCACTGAAAAGCACAGAGATCTTTCCTTATAATTACAAACAGTACTTACAGGACTACTTTAATGAAGTCTAAAGCCCTTTATTGGACTGTCAGTTCCTGTGGGAACAGGAATAGGAGCAGCAGTTTGTAAAAATAAGTTTTGAGATCCTGTTCTCTGTTTCATCTGGAACTCCTCAATAGGAATCAACCATAAGTGCAGTGTGTTTTCTTTTTCCTCCAATTGGCTGCTGAGATCCCTTTTTCTCCTTAATTGATTAGATAAGCCTAAGCTAGGGGCGTATATTTCAAAGACAGGTGTAACTTGACTATACCTGCAGATCAGCAAAGGCCTCTTCATGTGGGCATCCACTGGCTTTTCTTCCCCTTTTCTCCTAGGTTCTTGAGCTGTGAAAAATCTAGACAGATACGTATGTCCTCATCTGAACTAGTCATTAGGCTCCTCTTATGGTCTGAGGGAAGAAATCAGCATCTCTGGGCCCAGTTATCTCATTCTAAAGTAGATGCCTGCAATAGGTACTTCACAGGTGCAATTCATGCACCTTTTCCTCAATGTCGACAGCAAAAAGAATGTCGGATGGCTTACTCAGCTTTCGCTGTTGTGATTTTCTGAAGCAAAGTGAAATGAATCTCCCACCCTCAGTGTTTCTTCTGTACCATGCACGTGCTTCTGACCTCCCTACTTCTTGTCTTCCTCTCCTAGCAGCTCTAACGCCAGTTGAAAGAGCCCTTCCATTTCTGAGAAGCAAACTGGTTAATTTCAGCATCTTCTGATGCATCGCAAATGTTCAGGGTTTTTAGGAAGGCGTTTATTTAAAGTTTTCAGAATAATTTTGGTAGACAGTGTGCAAGGTTAAGAAAACCTCTGAATGCTTGTATTTGATCTGCAGATACCTGACTATGCCACAAGGATTAAAGAGCCGATGGATCTTTCAACAGTTCTGACTCAAATTGACTCGCACCAGTACCTCACTGCAGGAGACTATCTGAAGGACATCGATCTAATCTGTAACAATGCCTTAGAGTACTACCCAGATCAAAGGTCTACAAGTGAGGATGTGCTTTTTAGCCCTAGTTTAAAAAATCTGTCAAACGTATAGATGGATAAATGCTGTGTGCGGACAATAGACTTTGGATGGATTAGATGATTTTGGACATCCACGGAGAACATCTCTTCCCACATTGTAAATATTTTATCATTTTGCTACTTGGGCATGGAAGTGTGATATAAATGTTCCCAAGGAACTAGTGCTTTTGTTTTAATTAACTTCTATGTTGTTATGCTGAAAATATTCACTGAGATAACCTTTCGGAACCAACCTATGAAGAAAGCAATTTTTTTCTGTGATCAAAACAGTTTCATTGGTTGGTAGACAACATTCAGTTAAAGTCTGTAAAATTTCAGATTGTCACAGAGCCTATGTTTTGCAAGACACTGCATATTCAATGGTGAGGAACAAAATGGATACAGAGTTTGGACGACTTTGTGAACAAATTAAAGAATCTCGTGAGAAAAGAGGTACGTGCTTTAACGCTAAGGATTTTAAGACTTGTCTCTGCATTTGTAACTGAAAATGCACAACGAAGATCTTTGGTATCTATTCTTTATTGCAAGGTCGCACCTCTCCAGCATGTGCTCCATGCGACAACTCCAAGTCACCACAGCAGAACCCTGCTACTGAAGACGACAAACCAGATGAAGAGAGTAATGAAAATGAGGAGATGACAGCGGCACCTGTAGATGCCAGTACACCCATTTCTAATGGTAAGTTGCATTTTATTCAGCTGCTCTTGTCATTCATACCTTCTCTGTTCTTGAGGCGCAACAGGTGTCTCTGATGCCTGGCTCTTTATGCCACAGGTATTTTGTTTTCAAATTTACTTCAAAACGTGAGAGAGAAATCCAGAGGTCATTCATTCAATATAGTTATGAATTAAAGTTCAAAGAAAGTTGGTTTACAATATAAAAAACAAAAAACAAAAACAAAACAAAACAAAACAAAAACCAACTTTGACGGCCCAATTGCCATTTAGTTGCCCCTAAATTGCTAATTCTTGAGGTAAAAAATGTTGTGGATGGCAGTTTCTGAATACTTAACTAGTTTTTAATTATGCAAAATGGTATTTTTACCCCCACTCCACCCCTCCCTTCCCCAAATGCTAAAATCTTAGCTACCTCATACTGTGATTTCCAGTTGAAGGAGGGAAGTCTAACTAGTGAGAGTGGGAATTTTGCCATGGACTCCACCCATATCCTTTTGCAATACTATATGAATACTGCGAATGTTGGGCAAAACCACAAAGTTTGTTTTTTCACAAAAGGTTTACCGAATCAGGAAGCATACGAGGTATAAGTCTTCACGTTTTTTCTCCTTTGAATATTCCCTTAAAATTGTCTCATTAATTAATCTCTTCCAAACATGTATTCAGCTTTTGAAGTCTTCAGCTTGATACCAGACTCGAAGGAGAGCTTATTTCCAGAGGCTTTTATGATGTTCATCTGTATTAGTTCATGCAGTAAGACAGTGACTTTATCAAATAACCTCACGTTGTATTAATATTGCCCATCCAAAGTAAGAATCCTCAGCATGTAAAATCCTGAAAGTGACTGTTTAGTGAATGAAATTCCATAGCTGTGTGTGTGGTTTGTTTGCTTATTTTTAATCTTAATAGCAAACTGACCCCATTAACTGTCAACTCTTTTCTCAGCATATGTAGGCAGTGGTAGCTCAGTTCCTTTGTTTTCCTTGTCAGTCAAGTAAGATGAAGATAATGGATTTTGAAGAAAGAATTCTTTTGGTTATGTTTTGGATTACTTTTTTATGCTGTCTCTTTGTAGGTGCGTCAGAAAGAAAGTGCAGAAGGAACAACTGTGCGCATGCTGCAGCAAAGAGAAGAAGGAGTTCTCGATTCGATACAGAGAACAGAGTACCAACAGATGACCAAAACGATAGCGATGAAGAAGAGTTTGTGGACAAACATGTTTCTGGCATATGTCAAGTAAAACTTAACACTGAAAAGGAAAGTGCTAAGCTTTGTGGATATTCCCCGCCAAGATGGGGAACTATAACTAATGAAAATCCAAGTTCAAATGGTAAGGGAGAAGTCCAACGGATCCTTTAGCACCTTATTCTTGCTGAGGAGGATTGCACTATTTATTAGCTTTAGCCTTCAATTTCACTCTATTTTTTCTGTTGCAGCTCTCAAAAATCATCACACAGTTTATTCTGCAATGATGTTGCTCCTCTAATTGTGCGAGCCAAGCCCACATGTTTCTGTAGGTGCTGTTTTTTTGATTCTGAAGTCTGTTTTTTTCTAATGGTACCTAACTGAAAGCCAGCAGTCACTGACATTCTTTTATTGTACGAGGTGCTTTCCAATAACGAGCAGCTTAGGTGAAAAAGCTGCACTTCAAGATACGTGGATCCAGAGTAACATGTGGAATAGGAGACTTAAGCCCTAATGTTGTACTCTAAGATGTGTTCCCTAACCTGAATTGGCAACATGACTATTTTTTTCCACTATTAAGCTTTTCATTAGTGCTTTTGGTTTGTTTGTGGGTATTTTTGTTTGCTTTTTTTGTCTTAGTTTCTAATTTTTATGGAGCAGTGACTTTAGCTGGAAAGAAGGGAGAAGCCAAGTATTTCTCAGTGCAGACGGTAACAATTCTGTCTCTGTATTTGTAGAAAGAGACTGTTTGGCAGGTACAGGATACTTCACTGAGACTGTATTCTAGATAAACAGAAAACCTGACTGAAGAAATCTGTGTCCTTCCAGATTCCTGGGCATTTCAAGCGGTGACTCCTGAACGTTCTTGGGAAGAAGACCAGCAACAGATAAGTGATGAGAACACTGCACAAGTCCCTACGGAGACAGACTACATAGTTATCGTGGATCGCTATGAGCTCAAAGTATGTCTAATTTCAGCTTTTTTTTAATGCTCAAATAGGGCATATTCCTGCGTCATGTAAAATTGCAAATTAAGCCCATTGTTAACCAATGCCAATTAAAACAATTAATTGGAAGGACATACAGATAGTGAAATAATTCAGCCTGTAATGCACTGTGACTGTTTAGTTTCCACACCTCATGGAGATTTCTGTAGGCTACCATTTGCTTCTGGTCATCTGTAGTTTAGGAGACAGATTCTTTGCCTAATTTTTAAGACAAAAGGCCTTGCTGAATTTTAAAATACCACACTGACAACCTGCTAGTACTATTATGGATATCATTTTAATGATTCATAATTCTTATGATGGGTTTGAGGGCTTTTATTTGGGGATTTTTTTTCATGCTTTGATGTATTAAGAACCTGAAAAGGATCTTTATTTCTTGCAGTGATGATTTTAAACCTGAAGTTAGCAGGTCGACGTAAACTAGCTAGCCATGGAGAAGTGACTACTTTTCTGAAATTCCTTGAAAGTGCAGTATTAGAATTTCTTATATTGTGTGTGTGTATATATATATATATATATATATATACATGAGGGAGGCAGAGTTTGCTGATAAGATGGTAAGCAGCATTATTTCCAGGGGGCAGTAGTATTTCCATTTGGTATGGCTGCTCCCTAAAGCTACATGCTTGCAGGCTCACACAGGTAATGGACAGCTGTGGCAGTGGAAGAAGGTGCTGCCGCTAGCTTGTCACGGTTCCTGTGCCAGAGATTATCATCTCTGCATCTTTGGTAATAGAAATGACTGTGTGAGAGAGAGGTGATTGCTACAAGCAGTCGCTTTGCTATTTACCCACCCCTGAATTTAAAGGTAGGATTGAGCAAACTAATCCACCTTTGCTCTGGGCGTTTGAGCAATCTGTTCTGCCAGCAGAGTTGTAGGCATGGCACACGTGGGTAAAGGTAATCACCTAACGGTGCTTCCTTTTCCAGCTGGCACGGCTGTATCTACAAGATCTGCAGCCTTTTTACAGTGCCGCGCGCTGCTGCAATGCTTCTCTAATGAAATGCAACAGTGGCTTTGCTGTGGCAGCAGCTGTCCTACAAAGAGGATCGTGTCATTCCCTGCTGCTTTGGGAGCAGTCGACTTGCAATTACAACCATTGATGTGATAGATTGGTTAGTAGTAAAAGATTGTCCGAAATTTCAGCCTTTCCTTTCTCTGAAATATGAAAAATTAACTCATTTTCCCTGCTGAAATCTCATGGGATATTTAATCTGTTCTCTGAAGTGTCACATTTTATTTAATAGCGTAAGAAAAAGTAGGCTCTCACTTGTATTGTTACTGTTCAACCTCCGAAAACATATAGAGTGTATTCAAAGGATCTTGTACTATTCTAAAGTTGTTCTTTTGCTCCATTGTTGTCTTCAGAAACTGTTATGCTTTGTCACTGAGATAACGAAGGGATTTGACATTTATCACCTGGAAAAAGTATATGGCGTCATTAATCAGTGTATTTACAACCATAGAGAAGACTACGACAAAACCGATTTGGTGGAGGTAATTTTTGTTTTGAATTCTAGCACTTTCTGTCACTGTTACGCAGTATTTGTGTGTTCTGGGATATCGTGGTTGTTTAGCATTGCTCTTCACTGCTTAGCTGTCTGTGCACAGACAACAACAGTACGACTTCTCCCTTTCAGTCTGGAAGACGTTTATCCACCTTGCAAAACCATTGTTATATTTGGCATAACTGTTGGCAGTTTCTGCAGGAAAAAGCTTGAACTTGAAGACAATGGGTCCACCCACACAGCCCTTTCAAAGCAGTTAACCTTAGTCTGTCAGTAGTTTTCCTTGGGAACCATTTTGGGAGCGGGAGGACTACGAAGGGAAGGTGCTTTTCTAAGTCTTTCATTCGCTCTCTCCCTCTACAGCCAGTCATGCACGGTGATAGCAGTTGTTCCATCCTTGGAGAGAAATTTAAGTATATAACAAGAGTTTGAGACTTCTCTCTAGTCACACTCTAATCTCTTTTTAACTAATGCGCTTGAGCATCTGTAATTGGGGAGATTTCTGCCTGTGCCAGTTTTACACTGAGTCAAATTCTCTGGTCTCTTCCTGTAAAAGATGATTTCGGAGTTGTCCGAACTCCTCAGAAATCTGTGTGAGGCGTCCATGGTCCAAGTCAGGTGTTCCCAGTATACGCTTGGATATTCACTCTTCACGTTGAAGAGCCTTGAACCCATTTATCTTAGAGTTGCTTGTGCTTGAGAACAGATAAAATTTGTTGTGCCGATCAGTCTGCCTTGAAAAGAGAGTGCCTCTTTTTTTTAGGCACTGGTCATCTCGATCTCTTCTTCCACATCTGATAAAGAGAGAACGGACACTCTGTTCTGCCTGTGAGAGGATTATTTAGATTCAGGGAGGCCGCTCCTGAAAAAAAAAAATGAGATCTTTTAGCTCAAGAAGGGATTTATTTATGTTATCTCATGGCCTGTGAACTTTTGTAACTTAACATTTAATTTAAGTGTTAAAAGTTAAGTAGCTTTCTTGGTTTTCTATTTCTTCCTTTAGCTTAGGCAAACAAATCTCTCCTATTCAGAGTGCACTGTACAAGTTAGTCAGGAGCGTGCTCTACTGTATGGAGAGAGAGAGAACTTAAGGAGTAATTATTCAAAGTCCAGAAATTAACTTGAGCTTGTTGTGGCTTCTCAGCAACTGTTTCTTCCTTCTAATTGTTGTGAAACCACTGCTGAGAGAGATCCATATAGTTGATATCCTCCTCTCTATTTTGGATGTATAAGGATGCCTCTGAAGCTAGAAGGGGTAATAGGCCATTGTGATGGTGGTAGCACACTGTTTGCTAAATATTACTAACCATGTATTACAAATTATTTATTTTTATAGTAATAGAAAGTGTTCTTAAGCTTTCATTTGTGCTTACCGCTATTTTGTCTTTTTTTTTCTTACTAGGAAATTAAGAACGAAATCTCAGCCTTCTGGTCCTACAAGTAGTCTTCAACATACTTAATTTTTACTCTCCAGAGGCTTTTGTTGCACACTGTTCTGTTATTTGTAAACAATTTAGTAATGTTCTATTATTTGTAAACAATTTAGTAAATAGTATCTTTTCATAAAAATAGGTATATAAAATTTCATATATAGGTATTTTAAGATATTTTAAATAAATTTGCTTATTTGACCTTTCTTAAATATATTTAAGTACTTTTATTTGATATTTTTGTTCTATATATGTAGCTCTCTATTTATTATCCTATATATATATATATGCATGTATATGTGTATGTATATAGCATGATAAATCGCAGGCTTGGCAGAAGGAATGGAATATACACAGTCTTCTGAAATCACAGGACATGACTTTCATTTCCATTACACAACACCTTAATTTTCCATCTTCTTTTTATCGGAGCTACTGCTGACAGTGCCTATGTAACACTGTAGATATGAACGTCTTTCAGATACTGCCAATACCTCTTTTTAAAAGAAAATGACTGAAAACTGGATAGACTTTTAACGTACTTTGTCAGCTATTCAGAATATATTTTTCTGAAGTAACCTCTGGTGCTCTTTATTCCACTGGACACTACATAAATGTCTTAAAAGAAACCTGTTATAAATTCGCTCAGTCCCAAAGTAGGATTAAATAAAAAATAGGATTTATTAAAAGAATAGAGGTAAGCAAACAGTGCTGGGTGCACCGGGAGTCTCTGCTCCACCAGGACGCGCACCAGTTACATCAAGTAGCTGATTTTTATGCTCCTAGACTAATACATATTCATTACTACTTCTAAAAAAAATAGGTTACTATAATTAGCTTCCGGGATCCAGTCCCTCCAACTGGAGCATGCGCATCAGTCTCCGGTGGTCCCTCTGGGGGTCTTAGGGGTCTTTCATGCTGAAGGCTCGTAGTCTTCCTCTCCAAGTTTTTTTTCTTGTCCTTCCCCTTTGTACTCCTTGGCAGCATGTCAAGTTTACACAGCGTCCCGTGCAAGTCTTCAGCTTCTTTTTTTTCTTCTCCTTAATCTCCTGGCCACCTGTCCAGATATCAGAGGCTTGCATAGTGTCCCATTCAGAAGCCATAACAGTCACTAGTTGTTAGCAGTTGTTCTGAAACCCCCAGACATCAAAGACTTCAAAGAAAAAAACATACAAACACAAATAGCTCTCTTATTGGCACTTCACGAGTAGTTAAAACATTCCTCATCGGCCATTCACAGGGACAGTCACACCTATAGCAGTGCTAAATCAATCACGAAGAAGACAAAAATGGCTGTAACTGTTAGAAATAGGAGTTTGGAATAACAAAAGCAAACAGGTTCATAGATTTGAGGAATATTTTCTGAAGACTTGATAAATTGACTAGAATGAGGGGGAGACTGGGACACACTAGGGGAAACTACATCTGTGGTTCAGGAATTAAATTGCCAGTGCAGGACCCGGAGGCAGACAGGACTGCTCTTTATTGACACGAATTGTTAACACATTCCTCACAAACCTATATATGAAATGCAACTCCTTCAGAAACCTCTTAGTGCAGTTTAGTGCAGGAGGTATTTTTATGTCCTATAAAAACTTGTAAACCTCCTTTATCTTAGTGCAGGAGGTATCTTTTTTTATAATTTACTGATAGCACCTTAAAGGGCTTTCACAGTATTAACACGGTAGAGAAAGTATGTGGGAGAAACACTTTCCACAAACACAAGATTTTTGCCTATTAAAAGTAAACGACACAAACTGAAGCAAAGCAAGATTTGCTCATTGCAACTTTCTAATGCAAAGCTAAGTCTTGCTTCTAACAATTACAGTGTTACTGATACCAGAGAATACCATTTTAATATGAAAAACTAGTTACAAGAAAGCCTTATAGTTGAATAAATTGTTTTCTACTGACCTGGAGATAATTATATATATTTATTTTAATAAAAAATGAATATATTGCTGGTGATAAATATATTTAAATAAACAGAAAGCAATATTCTGTTTGAAGAATACCTCTTCAAACCAGCAGAGAAAAATTTCTCTGAATTTCACAGATATTTAAGTTAAGGCAGGAAAGGTTTAATTTTTTTGAAAATAAGATTCTGTATCAGCTGTGCTAAAATATGCAGCAGGATATGTTGCTGTTGTGTTGTCACATCTCGTACACAACACCTAGTGATGGTGAATACCTAACTGTGCAATCTCTATGTCTGTTTTTCTTAAGAAAACTGAAACACACATATGTAGCTTTTTAGCATCTGTCCCAATATCAGTGTAGTATTACGAATTTTTTCTTTCATGTGTATTGTTTGGATATGTAATAATAAAAAGTGAGCTACCACCTGTTTTGTTGTTGTTTTCATTTTTTAATCTTACACTTAAAACTGTATAAACTTTAAAAAAAAAAAAAAAGTTTGTGAGCAGCTTACCCCATTCTTGTTGTCTTGGTTATACATCAAAGGCAAACACAGGAGGAAGAAAAATATATATTGAAAATTTACATTTTAATGTATTATTACATTGAAAAGGTAATAAAGGAGTCAACCTCATTTTTCCTTAAATTATTCTTCAACTTGGTTAATGTCACAGGTTTTTAGAACCACAGAATCATAGAATATCCCAAGTTGGAAGGGCCCCCTAAGGATCATCGAGTCCAGCTCCTGGCACTACACAGGTCTACCCCAAAATTCAGGCCACGTGACTAAGAGCACAGTACAAACGCTTCTTAAACTCCAACAGGCTTGGTGCAGCGACTGCTTCCCTGGGGAGCCTGTTCCAGTGTGCAACCACCCTCTCGGTGAAGAACCTCATATCACAGAATCACAGAATTTCTAGGATTCTGTGATCTCATCCTGATGTCCAGCCTGAACCTCCCCTGCCTCAGCTTGACACCATTCCCTCAGGTCCTGTCACTGGTCTCTAAAGAGAACAGATTGGTGCCTGCCCCTCCACTCCCTCTCCGGGTACAGAACTGGCTGGAGGGCTGTGCCCAGTGGGTTGTGGTTAATTAAATCCAGCTGGCGTCCCATTACAAGTGGTGCCTCCCAGGGGTCGGTACTGGGGCCTATCTTGTTTAATACCTTTATTGATGACATAGAGCAGGGGATGGAGCGTACCTTCAGTAAGGTTGCAGATGACACTGTCGTGGTTCCGCTCGAGTGGGCAGCCGAGCTCCACCACAGCCGCTCTCTCACTCCCCCTCCTCAAAGAATGGGGAGAAAATATGTGAAAAATGCGCGAAGGTTGAGATAAGGACGAGAAAATCACGCAGTAATTATTGTAACGGGCAAAACAGACTTGGCATAGGGAGATAGTAAGACTTATTGCTTATTGCTAACAAGCTAGAGAAGTGAGAAACAAAGGAAAGAAAGCAAAAGCACCTTCCCCCCCCATCCACCCTCTTCCACCTCCTCCCCCTGAGCGGCGCAGGGGAATGGGGGTTATGGTCAGTCTACAGCACTTCTTCTCTGCCGCTCCTTCTCGGTCACTCTCGTCCCCTGTGCTGTGGGGTCCAACCAACAGGATGCAGTCCTTGATGAACTGATCCAGCGTGGGCTTCCCACAGGCAGCAGCTCTTCCAGAGCTGCTCCAGATATGGGTCCGTACCATGGGGTCCATCCCTCAGGAGAAAACTGCTCCAACCTGGCTCCCCTACGGGCAGCAGCTCCTGCCAGGTCACCTGCTCCTGCGTGGTCTCCTCTCCATGGGCTACAGGTCCGGCCCGGAATCTGCTCCGGCAGGGGTCAAATTTGTATTTTTTTGTATTCAAGGTGATCCTTCTCTTGCTGGAAGGACCTGCTTTTTGACTCTCCTTCTCTTCACTAGGAGCATGTTCCCTCTTGCTTTGGTAATGCTCTTTGTCAGTCTTTTTAGTCTCGTCCTTTGTATCTTGGCATCTCTCTGCAATAGCTGAGGAGGAAAGCTTTTTAGAGCTACATTCAGTGTCACACTTGAGAGAGGAAGTTTGCCGCAATTTCTCACCAGGCTCAGAAGTCTCTTTGCCGGACAAAATGTTTTCTTTTGAAATGAGGTCACGTTCTTTTGATCTTCTTGGTTTCTCCTTGTCTCCACCGTCATCACATTGGTACTGTGCGAGGTATTCATCCTTCCCAGTAGATTTCGGAGGGTCCGCGACACTGCACAAAATAAAAGCACATTTCTCACTTCTGCTGAAGGATGTGAAGATTAAGAGTAAAACCTTCCAAAGGCAAACAAACAAACAAAAACCTCCGGACTACAGGAACACTCGCAAAGATATGCCATTTAGAAACCTCTCCTGCGATTAGGACACCTTCTCCAGCTCCCAGAGAAAGTGTTTTTTCCCCTCTTGCTTCTGAAGCCATTGCACTAAAAAAGCAAACGCATCTGGCTCCCTCCACATGCTGCTGCTCTGAATAAGAGCCAGAAAATTCAAAACCACCCTATTTGGTCACCCCACATAGCCGAAAAAACACCAGTTGAAACTGAGTTTTCTACCTCTCTCCCAAGAATTTACATTCACATATCCTATGACTGACAAAATAAAAGGCGGGGCTCAGGAGGAACAGCCAGTGTTGGAAATGAAAAAAAGCAGCCTCTTTCTTCAGAGTCTTAAGCCTATGCTACTAGGAAAAAACAAAACAAAACAAAACAAAACAAAACAAGAGGAGAGGAGAACAACAGCGGGAAATTTACCTATTCTCCAGGTGTTCAATTGCAAAGCCTCCTCTGGAGGATCAACAGCTGTGAATTCAGCGTGCTTAGGAGAAATCAGATCTACGTCTGAACCACAACTATTTCAGTAGCATCACTAACTTACGTTACTCTGAAGAAGCAGTCAGCACCGTTTCTATGTTAGGAAATAGCTGAGCAGAGTCTGTTATTCACAGGAATTATTCAGGCAGGCTTCTTTAGGAAGGCTGGGTTTCACTAGAACATTACTAGCCTGTAAGCCTCATGGCATCACCTTCCATCTTGACTGCTAAACCTCCTTGCTCCCTACTATCTTCTTTGCCAAGGTACAGCTGTCCACGTTTACTTTTCCTACTTGGCTGGACTGAATTTAAGAAGCGATCTTGCAACTCTTCCTCTTGTTTGCCACTTAATCATCGCACCAAATGAAAACTATTTGCCTTTCACCTCTTTATTTCAGGCCTTCTTTCCTAGTGGTCATTCAAAACTGTGAAAAAAATAGTCTACCAAGTCGGGGTTTTTGGATTTGATAATAAATCGGCAGTCTGGTAAGTCACCAAGCACTTCAACACTGTTTGAAATAATCTCTACATTAATAGGAAAGGAATTCCTCAAACACGCTGCTGCTGCTTACCTTTAGTATAGTCATTGGATGCGATGGAGCTGTATTTCTTGCTTTCGCCTGCACTGTAAGGCTTTCTTTCCTTGTAAGGTTGTTTACTGCCCTTGCTTCTGCATTGCTCACATGAAGAGCCATCTGGAGGATGGGATTCTTCCTTCTTCTCCCGCGTTATCTTCTGGAAACGAAGATCTAAGTGTTCCAAGGACCCTTTCACTTTCCTGGTGTTTCTCTTTTTTCTTCTTTTTCTTCTCCTTTTTCTTCCTTTGCTTACGCTTGCAATTGGCATTGTCAAAGTGGAGCGCACAGAAACACAAATCCTGAAGTCTGAAAGAAACATGCAAGTTAAAAGAGAAAAAAAAAAGATGTGGCACTTGTTGCCTATATGAAACTTCATTTATTTTACCACAGGTGATGATTTGCAGCATGTCAGCTATTTTGTGGTGCTTTGTGCACACGCAACTTACTTTAGATGTAGCAAACTTAAGCCCTCAGATTGAAGGACCATAGGTCCTGCTTTGTACACAGATCATTAACAATGGCTAGCTCTGAAATACGTGCAAGCAGAAAAAAACTTTTAACCTAATCCAGAATGGTGTACGGATGTGTTTCCAACTATGTGGTCCAAAGCTAGTGCTCTGACACAATTCAGCAATAGCTTTCCTGTCTTCACTGATCAACCTAACAACATGATCCCCAGACAGCTGATGCTATCTAAGTAACTTAGAAACTACCAGGAAAAAAAAAAAAAAAAAAAAAAGGAAGACATGAGAAGCACCCAGAAAAGAATTAGGATAAAAAATGCGGAGTATGCTGGAATCCTTGCTTACTTGGAATCCTTCTCTCCATGTTTATCCTTGGACTTCTTTTTCTTCTAGAACTTGTGATAGTTTTGCATTTTTTTCACCACCTAAAAGCTCCTTTTCTATCTTTCTGTCTTTCCTTTCTATTTCACTTTCACTACCTTCTGCACGGGTATATTGTCTTTTTCTGTTTCCTTCTGTTTCATTTTTCTGGCGACAGTTCTCCAAATGAGCTGACACAGGTGGAAGCACATGTCTTTCACGAGAATGTCTTCCGGAATGTTGCTGAGGTACCGAGCAACGATGCAAGTCTGCTCGGGGTGTGCTAAAGCGACGTCCATCTTCATCTCTCAAGAGGGAACCGTGAGGCCATCCACTTTTGTAATGATAATGCTTATGTGACCTGCCGTAGTAAGTTGCAGTCCATTTGTCAAGGGCTGCATTGCCGTGAGAGAACTTTCTCTCTCTACTGTCTCCTGTCGCATGAGGTGAATAGTAATCATTGGAATAGCTACATCTTTCCCATCTCCGTGCTTCATCTCGATAGTATCTTTCTCTGCTCCAACTTCTTTCCCCTTTGGATCGGTAATATCTATTGCTACCTTGTTCTGATCTTCCTCCGCTGCCAGATCTGTACTTGGAATATTTGACTGCTCTTCTGCCATTCTCAGGGCTGTTTCTTTCACGAGGGAAAGATCTGTACCTGCTTCCCTCCCAGTGCTCCTGCTTGTGAGCTTTTGCTCAACAACTTCTCTGAGAGCACCTCCTCTTGCTGGAAGGACCATCTTTTTGCTCCTGTTTTGAGTCTTCTTCTCTTCTGCATCACAATGTCCTCTCTTTCTTCGGTAATGCTCTTTGTCAGGTTTTTTAGTGTCATGTATCTTTCTTTTTAATGTTTTTTATTTGTTTGTTTGTTTGTTTGTTTGTTTGTTTGTTTGTTTTTCATGTGCATGGTGTCCTCTTCCCAGTTTTCTATCACCAAGTTCTTCATTTGGTTTAGAGGACTGGCTTTCCACAACTTTATCCAGCTTTGAAATAGACGAGTCATTAAGTCATTAACAGGTACGTAGTTTTCAGATATGTCCTTTGTGTAATACACAATAAATGTTTGTTCATTGTCTTTTGTATTATAAAAACAAGGAGTTCTGTTTGAGGAGCAGGACTTGTGAGAGCTCCCTGCTGAAGTAAGGAGCTGTATAATACTTGGCTAGACACTGAAAATTCTTTTGCTTAATGTAACAAAAAAAAGAACCCCCTCCCCTTCTCTCCTTCTGCATCTCAGTTGCCTCTTTTGTTCAAAGACACTGCTGCAAAGCTCATGTAACCACCTCCTGATAAGTTGCTAAAGTGGTGTATCAACATCTTGCCTTCCTGTCTCACGCTGGGCCAACATGACCAAATAAAAAAAAAAGTTGAACCACAACGCCGAGGAAGACCACGGCCTTCATCTTCACGACCACCAGAGGGACAGAGACGACCCCCTAGCAACAGTGCGCGCAGTCGCAGAATATACCAGGATGTGCTGCGTAATCCCGGAATTACCAAAATATAAAAAGGGACCCTGGCGGGGGTGAGGTGCGCGCCGTTGGCGGAGCCGAGACTCCCCGGCCGCCCAGCGCTGTTTTGCTTGCTGTTGCTTACTCAATAAACTCCTTTCTATTATTAATGCAATGCTCTCTGAAAATTTATTAAGGGGGCAACTTACAACACTTTGTACCTTGGCATTTATGTGTAATAGCTAAGCATGACCGGAGTGACTCGCCGAGACGCTCGGCTCTGGGGCGGACACGTTGTGCAGCGGAGCGGGGGATCGAGGCGGGCGGGGCTTGTTTCCCGGCACCGAGGCCACCCGAGGCCACCCGAGGCAGCCGAGGGAGCCGGCAGGCGCCGGCAGCCCTCGCGAGGGAGGCTGCCGAGCTGTGGGGGGAGCCGGCAGCGGCAGCGGCGGGCCGTTCACGTCGGGCGCCGCCGCCATTTCGCGGCCACTCGCCGAGGCGATCGGCTCGGGGGAGGCGCGTTGTGCAGCGGAGCCGGGGATCGAGGCGGGCAGGGCTTCCGCCTCCCCTCCCCCCCGGAAAATCGCTTTTTCTGTAAAATCGGTGACAGGTTTTCAGAACTCCAGTGTCACACTGCGAGAAACACTCTGTAGGCAGTAACATAGGCTCAGGCGAGGATCTCCGTCAGTGAAGTAGCATTTTTATTCGCGGTTGCAATGGCGGGCGTCCCACAAGCAGGAGCGCACCTACTAGTCACATCGTACAGTTTATATCCTTTATTTCCCGACGACCGGGAGCCTCCTGTTTCCCCATTGTCTGGGTAATCCAGGCTCACAACCTATCCGATGCTTCACAGACAATACATGGCTTTCAGTTGCCAGCCTGTTACTTTTCCAATTTCTTCTGACTTTTTGTGCTCTTTAAAGGGGTAATGTTTCTTCACTTATCTGACTTGACACCGTGATTTTCGAGTTCAAGTTTGTATTTATTTATTTATTTATTTTTTGTAAGGAGATGTACCAAGCTGTCTTTTTTTACTAAAAATTGTTTCATCAGCACATTTCTCTATCTTCTTAAGCCTATACTAGTAGGGAAAAACAAAACAAAACAAAACAAAACGAAACGGAACAAAAAACAAGTGCAAGAATAGCAGGGCTCCTCAGTCTACATCATGTGGTCGCTTTTTCCAGGTGAAAAAGCGGGGCCATAAGTGGCAGTACACCCTCTCTAAGTAGGACTGCAGAAACAATAAACTTACAGCAATCAGCTTCTCTACCACGTATGTGGACTTGTTGAGACTGTGTAAAAACCCTTCAGAAAACATCATTTTCACTCTTTGCCCTCGGATAGCAAGAGTGCCAAAATCCTTTAAGGTGAAGTCCGTGTCCTCCCTATTTGTGAGGATGCGGTAGAAGTATTGCAAGGTCTCCTCCAAACAGCTCTGCACTATTTCCTTGCTGTACGGGACGTTCAGGCGCATATTCTCATAGCTCAGCACCACTATCTTCATATCATCTGGAAAAAATGAGGAACAATGCAACTTGCACTGCAGTTGAACAGATTCAAACAAAGTGCCAGGAGCTTCCAGCTAAAACATGCTGCTGCAACTGAGCGACAGTTGATACCATGATGCACCAGCACCGCATATAAGGTGTACAGGAGTGGTTCTCCAATTGACTGCGACACATAGGCTCGAAGGTCCAAATACTCAGGATATTTTACCTCCTAAAGAGAGACCATGAAGATAGAAAAATTATCCCAGAGTACTTCGTGGACTAGCCAGAGAAAAACACTTCCAAAAAACACAGTCTAGAATTACATGGATATATTTCTTGATTCACTAAAAATAAGTCTTCCCATAAACAACGTTTAATACTAGAAGTTGCAGAGAGCTGTTTCGTGATGAATTAGCCTTCTCAGAGGAAAGCATATACTTCTTGTATATGAACTGTGAGGCCATCCGCTTTTGTAATGATCATCTCGATCATCATTCGGTTCATCTCGATAGTATCTTTCTCGGCTCCAACTTCTTTCCCCTTTGGATCGGTAATATCTATTGCTACCTTGTTCTGATCTTCCTCCGCTGCCAGATCTGTACTTTGAGTATTTGACTGCTCTTCTGCCATTCTCAGGGCTGTTTCTTTCACGAGGGAAAGATCTGTACCTGCTTCCCTCCCAGTGCTCCTGCTTGTGAGCTTTTGCTCAACAACTTCCACGCTCTGAGAGCACCTCCTCTTGCTAGAAGGACCTGCTTTTTGACTCTCCTTCTCTTCAGTATGAGCATGTTCCCTCAGGTCTCTGAGGCCTTAAAGAGCCCTGTGGGACCACAGTCAGAAACGTGTGGTTTACCGGACAGTGAGGGAACTGCGGGCTCGTTTACTGATCCTTCTGCTACACCATCGGCCCTCCCACCGCTACTGCCATCGCAGGCCTTTGCTGTTGCACCCCAGGTGAAAAAGCGGGGCCATAAGTGGCAGTACACTAAAGCCCTGGCATGTTGAGATCCAAGAGGAGAGACGTTTGGCCCTCCTTTTCACTCGTGGGAACCACATACCTCAAAACCCACAGAGGATGGGCTATATCTCAGAGAAATCTTGGGAAAGGAGAGCATGAAGAGCATGTTTGCAAATTTATTTCTCCCTGGGCTTCTTCTGTTTCTCCAAGAAATATGAGTTTGAATATAACTTTGGCAGCAGTACTTCTGGTGTTTTGCACCTACCACATTTAAAACTCCTACGAAAAACTGAAAAGTTAGACTAAAAAGCAGCTCTTTCTGTTCTGCTTTGTAAAGTTGCATGTTTTCCTCATGCAAAACAACAGAGGAATGTAAGCTAGAAACGGAAATGCTGAATGTAAAACAAAACAAAACAAACCTCAGCCCTCCAGGACAAAAGCCAATAACTGCTACAAAGTCCTTTTTAAAATGCTGATTAGGTTTCAAGGTGATACTGCTTTAAATAAGCATAATTGTGTGTCCATAGGCAGAAGCTGAATAATGACAGGATGAACTTCTATACTTCATGTTTTGTTACTGTCTTACTGTAACACACAGGGACTTGTTACCTATAGGGAAACCACTAACCTAATGGAGGGTTTAAAACATAAGCTAGTTTGTTATACCAAAATGCCTGAGAGAACATAAAGTGCTTTCAGATTTCTAGCACACCTTGATTGCTATCCATTAAACTTCAGACACGTTAAACAAAACACAGTAAATCAGAAAACTCCTAGTCCCACAGCTGGCAAATTGTGTGCAGAGGTTGTAATTAGAACTTTTTTCCCTTGACATTTTACATTTAAGATTAATTTCAAATCCATTCTATACACACTTTCCATTCCTGAAAAAACAATACGCAAACCTGAAAAATGCATTTACATGAGAAACGAAGACGTCCTTGTCCGATTGGAAGACTAAGGTGACAGCTCCTGGGCTCAGGGATTTTCAGATATGCTCCCATCTTCACCAGTGACAGCTCCTTTTCTCGGATTGAAAGGGAAAATGTTTCAGCAACACATTGAAAACATACTTAAGGGACAAGAAACAAAATCAAGACTGCAGTGAGAAGGAGAACAGAAAAACAATACTGGGGAAAAAAAAAAAAAAAAAAAAAAGAAAAAAAGAAAAAAAGATAAAAGACCTTGATCTTTATACTGACCAATGAGATGAGCCTTACACATTTTTAAGTTTATTTTTGACAACTGATTGAGGCGTTACCAGGTATTAAGTACGATTCAAGAGCAAATATTAACACTAGAAAGAAGAAATCCGATCCACCACCACTTTTTCAAAATACATCCATTTCTAATCTGGAGATAACGTCTCTCTGACAAGGTAGTAGAAAAACTGTAAATACCGACAGAGCTTCCTCTCCCGATGTTCCATATACATACCGATGCTGTTCCTACACCTACACTCTGAGCATAAATTTATGTTGACATGAGTATTGGGTGTTACTCCTCTCTTTGTTTGCCTTGAGAGACACACCTCTTGTCCACTGAAAAGTAAACTCAAGATTCCAGACCAGTTAAGACAGTTGCTATCCCCCCATTCAGAGTTCTGCAGCAGCACTGTTCAGATGTGTTTAGCAGTCTCTTTAGAAAACGTTATCACTTAGGACCTGCTTCTCAGTAGGTACACATTTGGCCTCCGCTTAGCAGAGAGTCAATCCCAGCTTAAGCTTTCGTACAAGAGCCCCTTCACGAAACGGAGTTGAACCCTGACATAACTGAGTTTAACCTTGAAGCTTCCTTAAAGAAGAAAGCAGCACCCAGGCCAGGAAATACAAATTAATCGTCACTTTACCCTGAAACGCACGGAAAGCCACTGAGCTATTCTGTGCTGGCAGGATTGCTGCCAGGCTGGCCGACGAGGCGGTGGGCAGCACCCCAGGGCCACAGGTCCTGTCACACGGGGCTGCCGGATTCAAGTTTGGGATTATTTCAGGTAATCTTTTTCCCTAGAAACAGTAGCTAACAGTAATGCTTTAATTGGTTTGCCAGCACAACCTTTACCCTGTTAGAAATGCCCTTGACTTCTACCTTTACGTAGCATAAATAGTATCCTGAGCGACAGTTGATACCATGATGCACCAGCACCGCATATAAGGTGTACAGGAGAATTACATGAATACATTTCCTGAGACACAAAAATTATCTCGGACCACCTTACATACCTGTCCTGTGTGTCTATGATCTTCAGAAGTAAGCAATGGCAATTTAAGCCTCTTGCGGGGAGTTTCTTTGTGCTGCCTTCCTTCTGTGTCTGGACATACAGGGAACAGTCTGAAAATACACACCAGCAGGAGTCAGGAAGTGGATCTGAGTGCAGGAAGGGTTTCTCTTCTCCACCCTCTCTCCAAACGGAGAGACCAGGGTCGTGGAAATCTAAAGAACCATGCACATGACTCGCAGCTGCTGGGATAATGATCAGCATTTAATCACCAAGAAGATCTCAACACTGGAAGGTGCACACAGGCGCACTTACACAAGAGGTTTGAGGCCTTGGAGCTTGAGAGACTGGTGGGTGAGGATGTGTCTGAAAGTCCGCCCAGGAGGTTGCCTAGGGCGAGGAAGTTGACTCCACACCTTAAGACTGCCTCCACCAAGACAGAAAGAAGGGTAATCGTTGTAGACAACTCCCTTCTCATGGGATCAGAGGGCCCCTATATGTCGGCCAGACCCTGCCCATAGGGAAGTCTGCTGCCTCCCTGGGGCCCAGGCCAGGGACTCTGCCAGAAACCTTCCCAACCTGGCTCGCCCCTCTGATTACTGTCCTCTATTGATAGTCCGGGCTGGCAGTGATGAAATTGCTGAGAGAAGCCTGGAGGCTATCAAAAGGGTTTTCAGGGGACCGGGGCGGTTAGTAGATGGAGCGGGAGTACAGGTGGTGTTTTCCTCCATCCCTGCAGTGCAAGGCAGGGGTACAGAGTGGGTACTCCCACGTGCCCAGTGATGGGACGAGGGGGAATGGGCTAACGTTACGCCAGGGGTGGTTTTATTGGATATTAGGACAAACATCTCTACTGAAAGGGTTGTTAGGCACTGGGGTGGGCTGCCCAGGGAAGTGGTTGAGTCACCATCCCTGGAGGTCTTCAAAAGATGTTCAGATGTAGAGCTTAGTGATATAGTTTAGTGGCAGACTTGTTAGTGTCAGGTCAAAGGATGGACTCAGTGATCTTGGGGGTCTCTTCCAACCTCAGTGATTCTGTCATTCAGTACTAGGGCCGGTTCTCTTCAGTATCTTTATCGATGATCTGGATGAGGGGATTGAGTGCACCCTCAATAAGTGTGCAGACGACATCAAGTTAGGTGCAACCAGCACCTGACTTCAGAGCAATCTGAGCAACCAGCTCTGACTTCAGAGCTGATCGCACTTGCAGCAGCCCACTGGACTGAGACCTTCTGAGAGGTAGGAACCTATAAAGCATGCCACACAAGCACAAGAGCATAAGGCCACTCTGACAAATCCTTTACATCTCACCTGCCAGGAGACTCTTTTGCCTTTGTTTCCTCCTCTGCTTCTTCCTTCGCTTCAGCTGTGGCCAGTGTGCTTGGAGAAAGTCTCCTTTGCGCAAGTTTTAATGTATGAAGAAGAGACGCTGTAAACACAAAAGGAGAAAACCTCTCAGCACATCAGGCACAGATCTGCTCTGCAATGTTATAAGCTAGCTGAGGTATCCCTGTGATTCCTTCTGAGACCTGTTTTCTAGAAGACTGCAAGCCCTTCCTGACTCCAGATCCCATCTGACCTTTGATGCCCACAGTGCTGCATTACTCCTTTTGCTGTGATCTTTCTGCTGCAGCAGCAAGTCCATCCCCTCTGAACAGTGGGGGTTTTGCGGGGACACACATTTTGGTGCCTAACAATCTCTTTTGGGGCAACGATTTCTTGGAGCGGCATACATGGTTTTTCTACACAGGCTTTCTATCCTGGTGCATTCAACTCAAGCACGTTATATCTGTGATATTCATGAGGAATTAAGAATGAGGAGTTCCCAGCTTTAGAGGAGAACCAAAGTTTTGGCACAGCTTGGCAACCTTTGTGCATTCTTCTCGACACAATTTTTCTCATCAAATGACAACATGGTGATTCAAAGCGGTATGCCCAGCCCCTCAGTCTCCCACAACTCAAGACGGAGTTTGTTATTCACAGTGCTAGCGGACTTGCCAAACGCTGACTCCCTCCTGCACAAACAAACCCATAAAATGGAAGAGAGGCACCCTTTGGCACGTAATGCAGGGGAAAAACATACTTCAGCACTATCTTGTTCAAAATGCGTCCCTTGAGACTTACCAGGAGGGTAAACAGAGGCATACAGCGTGCCTCTGCTATCCCAGGCATCTCCCTGTAACCTGAGTCCCAAGCACCCCCCAGCGAGGACAACAGGGAAAGGCACAAACCTCCACCAGCAATCAGTCATTAACGTTACCTTGTGCATTAAGTATCTCTTCCTCTGCAAGACGCTCCCTAGCAAGCCGAGGTACCGCCTTAATCTCAAACCTGGAAGTAGGAAGAAGGCACCTTTCTGTGAAAAGGGCTCCTTTGCCAGATTAATGTCAAGGTATCCGTGGAGAGTCCAACACATGCCCTAAACCATTCAAACTGAGCAGTGCTGGCCTCAGAACAGCTCAGCAGCCCCTCGCTAGACAGAGGTTTGGGTTTTTATTTTGCCTCAGTGCTCCTGTGTCGTCCTGACACAAGAAGGCATTTCAGAGTTCCTTTGATTGACACGAGTTTCACCAAAGACATGGAAACATCACAGGCAGGGGACAAGCATAGATCTGGTCCTTGTTCCACCTGCTAAGAGATCCTGTCCATGTTGCATTCAAAACAACAGAAACATTAGGATCTTACTTCTTTTAGATATTTTGGCAGTTTTAACCACATAAAAGAGAAGAAGCAGATGAAACATTAGGTGAGTTGCTTCAATGCATCTGCAGAGCAACCCAGTTGCCTCTGACTGGAGTAATGGTAAAATGCAGAACACGGTCAGTAACTGAGGGTGATGCGTAAGCCCAAGCTAAGCAAAAGCAAGGATGAAATTAACTGCAAAACAGTAGTTTGAAAGAGCACTACCAATCACGAGCTGAGCACGTGTGAGTGCGCGCAGAGCAGGGCTGCAGGAACAAATATACTTACTGAGGGAACAGGTGGGCACGGCCAAAATGGCTTGGGAAGAGGGCAGTTTCTTTGTCCAGTCTGACCAACTTTTTCTGCAGCAGGGACAGAAACATCTGACATGAGTCCAAGGAAAAGAGCTCAACATTCACAGAGGCCTTTCTGTAGCTCCAGGAATTCACTGCCTCTCAGCAAACTTCTGGACAAGTGCCTCAGCCAGTTAAAACACACTGCACAGCACATGATCTGCTAGGGTGAGGAACGCTGCCAACCTTTTCACAAGGACCGTAGTTAACAGCCTCAGCCTGTGAACAAGTCAATGGAGCAAACACAAGGGAAGGCCCGTCATGAGCCTCGGCTTCCAGCTGCTGCTTTCAGTGGGGTCGCTTGCTTTAGCTATTCCTGAATGCAGCGCAAATGGGTCAGAGCTGGTGTTATCCCCAGAGTTTTTCACAGGAGTCAGAGGATTGCGTTGGCAGTGTGGAGGAACACGGAGACCAGAGCTTTTCTGCTGGGACAGGAGAACTACACCAACAGCCTGCCTGCATCCAAAAGGGCCTGGTGTCCTTGTGCCTCAGCCTCACGCCCGCAACGGGGGGGAACATCATCAGCCTAGCCGTTGCTTTGGCTTCTTTCCTGTTTATGGCGAGGCCCTTCCAGTGCTATCCTTTGCCCAGCAACGATACGACTGCACGCATTGCCAGCAGTCATACAGCAAATAAAAGAAAGAAAACAGAAAGCTCTCACTGCGATGGACTGTGCCTAGCTCCAGTGTCCTGGCAGCTCACAGCTGCCAGCAGGGCTCAGTGCCCCCACCCTTTGATGGGGCTTCAAACCCTCTCTAAGTAGGACTGCAGAAACAATAAACTTACAGCAATCAGCTTCTCTACCACGTATGTGGACTTGTTGAGACTGTGTAAAAACCCTTCAGAAAACGTCATTTTCACTCTTTGCCCTCGGATAGCAAGAGTGCCAAAATCCTTTAAGGTGAAGTCCGTGTCCTCCCTATTTGTGAGGATGCGGTAGAAGTATTGCAAGGTCTCCTCCAAACAGCTCTGCACTATTTCCTTGCTGTACGGGACGTTCAGGCGCATATTCTCATAGCTCAGCACCACTATCTTCATATCATCTGGAAAAAATGAGGAACAATGCAACTTGCACTGCAGTTGAACAGATTCAAACAAAGTGCCAGGAGCTTCCAGCTAAAACATGCTGCTGCAACTGAGCGACAGTTGATACCATGATGCACCAGCACCGCATATAAGGTGTACAGGAGTGGTTCTCCAATTGACTGCGACACATAGGCTCGAAGGTCCAAATACTCAGGATATTTTACCTCCTAAAGAGAGACCATGAAGATAGAAAAATTATCCCAGAGTACTTCGTGGACTAGCCAGAGAAAAACACTTCCAAAAAACACAGTCTAGAATTACATGGATATATTTCTTGATTCACTAAAAATAAGTCTTCCCATAAACAACGTTTAATACTAGAAGTTGCAGAGAGCTGTTTCGTGATGAATTAGCCTTCTCAGAGGAAAGCATATACTTCTTGTATATGAACTGTGAGGCCATCCGCTTTTGTAATGATCATCTCGATCATCATTCGGTTCATCTCGATAGTATCTTTCTCGGCTCCAACTTCTTTCCCCTTTGGATCGGTAATATCTATTGCTACCTTGTTCTGATCTTCCTCCGCTGCCAGATCTGTACTTTGAGTATTTGACTGCTCTTCTGCCATTCTCAGGGCTGTTTCTTTCACGAGGGAAAGATCTGTACCTGCTTCCCTCCCAGTGCTCCTGCTTGTGAGCTTTTGCTCAACAACTTCCACGCTCTGAGAGCACCTCCTCTTGCTAGAAGGACCTGCTTTTTGACTCTCCTTCTCTTCAGTATGAGCATGTTCCCTCAGGTCTCTGAGGCCTTAAAGAGCCCTGTGGGACCACAGTCAGAAACGTGTGGTTTACCGGACAGTGAGGGAACTGCGGGCTCGTTTACTGATCCTTCTGCTACACCATCGGCCCTCCCACCGCTACTGCCATCGCAGGCCTTTGCTGTTGCACCCCCTGCTGATCTGGACGTGCTTTTTGACCCAGGCTGTATTGGCCTTGAAAAGGAGACGGATATGTTTCCCTTCGATCCAGGAAGAGTGGGATGCATGAGGCCCGAAAGCCTAGTTGCTTGACAACTGAACATGTTGTTCCCACCACTAGCCTTGGAATTCTCCAGTGTTTGTAATCAAGAAAAGGAATGGAAAATGGAGACTGTTATTAGTCATGGAAGATATGGGAGCACTTCAACCAGGCCAAATATGCTCCCCCAGTCATGGACATTGACATTAATAGACTTAAAGGATTGTTTGTTACCTTTTCTGATTGTACATATGTATAGGCGTACTCGGGTTTAGTATGTAAAAGAAATGTTCTGTATATTTAGAAGGTTTGATGTTTTTGTGTGTGTGTTCGTAGAGCATAGACTCCCTGTGCACTCAGTGCTGTTTACTTGCCTTTTATAAGTATTACTAAATTCAGATTGAGTTGAGACTTCATTTATAACAGTATTATTATTATTATTATTAATTTTCCTTTTGTTTCTGTCCTAATAAACTGTCTTATCTCAACCCACAGGACTTAATTTCTTTCTAATTCTCTCCCCCATCCCAGAGAGGGAGGGGGGAGGGTGAGCGAAGCGCTATGTGGTGCTTAGCTGCCAGCTGGGTTAAGCCACAACAGTCTTTTTTAATGCCCAACATGGGGCACGAAGGGTTGAGATAACGACAGACCTGACCAGTGTGTGTTAAAACAAAATTGGTATATTAGATCTGCTTAATAGTTGATAGTCACAATGTTGATTGCTTTGATCTCAGGTCTGCTGTGCCTGTTCTCCAAATTGAGTTATATAGCACATTACTTACTGTATGTGTTCCCTGACGTGATGTTTATCCTTTCCAGGGTCTGGTTTACGATTATTATTTTACTGTACATGTAGTGGGTTTATGTGGCAAGGTTTTGGTAGCAGGGGGCAATAGGGGTGGCTTCTGCGAGTAGGATCTAGAAGCTGCCCCATGTTTGGTAAGGGCCCCACTGCTGACCAGAGCTGAGCCAGTAAGTGATGTTGTTTTGCCCCTCTGTGAAAGCATGTTTAAGACAGGGAAAAAAACGCTGCGCCACACAGCAGCTGGGAGAGTGAGAAGAGTGAGGAACAGCATTGCAGGCACCAAGGTCAGTGAAGAAGGAGGGGTAGAGGTGCTCCAGGTGCCAGAGCAGAAGTCCCCTGCTGCCTGTGGTCAGGACCATGGTGAAACAGGCTGTCCACCTGCAGTCCGTGGAATCACAGAATCACAGAATTTCTAGGTTGGAAGAGACCTCAAGATCATCGAGTCCAACCTCTAACCTAACACTAACAGTCCCCACTAAACCATATCCCTAAGCTCTATGTCTAAACGTCTTTTGAAGACTTCCAGGGATGGTGACTCCACCACCTCCCTGGGCAGCCCGTTCCAGTGCCTAACAACCCTTTCAGTAAAGAAATTCTTCCTAACATCTAACCTAAAACTCCCCTGGCGTAACTTTAGGCCATTCCCCCTCGTCCTGTCACCAGGCACATGGGAGAACAGGCCAACCCCCACCTCGCTACAGCCTCCTTTAATGTACTTATACAGAGCAATAAGGTCACCCCTGAGCCTCCTCTTCTCTAGGCTGAACAAGCCCAGCTCCTTCAGCCGCTCCTCATAGGACTTGCTCTCCAGGCCCCTCACCAGCTTCGTCGCCCTTCTTTGGACCCGCTCAAGCACCTCGATGTCCTTCTTGTAGCGAGGGGCCCAAAACTGAACACAGTACTCGAGGTGCGGCCTCACCAGAGCCGAGTACAGGGGGACGATCACCTCCCTAGCCCTGCTGGTCACAGTGTTTCTGATACAAGCCAGGATGCCGTTGGCCTTCTTGGCCACCTGAGCACACTGCTGGCTCATATTCAGCCGACTGTCCACCATCACTCCCAGGTCCTTCTCTGCCTGGCAGCTCTCCAACCACTCATCTCCCAGCCTGTAGTTCTGCTTGGGGTTATTGCACCCCAGGTGCAGGACCCGGCACTTGGCCTTGTTAAACTTCATACAGTTGACCTCAGCCCATCGGTGCAGCCTATCCAGATCCTCCTGCAGAGCCTTCCTACCCTGGAGCAGATCGACACACGCACCTAGCTTGGTGTCATCTGCAAACTTACTGAGGGTGCACTCAATGCCGTCATCCAGATCATTGATGAAGATGTTAAAGAGGACTGGCCCCAGCACCGAGCCCTGGGGGACACCACTAGTGACTGGCCTCCAACTGGACTTGGCTCCATTTACCAAGACTCTTTGGGCCCGGCTATCCAGCCAGTTTCTAACCCAACGAAGCGTGCGCCAGTGCAAGCCAAGAGCAGCCAGTTTCTTGAGGAGAATGCTGTGGGAGATGGTGTCAAAAGCCTTGCTGAAGTCAAGGTAGACCACATCCACAGCCTGTGGAGTACCATGGTGGAGCAGGGTTCCATGCTGCAGCCCGTGGAGAAGACCACAGTGGAGCAGGTGGACCTGCACCAACAGAGGCTGCAGCCTGTGGAAGACCCCCGCCAGAGCAGATCTCAGGCCAGACCTGTAGCCCATGGAGAGGAGCAGGTGACCTGTCAGGAGCTGCTGCCCAGGGGGATCCCAGGTTGGAGAAGTTTGCTCCTGAGGGATGGATCCTGTGGTACAGACCCATATCTGAACCAGTTCTTGAAGAGCTGCTGCCTGTGGGAAGCCCACGTAAGATCAGTTCAGGAAGGACTGCATCCCGTGGGAGGGACCCCACAGTGCAGGGGACGAGAGTGACCATGAAGGAGCAGCAGAGACCAAGTGCTATAGACCGACCATAACCCCCAAGCCCCCGATCCCCTGCGCCACTCAGGGGGAGGAAGTGGAAGAGCGCAGAAGGGGAGAAGGCATTTTTGGTTTCTTTTCGTTTCTCCCTTCTCTAGCTTGTTAGTATCAGGGAATAAATCTTACTGTCTCCCTACGCTGAGTCTGTTTTGCCTATCACAGTAATTATTAAGCGATCTCCCTGTCCTTATCTCAGCCATTTTTATCATATTTCTCCCTCTTTCTCTTTGAGGAGGGGGAGTGAGAGACCAGTTGTGGTGGAGCTTGGCCACCCACCCAAGTACAACCACCACACACCTAGTAACCTCTAAGAGCAGTCTAGAGGTCTACCTGGAAAATCCAGCAGTTGCTAGAGTGCACTGGGAGTGTTGTGAGCTCTCCAGGGGTCACAAGAGCACACCACTGGGCACAGGGATGCAACTCAAGTATGCTAAACAACACGGGTGCGTATGGGGGAGTGAACGAATGGCCGTATGGTGTTGAGATACCTCCTGCGTTAACCACAAGATCCAGTCATGTCAGCAAGCAAGCCAGAGTTCAGGAAGCTTTTGGACAACACTGTCAGATAGATGGTTTAATTTTTAGGTAGTCCTGTGGGAAGCCAGCTGTTAGACTTGATGATCAAACCCCTTGCAACTCAGGATAGTTGATGATATTCTCCATGAAGTTGGCCCAGATCCCATGAGCTGACCTGATGAGTCACAAAGCTGTGCACACATCTCATGCCGCTAGGAGAAGAACTTCAGGTGAAATGAGTTTTCTCGAATGGAGTGTCTCTAGAGGCCAAGTATCCTGGCTCTGATGAACTACCTGTAGCCAGGGTTTTAGATACCACGGTAGGCAGGCCTGGTTGGGTGAACATAGCTAAACAAGGCGTGTGCCCTGTCAGGCTCCTTATCTGGAAAGTACAGGCGCATCTTGTCCAGGAGATGGCCTGGCCAGAAGTTATTGTCGCTTGACTTTTGATTCTTATTCTTCTCAAGACGCCTAAAGAAAAATAAAGAAAAGAAGAAAAAAAAAAGTCAGAGAGAGTAGCATGTTTTATGGAAATAAAATTCTAGGCAACTTCACTGCTATTACTAGTAATGGCAAATACGAGCCTGACAAGAACCAGCTACTAGGACTTCTGGAAACCCCTGCCTGTCCTTCTTCTACATGACTGACATTGGAAATGCCAACTTGTGAAGCTGTCTTGAGAACTGATGTGTTGCCTATCACTGTAGTACATAAACTCTCTGAGATGAACTAGGAAGACTGTGCTCTATTTTGCAAAGTGTTTCTTCTCCTCAAAAGCTTCCCCAGTCTTCCAAAGCTGGATTCTTTAGGACTGCCTTTCTTCCATGAGCTCAGCTGTGAGGCTGAGTCTTTCTATTCAATCGGATTTGGGAATCACTTTGACTAAAGAAGGTGCTGCAAGTGCTATGACCAAGCTGGTAGTGGACATCCCAGTTTCATGGGTCAGGAAGGACCTTTGGACACTCATGAACTCCTTGGACAGTACAAGTCCGAAGACAGCAGGGACAAGGACAGCAAAAGAACTTGGACTCGTTTTGGAAGAAAAGCTTTTGTGGGTGACCTGAGATGCAAGAAAAATTAGGGCAAACTGCCTCTGTTCTCAGGGCTGACATTGTGTCTATGTCTAGAAAACTTGCATCTCCAGATCCTACAGATAAATGTTGAGATGCAAAGAACGTTGCTCAGGAAAACAGATCTGCCACCTGCATCTGACTTTTCTCCTGCAACGGTTAGTAACGCTCTGAAGGGTCAGTTTTCTACAGAAACAGAGGAACTGAGGTGAAATGGGAGGAAAAGAAGCACCGCCCTACTAGGAGCAGCTGGCTGCTGGCTGCACGCTGCTGCAGCAGGCTGCTTCTGCCCCCGACTGGAGAGCTTCTCCAGTCATCCAAAGCTGGATTCTTTGGGATTGCCTTTCTTACGCAAGAAAAAACATTCTCTGAGAGGATTTCCAAGAAGCGTTGGGTTGGCCTGACAAGGACCGTCTTAGGTGAGAAGTTCTGTCATCTCTGCAGTTTGGAGTACAGAGAAGCTGTTCGCCAGCACCACTGCAACCCCGCAAGTCAGCAAAAACACAGCAGTGGCCGTGTAGCTGAGAAGAGATCTCTCTTCCTCTGCTATCGCTTGCTGCTACCTTGCAGCACCCTAACGTTCCACTTTGATACCTCAGTACCGCCTCTGATGCAGTGGGAGCTGATGCACAGCAGGGCAGCAGGAAGGGACTGATCATAAGCCCTCTTTGAACCAACCTGTTTTCTGCCTCCTTGGCCTGTTTTCCTGATGCACTTTTTGACCTGGACATGCTCAGAGGAGATGTGGCGTCAGCATGTCCTGTGCTGTAGTATCCTCCAGGCTGCCTGATCTTCCTCACGTCTTCTCCTTCTTTGATGATCTTGTCTCCTGGGTGCAGCAGGCCTGTTGACAAAGCGCACAGAGAAAAGCAATGGTGTATGGACAGCCAATGCTGAATAGCCAAGAAAACTCTGTTGTCCTGTTGCCCCAAGCCTGTCCCCCTGCCGATCCAGGTCACCTCTGGGTTTGGTCGGTGATACTGACCGGGAGGGGACAGAAAAGATGGCCCCGCTCTGGAAAGGAGGAAGACGTGATGGCCCAGCAAGTGCTGAGAGGACATGATGGCCCTGGCCAACTTCACATGGGGCCTCTTCCCACATGCCCTGCCCTGGGCTCAGGAGCCCCATTTCAGCTCAGCCCTTCGCTCACGTTGCAGCTGTAGCAGTGTCCAGCTGACACAGCTCTGACTCAGCTGTGCCTGGCCATGGACCTGCTGAACCTGACCATGGTCTGACCATGACCTTTGCCTGACCTTGCACCTGCCCCATCACCATGAACTTGCCTCATTAACTGCACTCATGTCTGATCCTGGCTACCAGTCCAGGGGGACGTGGCCCTGGCTGCTCTGTAGCACTCTTTGCTATCTCAGCCCTGCTCTGGCCCTGCTGATGGTATTGCTGATCCTAACCAGCAGCATCTGCCGTGGCCCTCCAAGGGCTGCAAACATTCTCCATCAGCAGTGCCCCACCCTGAACATGCATCGTGCTTCTGGGTCTTGGGAAGAGGCAGGAGCACGTCGGGCTTAGCACGTTCACATTAGTACATTCCTTGCTCTTTGCTTTACCTCTTTGCAGCGCTTTGTCGGTGAGACAGATATTACGCTCCTTGCACTGCTTGGAGCAATTCAGATAGTTCACAACGGCATTTCTGCGATAGCGGTCAACCAGTGCTCCCATGTCACCCTCTATAGTTGATGGCAGGCAGTGTTCATCGACGGGTGCATCCCCAGATCTCACCAGCCGACACTTTTCTTTCCACTCTATCGGGCTGTCTTTGATCTGCAAGTAAAGCAATGGTCCCAGTTAGCTTTCAGTGAGGCCCTGGAGTTGCTGCATTCCCTTTGGAGAAACTACAGGCAGGGATCCATCTCAGAAGTGCGTGTAGATGGGACCCAGCACCCTGCGATGGGACCAAGCGCTTGTCTGGGAGTGCCATTCCCTTCCAGTGCCAGGCCCACAGGCAGACGCTCCCTAGAGCACCAAGCACAAGAGCAGCATACTGGACATAGGTGCCCCAGCTGAAAAAAGTCTCCCAGCCACCATCTCTTCTCTGATTGTGTCAGGTTCACTGGAGCTTGGATGACTCCATCCCCACACCTGAACATTGCTTCAACTTCCATTTCTTGACACTTCAGTTACCCAGAAAAGAGTGTTTACATCACCAGAGTGTTCAGAAGCCAAACCAGTTGTTTGAGACAGCTTGTAGCATCTCAGCTGTGAGGCACGATGTGGTCAAGGGACTACTGAGAAGGTAATATCCAGAACAATCTCCAACCTTCTCCTTTGCTGCCCACCCCACATTCGCGAGCACGTAGAGGGGCGCCTTTTTTCCCGCCACACTACCTTCTCCAGCCGTCTGCTCTCTCTTGAGCGCTTTCCAATCTCTTCCATTTCATCCCCGTCTAAATGTCGCCGGCCTGGCTCAGTGTTGACTGGGGGCACTTCCAAGAGTATTAGCTTTTCTTTGGGCTCCGTGGGAGAGCAAGGCTTCATCCCCACAGCTTTGTCCCCAGCAGAAGGTGGAGAAGTGGCAGCTTTGCAAGCGTTTCTCTGGACCCGAGGCTGTGCATCTACGGCAGTTTAGAAAGCAAACACATGAAAAGCTCAGAGAAACCCTGTTAGACAGTAGCAGAAATAAAAAAAAAAAACAAAAAAAAAAAAAACAAGGCTGATCAGTGTTTATAAGGCAAAAAGCTTTGGCATTTTGTGCAGTCTGGAGCACCCAACAGACGACGATCTTTGAATGGAAGCATCCTTTCGCTTTCAATCCAGACACACATATTACAGACGACTCCCATCTCCGCTTTGCCCCATTCAGTTTCATGCTCGCAATACACGTTCAGGCTACAAAACAATTAGTACAACAACACAGCAGCAAAATGCCTCTTCTCTCCAAGATGTGAGAAGAATGTTGCCATTACCTTCAGATAAAAATGACACAGGTACCATGGCAAGCCTTCAGGTTTGGGCTAGGTTTTAAAGAGTAGGACCTTTGAATCTGCATTGTCCAGCTGCCCTCAACAGCTGGAGAAAGGGTCTGCTTCTGATCACCAGATGATCAACGCTAACCAATAAAATCCAGTACAGGAGGTTAAACCTCGGGGTTCAGATTCTGAGTCAAACCTAAAAGATCGGATAAGCTGTCTCCCACAGATGGGCTGAGTATTGCACTTCCCCTGGATTCTTTAGCTTCTCCCCAGAGGTCTCTTTTCAGCAACCGCGTTGCAGGACAATAGTCGCAAGGAGCCATATTCTGGATCTACTTTGGCATTCCCTAATGCCACCTGTGTACTTTTAGGGCATCTGCAAGGATAGAGATTCCCAGCCCAGGGTTCTCCTCTCACCTTCGCCGGTCTCTTTGGGCTGTCCTTTCCTCATTTCCTGCCACTGCTTTTGACATTCAATCAGATCTTCACTGCTTATATAATTCCTCCGCTTTGAAGAAGTCAAGAAGATGACCACATCCTCCAGTTCCTTGTCACTGATGGGAACTTTTGTCTGGCAGCCAAAACAGGAAGCGACAGTGTGATCAATAAAAAAACAAGGCTTGGCCCAGAGTAGGGGGGGGATGAGCTTTGCTGTTGTTTTAAATGCTTTTTCAGAAAAGGCACAGAGGCAACCTGTTGAGCTTTAAGCTTTACATGAGTTTACCAAGCACTGAAAAATTTACTGGTCTTTTGCTGTCCTCTGCTGAGCTCTCAGCTTTCAATGTGCCAAACTTCTCAGCCATCTGGGCGTCAAGAAGCTAATTTGGCTTGGAACAGAACATCAGAAAACACCTGAACTGCTAAACCCTAACAGACCAGGACATGCTCTTGACAGTTCTGTACCGTTGCAGCCTGTGGAAAGTGAGGCTCAGCATGAGCTCTGCTGTGCCAACAGGTACTAAAAGGCAGTGCAGCGGGCAGACACATGAAACTGGCCAAGGAAAGACCAAGTATCAACACGAGGAAACTTGATGCCAGTTCAGGCCACGTTACTGAGCGCTGACTGTCTTTAGAGACTATGAGGCAATGAGTTTCACTCCCTCCTGGGACTCAGTCTGGGTGGCAGCTCGCATCTCTGCAGCCTTCCCTTCCCTCTTCCCTTCAACATTTCACAGGCTGTGGGAGCCATCCTCTGAGAGTAACACAAGAGAAGTTGGAGCTTTTCCACTTCTCCGGGTTGGCATGCAGCAAAACAAGGCAAAGTTGCAGCAGTTCCTTACTTTTCTCTTCCCTACATACCTCCTTGATGACTTTAATGAAGTCTGCTCTCATGATCTTTCTCTGTTCCATTCCAGCCTTTCTGAAGATGTCTACCATTGTCAACTTCTGTTGGTGTAGGAGGTTATGCAGTGCGATAAGAGCTTGAGGGTATGGTGCACAAATAAGGGGAAGGCTACCCTTCTTCCGGGTCTGGCTCCTTGGTGGTGGTGAACACTGAAAAGGAATTAGAAAATACCCTCAAATCACCGTTATCCAGAATCACTGTGCCAGCAGATGCAGAAGCGGCTGGGATAAAGCAGTGTCGCGCTGCCGACTTACAAGCAGATGCTGAGGCCGTGGCACGGCCACAAGAGATGAAGTACAGTAATCCCAAGAGTGGCACAACACCAGGTATACTTACGTCTGGCCTGTCGGTCTCGACTGACTTGCTTCTAGCCCTCTGGTCTACTCTAGCTGCCGTTATTCGTTTCCTGACTCTTTCTTCCAGTTTGGTAAAGGTAGGTTTGTGACTCAGCCATTTTTCAACATCTCCAAAGCTTTTCAGCTGAGACCGGAGTTGCTTCCTCTCCTGAATCCAAGCCTCCAGCTTTTGTAGATCATCTTTTGTATCACAGGTGATCTCTGGGGAGCTGAGGCTATCTTCTTCTTCCTGTCGCTGCTGAAAAACAGACAAATGACAGAAGCTGGTGTCCTGAGCTGGTTTCAAACAGGGAGAGTCTGGTCTTGCCACACAGGGAGCAAAAACGAATGCAACATGTGGAGCGTGGAGCAAACCTACTTGCTTTCCGTTTAAAGACAAGCATTGGATACAGTTTTCTCCCATGGTGTAGTTTGAAACCCTGCTCCAAAACCACTTCTGGCTTGACGTTAGTCAAACCATCGGTCATATGCTCGCTGCTTAAGTTAGTACTTTAACTGCGGATGAGCTTCTTACAAAATCTAGTGTTGAGATCGCATTGGTATAATGGTTTTGGAGGGGACTTCCTGCGCTGAGGCTTTTCGGAGCTATAGATGGCAAGGGTGTCTGGGCCTGCCACCAATCCCAGGTGTACAACAGCACTGAGAAATAGCCATCAGGCAGTCGCAGAACAGCATCAAGACACGTGTGCCCTGCCTCTCATCAAGGTGTTGGCTCCCTGCCCTGAAAGAGCAGCTGGAACAAAACGTCAGCTGTTACGCTCATGAAAAATGGTCTTAGTGCTCTTCATGTTAACTGAAGAGACCAGAAGTAACAGCTGCTCCTGGAGCTCTCCTGCAGCATGCTGCATCGGGAGCTGCCTCAAGCCACTGGACTTAAGTTCCAGGGCAGGGAAAAGGTGTCCTCCTGTCAAGGGACAAAGAGTATGCTTCTGCCCTCACTCTGCTAGACTGCTCTTGGCGTCCCTTGGCTTCTGCCAGGAATTCCTTCCTCATGGCAATGTGCCAGTGTTAATAAAATCAACAGCCATGTGCCCTGCTCTCTAGAGGTGGCAATACTGCCGGGACTTGGAGACCTTCACAACTCAGCTTCCCTCCAGCCAGCAAAATGCTACCCTGCGGGATGCTTTACAGGGCTTTCCGTACCTGGCCCATCCACATCTTATCCCTTCGTCCCTCATCTTGCTGTTCCAGCAGTTTTGGAAATGTGACTCTTTTTGCTTCTCTGGTCTCTTCTTTCTCCTTGCTGGCCACAGACGCCTCCAGTTTCCCTCCAACCTGCACCCCCAGTACAGAGCGTGCTTCCTAGAGGAACCCAGAAATGCAATAACAGCAGTTATTCGTCTGTTTTTGTGTGTTTTTTGTTGTTGTTGTTGTTGTTGTTTTCTTTTCCCTTGCCTTTTCCTTTTTCTGTTTTCTTTTTTCTTTTTTTTAATAGTGTTCTTCTCTCCCTCATCTTCTCTATTTTTCCCTGAAGGATTGTCAGCAATTTTTTGCTCCCAAGTTCTTACAGATGCAACCAGAAAGCCATTCTGTTATGACCTAACTCATGAACGAGCTATTTTTCAAAACAGGCTACTTTACTACCCAAGTAAAGGGATGTTTTCACAATAAACATCTAAGTATTTAGCGTGTACATCCTTCTCCTAAGATGCCCCCACATGATCATCTACAATCAAAAGAGACACAAAAATTATCT
Organism: Anas acuta; assembly: GCF_963932015.1. Classification (NCBI taxonomy): domain Eukaryota; kingdom Metazoa; phylum Chordata; class Aves; order Anseriformes; family Anatidae; genus Anas; species Anas acuta. The sequence goes on along the minus strand of NC_089006.1, from coordinate 3,427,531 downwards.
CGGACCACCTTACATACCTGTCCTGTGTGTCTATGATCTTCAGAAGTAAGCAATGGCAATTTAAGCCTCTTGCGGGGAGTTTCTTTGTGCTGCCTTCCTTCTGTGTCTGGACATACAGGGAACAGTCTGAAAATACACACCAGCAGGAGTCAGGAAGTGGATCTGAGTGCAGGAAGGGTTTCTCTTCTCCACCCTCTCTCCAAATGGAGAGACCAGGGTCGTGGAAATCTAAAGAACCATGCACATGACTCGCAGCTGCTGGGATAATGATCAGCATTTAATCACCAAGAAGATCTCAACACTGGAAGGTGCACACAGGCGCACTTACACAAGAGGTTTGAGGCCTTGGAGCTTGAGAGACTGGTGGGTGAGGATGTGTCTGAAAGTCCGCCCAGGAGGTTGCCTAGGGCGAGGAAGTTGACTCCACACCTTAAGACTGCCTCCACCAAGACAGAAAGAAGGGTAATCGTTGTAGACAACTCCCTTCTCATGGGATCAGAGGGCCCCTGTATGTCGGCCAGACCCTACCCATAGGGAAGTCTGCTGCCTCCCTGGGGCCCAGGCCAGGGACGCTGCCAGAAACCTTCCCAACCTGGCTCACCCCTCTGATTACTGTCCTCTATTGATAGTCCGGGCTGGCAGTGATGAAATTGCTGAGAGAAGCCTGGAGGCTATCAAAAGGGTTTTCAGGGGTCCGGGGCGGTTAGCAGATGGAGCGGGAGTACAGGTGGTGTTTTCCTCCATCCCTGCAGTGCAAGGCAGGGGTACAGAGTGGGTACTCCCACGTGCCCAGTGATGGGACGAGGGGGAATGGGCTAACGTTACGCCAGGGGTGGTTTTATTGGATATTAGGACAAACATCTCTACTGAAAGGGTTGTTAGGCACTGGGGTGGGCTGCCCAGGGAAGTGGTTGAGTCACCATCCCTGGAGGTCTTCAAAAGATGTTCAGATGTAGAGCTTAGTGATATAGTTTAGTGGCAGACTTGTTAGTGTCAGGTCAAAGGATGGACTCGGTGATCTTGGGGGTCTCTTCCAACCTCAGTGATTCTGTCATTCAGTACTAGGGCCGGTTCTCTTCAGTATCTTTATCGATGATCTGGATGAGGGGATTGAGTGCACCCTCAATAAGTGTGCAGACGACATCAAGTTAGGTGCAACCAGCACCTGACTTCAGAGCAATCTGAGCAACCAGCTCTGACTTCAGAGCTGATCGCACTTGCAGCAGCCCACTGGACTGAGACCTTCTGAGAGGTAGGAACCTATAAAGCATGCCACACAAGCACAAGAGCATAAGGCCACTCTGACAAATCCTTTACATCTCACCTGCCAGGAGACTCTTTTGCCTTTGTTTCCTCCTCTGCTTCTTCCTTCGCTTCAGCTGTGGCCAGTGTGCTTGGAGAAAGTCTCCTTTGCGCAAGTTTTAATGTATGAAGAAGAGACGCTGTAAACACAAAAGGAGAAAACCTCTCAGCACATCAGGCACAGATCTGCTCTGCAATGTTATAAGCTAGCTGAGGTATCCCTGTGATTCCTTCTGAGACCTGTTTTCTAGAAGACTGCAAGCCCTTCCTGACTCCAGATCCCATCTGACCTTTGATGCCCACAGTGCTGCATTACTCCTTTTGCTGTGATCTTTCTGCTGCAGCAGCAAGTCCATCCCCTCTGAACAGTGGGGGTTTTGCGGGGACACACATTTTGGTGCCTAACAATCTCTTTTGGGGCAACGATTTCTTGGAGCGGCATACATGGTTTTTCTACACAGGCTTTCTATCCTGGTGCATTCAACTCAAGCACGTTATATCTGTGATATTCATGAGGAATTAAGAATGAGGAGTTCCCAGCTTTAGAGGAGAACCAAAGTTTTGGCACAGCTTGGCAACCTTTGTGCATTCTTCTCGACACAATTTTTCTCATCAAATGACAACATGGTGATTCAAAGCGGTATGCCCAGCCCCTCAGTCTCCCACAACTCAAGACGGAGTTTGTTATTCACAGTGCTAGCGGACTTGCCAAACGCTGACTCCCTCCTGCACAAACAAACCCATAAAATGGAAGAGAGGCACCCTTTGGCACGTAATGCAGGGGAAAAACATACTTCAGCACTATCTTGTTCAAAATGCGTCCCTTGAGACTTACCAGGAGGGTAAACAGAGGCATACAGCGTGCCTCTGCTATCCCAGGCATCTCCCTGTAACCTGAGTCCCAAGCACCCCCCAGCGAGGACAACAGGGAAAGGCACAAACCTCCACCAGCAATCAGTCATTAACGTTACCTTGTGCATTAAGTATCTCTTCCTCTGCAAGACGCTCCCTAGCAAGCCGAGGTACCGCCTTAATCTCAAACCTGGAAGTAGGAAGAAGGCACCTTTCTGTGAAAAGGGCTCCTTTGCCAGATTAATGTCAAGGTATCCGTGGAGAGTCCAACACATGCCCTAAACCATTCAAACTGAGCAGTGCTGGCCTCAGAACAGCTCAGCAGCCCCTCGCTAGACAGAGGTTTGGGTTTTTATTTTGCCTCAGTGCTCCTGTGTCGTCCTGACACAAGAAGGCATTTCAGAGTTCCTTTGATTGACACGAGTTTCACCAAAGACATGGAAACATCACAGGCAGGGGACAAGCATAGATCTGGTCCTTGTTCCACCTGCTAAGAGATCCTGTCCATGTTGCATTCAAAACAACAGAAACATTAGGATCTTACTTCTTTTAGATATTTTGGCAGTTTTAACCACATAAAAGAGAAGAAGCAGATGAAACATTAGGTGAGTTGCTTCAATGCATCTGCAGAGCAACCCAGTTGCCTCTGACTGGAGTAATGGTAAAATGCAGAACACGGTCAGTAACTGAGGGTGATGCGTAAGCCCAAGCTAAGCAAAAGCAAGGATGAAATTAACTGCAAAACAGTAGTTTGAAAGAGCACTACCAATCACGAGCTGAGCACGTGTGAGTGCGCGCAGAGCAGGGCTGCAGGAACAAATATACTTACTGAGGGAACAGGTGGGCACGGCCAAAATGGCTTGGGAAGAGGGCAGTTTCTTTGTCCAGTCTGACCAACTTTTTCTGCAGCAGGGACAGAAACATCTGACATGAGTCCAAGGAAAAGAGCTCAACATTCACAGAGGCCTTTCTGTAGCTCCAGGAATTCACTGCCTCTCAGCAAACTTCTGGACAAGTGCCTCAGCCAGTTAAAACACACTGCACAGCACATGATCTGCTAGGGTGAGGAACGCTGCCAACCTTTTCACAAGGACCGTAGTTAACAGCCTCAGCCTGTGAACAAGTCAATGGAGCAAACACAAGGGAAGGCCCGTCATGAGCCTCGGCTTCCAGCTGCTGCTTTCAGTGGGGTCGCTTGCTTTAGCTATTCCTGAATGCAGCGCAAATGGGTCAGAGCTGGTGTTATCCCCAGAGTTTTTCACAGGAGTCAGAGGATTGCGTTGGCAGTGTGGAGGAACACGGAGACCAGAGCTTTTCTGCTGGGACAGGAGAACTACACCAACAGCCTGCCTGCATCCAAAAGGGCCTGGTGTCCTTGTGCCTCAGCCTCACGCCCGCAACGGGGGGGAACATCATCAGCCTAGCCGTTGCTTTGGCTTCTTTCCTGTTTATGGCGAGGCCCTTCCAGTGCTATCCTTTGCCCAGCAACGATACGACTGCACGCATTGCCAGCAGTCATACAGCAAATAAAAGAAAGAAAACAGAAAGCTCTCACTGCGATGGACTGTGCCTAGCTCCAGTGTCCTGGCAGCTCACAGCTGCCAGCAGGGCTCAGTGCCCCCACCCTTTGATGGGGCTTCAAACCCTCTCTAAGTAGGACTGCAGAAACAATAAACTTACAGCAATCAGCTTCTCTACCACGTATGTGGACTTGTTGAGACTGTGTAAAAACCCTTCAGAAAACGTCATTTTCACTCTTTGCCCTCGGATAGCAAGAGTGCCAAAATCCTTTAAGGTGAAGTCCGTGTCCTCCCTATTTGTGAGGATGCGGTAGAAGTATTGCAAGGTCTCCTCCAAACAGCTCTGCACTATTTCCTTGCTGTACGGGACGTTCAGGCGCATATTCTCATAGCTCAGCACCACTATCTTCATATCATCTGGAAAAAATGAGGAACAATGCAACTTGCACTGCAGTTGAACAGATTCAAACAAAGTGCCAGGAGCTTCCAGCTAAAACATGCTGCTGTAACTGCTGTAGTCTAAGCCTTGTACGACTCCTTAAAGCAGCTGATGTATGCCCCCCCTCAAGAGAAACTGAAATCATTCCATCAATGTACCAAGTGCACAGCTGTGACTCCTCAGCCCAGAGACAGGACCCAATGACCTCAGCCGTCTGCGGAACACAGGAGGAGGAGGCAAAAGGAATGCGGCTGGTTCCCATGCAAAGAGCCCAGGCTCAGTGCACGCCTGGTCTGGGGAGACCTGCCTCGCACTGAGACAGGCAAGCACAGGAACTCTTCCAGACAGTTCTGGACAGTCCCTGTGGCCTTCACAACTCAGGAACAAATGTCTCTGCTTTTGGTACCAATGCCCTTTACCCCAGGGCTGCCTGACAGAAGTTCCTATCCAGGAGAAGCTGAGAGTCATTGGAAAGAGAAGACCCACCCCAAATGAAGCACCAAGCTCTTAGTGCTGTGCAGGTCTCATCCATGGCACACAGTAGCCAAAGCAATGGCAGCAGTTGACAGAAATTACAGCAAATCTGGCCATTGATGGGTTTCTATGCCAGCCATCTCTTCTCTCTCTCAGGGCCTTCTGACGGCATCTGAGTTGCCTATCAGCACATCTAAACAGCAATCGGCATAACCCCTTAATATATGTACACATGGGAAAACAAGACTTTAATTGGTATTCTTACCAGGAACACGTACACAACGGTGTTTCAGGTTACGAATCTGTCCAAGAGTCTTGCACAGTGAAAACACAGGTCTCCGAAATGTGAACACCTGGCCATTTTCAAAAGATAGCCATTTCTTAATATGGAATGTCCCCAGTCCTGTTACAGTGACGGCCCGAGGCTGGTAAAGAAAAGAAGGGGAAGCATGTTTAAGTTGGAAAACAGAGTGAGGACTTGTGACATCTTGCAACGGGGTGCCCTGTGCCCTGCCCACTCCCAACGCGGCATGGGGTAAGCTGGGGGAGCTGGGAAAGCTCATGAGAAGACCCACATACTCGGGGCATTTTCTCTCCTTCCTTTGCCCCTCAAGAAAATGCGCGGTGAAGTAAAGCAGGTGGAGGAGGTCTAGCCCATCCTTCAGCTAGGTCCCTTCCAGCAATTGGGGTTAACCCTGGAAGCATCCCCAGCTGTCTGTTTGCTCTCTCCACTCTGAGAGCGAAGAACAGCGAAGCCCCAGCAAGTTCTGAACACATTTTCCTACCGTTTTGTATCTTTGATATAAATATAAATACTTGATTTTCTGTTGGGTTGGTTTCAATTATTACAATTATTTCAATTTACAGAGAAGCTGGTCTTTGGCACGCTTGGGGCACATCTGTATGTGTCAGTGCGGCTCTGGGAAGAGCAATGGCACTTGCTGGCACAGGGCTGCCAGGACTTCCTGAAGCCGTGGGGTGAGGGGAGGGGTAGGGTGCAGTCCCACCTTCGTCATCATGAGCAATTGCCGAACCTGCTTGGACACACCACCCCAAATTGTGATGACATCTGGAAAGCAAGGGAAGGACATGTCAAGCTCAAAGTCAGCAAGTCCATGGCCCATCAGCACATTTCTTTACAAGGCGTTTGCAGATGCAGGTGTGATCTAACACAGCTCCCAGGATGAATCCATCTGTGACTCTGGATGAATTTTTGACTGATACCAGTCTAACAGCTCTGCCACGTCCCAGGAAAGGTCTGCAGCTGCAGGAGCTCTTAAAAGTGTTTTGGACAAGGGAATGCAGCCTGTAGGCATCTGAAATGGGAGGGCCTCTCTTAGCCCTAAGCCTTTTCTGAGAGCCATGAGGCACAGGAGGCTGCAGCAGGAAGAAGCCACAGGCAGGGAGGGGCTCAGCCCCTTCATGAGAGGCCTTGCTGAAATGCTGACAAGTCAGCAGATCTCCTCCTGACACGTGTATTTCTGGCAGTTTCTTGGGAGCCCATCAGGAACTGCAGGAACCTCAGCCTTCTTCCAACCGTGCACGCATCTTTCCCTTCAGAGACAGATCTCCACGTGTGACCCATCAGCAAGCGGAACCCGGCCACAGGACTGCCACCACGGGCAGGGCACGACACCACACACACAGCACCCTTGGGGCCTCCCCCGCAGACAAGAACCTCGCTTTCCACAATTTGTAGAGTTCGTATCAGTCTATAGCTACACTCATAAGAGGTCCCAAATGCCTTACCATTGACAGAAAGCTTCTTGAGTGTGGGAAACGTGACCTTGGTGCAGCCCTCAACCTCACTGCAGCGCTCAATGTTGGTGATTAGCGCTTCCAAGTTTGTCATGATCCTGCTTTGGGTCAGCACGTCAGGCTAGAGAGTGAAAGATCTGTGATGTTTCCTCCCTTTTTGATGCCCTCTGTGCTTCACCAAATAGCTCCTGCACCGTCCTACGCCTCCCTTTGTCCTCTGAGACTCTGAGCTACAGGAGAGACTTCTCGTGTCCTCCAGAGAAAACTGGATGCAAGAGCCTCCTTCAATGCCCGAGCTCACTGAGGCGATGACAGAAAGGGCCTGGCACGCTGTGGCATAAGGGGAGCTGCCATTGTGATGCGGAGGTGTCCCTCTGTGACCCGTGCTCATGTCAGAGGGGTGCAGGGCCACTCCTTAACGCAGCCCCTGCGGCCCAGCCACCTCATTGGGCCCTGCAGCAAGAAGGGGGTTGCATGTTAGGGAACTGCTCCCCCATACACACGCCCTCTCCTCACTCCCCAACGAGGCTGTGAGACAGGAAGAGCCTCTGCGATGTCACCAAAAGGAGGACAGAAACTCTGTTAGTAAGGAAAGCGTCTGGATTCACAGGACTAATGGCATAATAATAATAATAATAATAATAATAATAATAATAATAATAATAATAATAATAATAATAATAATAATAATAATAATAATAAACCTGCTTTTTGACTCTCCTTCTCTTCAGTAGGAGCATGTTCCCTCTTGCTTTGGTAATGCTCTTTGTCAGTCTTTTTAGTCTCGTCCTTTGTATCTTGGCATCTCTCTGCAATAGCTGAGGAGGAAAGCTTTTTAGAGCCACATTCAGTGTCACACTTGAAAGAGGAAGTTTGCCGCAATTTCTCACCAGGCTCAGAAGACTCTTTGCCGGACAAAACGCTTTCTTTTGAAATGAGGTCACGTTCTTTTGATCTTCTTGGTTTCTCCTTGTCTCCACCATCATCACATTGGTACTGTGCGAGGTATTCATCCTTCCCAGCAGATTTCGGAGGGTCCGCGACACTGCACAAAATAAAATCACATTTCTCACTTCTGCTGAAGGATGTGAAGATTAAGAGTAAAACCTTCCAAAGGCAAACAAACAAACAAAAACCTCCGGACTACAGGAACACTCGCAAAGATATGCCATTTAGAAACCTCTCCTGCGATTAGGACACCTTCTCCAGCTCCCAGAGAAAGTGTTTTTTCCCCTCTTGCTTCTGAAGCCATTGCACTAAAAAAGCAAACGCATCTGGCTCCCTCCACATGCTGCTGCTCTGAATAAGAGCCAGAAAATTCAAAACCACCCTATTTGGTCACCCCACATAGCCGAAAAAACACCAGTTGAAACTGAGTTTTCTACCTCTCTCCCAAGAATTTACATTCACATATCCTATGACTGACAAAATAAAAGGCGGGGCTCAGGAGGAACAGCCAGTGTTGGAAATGAAAAAAAGCAGCCTCTTTCTTCAGAGTCTTAAGCCTATGCTACTAGGAAAAAACAAAACAAAACAAAACAAAACAAAACAAGAGGAGAGGAGAACAACAGCGGGAAATTTACCTATTCTCCAGGTGTTCAATTGCAAAGCCTCCTCTGGAGGATCAACAGCTGTGAATTCAGCGTGCTTAGGAGAAATCAGATCTACGTCTGAACCACAACTATTTCAGTAGCATCACTAACTTACGTTACTCTGAAGAAGCAGTCAGCACCGTTTCTATGTTAGGAAATAGCTGAGCAGAGTCTGTTATTCACAGGAATTATTCAGGCAGGCTTCTTTAGGAAGGCTGGGTTTCACTAGAACATTACTAGCCTGTAAGCCTCATGGCATCACCTTCCATCCTGACTGCTAAACCTCCTTGCTCCCTACTATCTTCTTTGCCAAGGTACAGCTGTCCACGTTTACTTTTCCTACTTGGCTGGACTGAATTTAAGAAGGGGTCCTGCAACTCTTCCTCTTGTTTGCCACTTAATCATCGCACCAAATGAAAACTATTTGCCTTTCACCTCTTTATTTCAGGCCTTCTTTCCTAGTGGTCATTCAAAACTGGGAAAAAAATAGTCTACCAAGTCGGGGTTTTTGGATTTGATAATAAATCTGCAGACTGGTAAGTCACCAAGCACTTCAACACTGTTTGAAATAATCTCTACATTAATAGGAAAGGAATTCCTCAAACACGCTGCTGCCGCTTACCTTTAGTATAGTCGTTGGATGCGATGGAGCTGTATTTCTTGCTTTCGCCTGCACTGTAAGGCTTTCTTTCCTTGTAAGGTTGTTTACTGCCCTTGCTTCTGCATTGCTCACATGAAGAGCCATCTGGAGGATGGGATTCTTCCTTCTTCTCCCGCGTTATCTTCTGGAAACGAAGATCTAAGTGTTCCAAGGACCCTTTCACTTTCCTGGTGTTTCTCTTTTTTCTTCTTTTTCTTCTCCTTTTTCTTCCTTTGCTTACGCTTGCAATTGGCATTGTCAAAGTGGAGCGCACAGAAACACAAATCCTGAAGTCTGAAAGAAACATGCAAGTTAAAAAGAGAAAAAAAAGATGTGGCACTTGTTGCCTATATGAAACTTTATGTATTTTACCACAGGTGATGATTTGCAGCATGTCAGCTATTTTGTGGTGCTTTGTGCACACGCAACTTACTTTAGATGCAGCAAACTTAAGCCCTCAGATTGAAGGACCATAGGTCCTGGTTTGTACACAGATCATTAACAATGGCTAGCTCTGAAATACGTGCAAGCAGAAAAAAACTTTTAACCTAATCCAGAATGGTGTACGGATGTGTTTCCAACTATGTGGTCCAAAGCTAGTGCTCTGACACAATTCAGCAATAGCTTTCCTATCTTCACTGATGAACCTAACAACATGATCCCCAGCCAGCTGAAGCTATCTAAGTAACTTAGAAACTACCAGAAAAAAAAAAAAAAAAGAAAAAAAAAAGAAGACATGAGAAGCACACAGAAAAGAATTAGGATAAAAAATGCGGAGTATGCTGGAATCCTTGCTTACTTGGAATCCTTCTCTCCATGTTTATCCTTGGACTTCTTTTTCTTCTAGAACTTGTGATAGTTTTGCATTTTTTTCACCACCTAAAAGCTCCTTTTCTATCTTTCTGTCTTTCCTTTCTATTTCACTTTCACTACCTTCTGCACGGGTATATTGTCTTTTTCTGTTTCCTTCTGTTTCATTTTTCTGGCGACAGTTCTCCAAATGAGCTGACACAGGTGGAAGCACATGTCTTTCACGAGAATGTCTTCCGGAATGTTGCTGAGGTACCGAGCAACGATGCAAGTCTGCTCGGGGTGTGCTAAAGCGACGTCCATCTTCATCTCTCAAGAGGGAACCGTGAGGCCATCCACTTTTGTAATGATAATGCTTATGTGACCTGCCGTAGTAAGTTGCAGTCCATTTGTCAAGGGCTGCATTGCCGTGAGAGAACTTTCTCTCTCTACTGTCTCCTGTCGCATGAGGTGAATAGTAATCATTGGAATAGCTACATCTTTCCCATCTCCGTGCTTCATCTCGATAGTATCTTTCTCTGCTCCAACTTCTTTCCCCTTTGGATCGGTAATATCTATTGCTACCTTGTTCTGATCTTCCTCCGCTGCCAGATCTGTACTTGGAATATTTGACTGCTCTTCTGCCATTCTCAGGGCTGTTTCTTTCACGAGGGAAAGATCTGTACCTGCTTCCCTCCCAGTGCTCCTGCTTGTGAGCTTTTGCTCAACAACTTCTCTGAGAGCACCTCCTCTTGCTGGAAGGACCATCTTTTTGCTCCTGTTTTGAGTCTTCTTCTCTTCTGCATCACAATGTCCTCTCTTTCTTCGGTAATGCTCTTTGTCAGGTTTTTTAGTGTCATGTATCTTTCTTTTTAATGTTTTTTGTTTGTTTGTTTGTTTGTTTGTTTGTTTTTCATGTGCATGGTGTCCTCTTCCCAGTTTTCTATCACCAAGTTCTTCATTTGGTTTAGAGGACTGGCTTTCCACAACTTTATCCAGCTTTGAAATAGACGAGTCATTAAGTCATTAACAGGTACGTAGTTTTCAGATATGTCCTTTGTGTAATACACAATAAATGTTTGTTCATTGTCTTTTGTATTATAAAAACAAGGAGTTCTGTTTGAGGAGCAGGACTTGTGAGAGCTCCCTGCTGAAGTAAGGAGCTGTATAATACTTGGCTAGACACTGAAAATTCTTTTGCTTAATGTAACAAAAAAAAGAACCCCCTCCCCTTCTCTCCTTCTGCATCTCAGTTGCCTCTTTTGTTCAAAGACACTGCTGCAAAGCTCATGTAACCACCTCCTGATAAGTTGCTAAAGTGGTGTATCAACATCTTGCCTTCCTGTCTCACGCTGGGCCAACATGACCAAATAAAAAAAAAAGTTGAACCACAACGCCGAGGAAGACCACGGCCTTCATCTTCACGACCACCAGAGGGACAGAGACGACCCCCTAGCAACAGTGCGCGCAGTCGCAGAATATACCAGGATGTGCTGCGTAATCCCGGAATTACCAAAATATAAAAAGGGACCCTGGCGGGGGTGAGGTGCGCGCCGTTGGCGGAGCCGAGACTCCCCGGCCGCCCAGCGCTGTTTTGCTTGCTGTTGCTTACTCAATAAACTCCTTTCTATTATTAATGCAATGCTCTCTGAAAATTTATTAAGGGGGCAACTTACAACACTTTGTACCTTGGCATTTATGTGTAATAGCTAAGCATGACCGGAGTGACTCGCCGAGACGCTCGGCTCTGGGGCGGACACGTTGTGCAGCGGAGCGGGGGATCGAGGCGGGCGGGGCTTGTTTCCCGGCACCGAGGCCACCCGAGGCCACCCGAGGCAGCCGAGGGAGCCGGCAGGCGCCGGCAGCCCTCGCGAGGGAGGCTGCCGAGCTGTGGGGGGAGCCGGCAGCGGCAGCGGCGGGCCGTTCACGTCGGGCGCCGCCGCCATTTCGCGGCCACTCGCCGAGGCGATCGGCTCGGGGGAGGCGCGTTGTGCAGCGGAGCCGGGGATCGAGGCGGGCAGGGCTTCCGCCTCCCCTCCCCCCCGGAAAATCGCTTTTTCTGTAAAATCGGTGACAGGTTTTCAGAACTCCAGTGTCACACTGCGAGAAACACTCTGTAGGCAGTAACATAGGCTCAGGCGAGGATCTCCGTCAGTGAAGTAGCATTTTTATTCGCGGTTGCAATGGCGGGCGTCCCACAAGCAGGAGCGCACCTACTAGTCACATCGTACAGTTTATATCCTTTATTTCCCGACGACCGGGAGCCTCCTGTTTCCCCATTGTCTGGGTAATCCAGGCTCACAACCTATCCGATGCTTCACAGACAATACATGGCTTTCAGTTGCCAGCCTGTTACTTTTCCAATTTCTTCTGACTTTTTGTGCTCTTTAAAGGGGTAATGTTTCTTCACTTATCTGACTTGACACCGTGATTTTCGAGTTCAAGTTTGTATTTATTTATTTATTTATTTTTTGTAAGGAGATGTACCAAGCTGTCTTTTTTTACTAAAAATTGTTTCATCAGCACATTTCTCTATCTTCTTAAGCCTATACTAGTAGGGAAAAACAAAACAAAACAAAACAAAACGAAACGGAACAAAAAACAAGTGCAAGAATAGCAGGGCTCCTCAGTCTACATCATGTGGTCGCTTTTTCCAGGTGAAAAAGCGGGGCCATAAGTGGCAGTACACCCTCTCTAAGTAGGACTGCAGAAACAATAAACTTACAGCAATCAGCTTCTCTACCACGTATGTGGACTTGTTGAGACTGTGTAAAAACCCTTCAGAAAACGTCATTTTCACTCTTTGCCCTCGGATAGCAAGAGTGCCAAAATCCTTTAAGGTGAAGTCCGTGTCCTCCCTATTTGTGAGGATGCGGTAGAAGTATTGCAAGGTCTCCTCCAAACAGCTCTGCACTATTTCCTTGCTGTACGGGACGTTCAGGCGCATATTCTCATAGCTCAGCACCACTATCTTCATATCATCTGGAAAAAATGAGGAACAATGCAACTTGCACTGCAGTTGAACAGATTCAAACAAAGTGCCAGGAGCTTCCAGCTAAAACATGCTGCTGCAACTGAGCGACAGTTGATACCATGATGCACCAGCACCGCATATAAGGTGTACAGGAGTGGTTCTCCAATTGACTGCGACACATAGGCTCGAAGGTCCAAATACTCAGGATATTTTACCTCCTAAAGAGAGACCATGAAGATAGAAAAATTATCCCAGAGTACTTCGTGGACTAGCCAGAGAAAAACACTTCCAAAAAACACAGTCTAGAATTACATGGATATATTTCTTGATTCACTAAAAATAAGTCTTCCCATAAACAACGTTTAATACTAGAAGTTGCAGAGAGCTGTTTCGTGATGAATTAGCCTTCTCAGAGGAAAGCATATACTTCTTGTATATGAACTGTGAGGCCATCCGCTTTTGTAATGATCATCTCGATCATCATTCGGTTCATCTCGATAGTATCTTTCTCGGCTCCAACTTCTTTCCCCTTTGGATCGGTAATATCTATTGCTACCTTGTTCTGATCTTCCTCCGCTGCCAGATCTGTACTTTGAGTATTTGACTGCTCTTCTGCCATTCTCAGGGCTGTTTCTTTCACGAGGGAAAGATCTGTACCTGCTTCCCTCCCAGTGCTCCTGCTTGTGAGCTTTTGCTCAACAACTTCCACGCTCTGAGAGCACCTCCTCTTGCTAGAAGGACCTGCTTTTTGACTCTCCTTCTCTTCAGTATGAGCATGTTCCCTCAGGTCTCTGAGGCCTTAAAGAGCCCTGTGGGACCACAGTCAGAAACGTGTGGTTTACCGGACAGTGAGGGAACTGTGGGCTCGTTTACTGATCCTTCTGCTACACCATCGGCCCTCCCACCGCTACTGCCATCGCAGGCCTTTGCTGTTGCACCCCCTGCTGATCTGGACGTGCTTTTTGACCCAGGCTGTATTGGCCTTGAAAAGGAGACGGATATGTTTCCCTTCGATCCAGGAAGAGTGGGATGCATGAGGCCCGAAAGCCTAGTTGCTTGACAACTGAACATGTTGTTCCCACCACTAGCCTTGGAATTCTCCGGTGTTTGTAATCAAGAAAAGGAATGGAAAATGGAGACTGTTATTAGTCATGGAAGATATGGGAGCACTTCAACCAGGCCAAATATGCTCCCCCAGTCATGGACATTGACATTAATAGACTTAAAGGATTGTTTGTTACCTTTTCTGATTGTACATATGTATAGGCGTACTCGGGTTTAGTATGTAAAAGAAATGTTCTGTATATTTAGAAGGTTTGATGTTTTTGTGTGCGTGTTCGTAGAGCATAGACTCCCTGTGCACTCAGTGCTGTTTACTTGCCTTTTATAAATATTACTAAATTCAGATTGAGTTGAGACTTCATTTATAACAGTATTATTATTATTATTATTAATTTTCCTTTTGTTTCTGTCCTAATAAACTGTCTTATCTCAACCCACAGGACTTAATTTCTTTCTAATTCTCTCCCCCATCCCAGAGAGGGAGGGGGGAGGGTGAGCAAAGCGCTATGTGGTGCTTAGCTGCCAGCTGGGTTAAGCCACAACAGTCTTTTTTAATGCCCAACATGGGGCACGAAGGGTTGAGATAACGACAGACCTGACCAGTGTGTGTTAAAACAAAATTGGTATATTAGATCTGCTTAATAGTTGATAGTCACAATGTTGATTGCTTTGATCTCAGGTCTGCTGTGCCTGTTCTCCAAATTGAGTTATATAGCACATTACTTACTGTATGTGTTCCCTGACGTGATGTTTATCCTTTCCAGGGTCTGGTTTACGATTATTATTTTACTGTACATGTAGTGGGTTTATGTGGCAAGGTTTTGGTAGCAGGGGGCAATAGGGGTGGCTTCTGCGAGTAGGATCTAGAAGCTGCCCCATGTTTGGTAAGGGCCCCACTGCTGGCCAGAGCTGAGCCAGTAAGTGATGTTGTTTTGCCCCTCTGTGAAAGCATATTTAAGACAGGGAAAAAAACACTGTGCCACACAGCAGCTGGGAGAGTGAGAAGAGTGAGGAACAGCATTGCAGGCACCAAGGTCAGTGAAGAAGGAGGGGTAGAGGTGCTCCAGGTGCCAGAGCAGAAGTCCCCTGCTGCCTGTGGTCAGGACCATGGTGAAACAGGCTGTCCACCTGCAGTCCGTGGAGTACCATGGTGGAGCAGGGTTCCATGCTGCAGCCCGTGGAGAAGACCACAGTGGAGCAGGTGGACCTGCACTAACAGAGGCTGCAGCCTGTGGAAGACCCCCGCCAGAGCAGATCCCAGGCCAGACCTGTAGCCCATGGAGAGGAGCAGGTGACCTGTCAGGAGCTGCTGCCCAGGGGGATCCCAGGTTGGAGAAGTTTGCTCCTGAGGGATGGATCCTGTGGTACAGACCCATATCTGAACCAGTTCTTGAAGAGCTGCTGCCTGTGGGAAGCCCACGTAAGATCAGTTCAGGAAGGACTGCATCCCGTGGGAGGGACCCCACAGTGCAGGGGACGAGAGTGACCATGAAGGAGCAGCAGAGACCAAGTGCTATAGACCGACCATAACCCCCAAGCCCCCGATCCCCTGCGCCGCTCAGGGGGAGGAAGTGGAAGAGCGCAGAAGGGGAGAAGGCATTTTTGGTTTCTTTTCGTTTCTCCCTTCTCTAGCTTGTTAGTATCAGGGAATAAATCTTACTGTCTCCCTACGCTGAGTCTGTTTTGCCTATCACAGTAATTATTAAGCGATCTCCCTGTCCTTATCTCAGCCATTTTTATCATATTTCTCCCTCTTTCTCTTTGAGGAGGGGGAGTGAGAGACCAGTTGTGGTGGAGCTTGGCCACCCACCCAAGTACAACCACCACACACCTAGTAACCTCTAAGAGCAGTCTAGAGGTCTACCTGGAAAATCCAGCAGTTGCTAGAGTGCACTGGGAGTGTTGTGAGCTCTCCAGGGGTCACAAGAGCACACCACTGGGCACAGGGATGCAACTCAAGTATGCTAAACAACACGGGTGCGTATGGGGGAGTGAACGAATGGCCGTATGGTGTTGAGATACCTCCTGCGTTAACCACAAGATCCAGTCATGTCAGCAAGCAAGCCAGAGTTCAGGAAGCTTTTGGACAACACTGTCAGATAGATGGTTTAATTTTTAGGTAGTCCTGTGGGAAGCCAGCTGTTAGACTTGATGATCAAACCCCTTGCAACTCAGGATAGTTGATGATATTCTCCATGAAGTTGGCCCAGATCCCATGAGCTGACCTGATGAGTCACAAAGCTGTGCACACATCTCATGCCGCTAGGAGAAGAACTTCAGGTGAAATGAGTTTTCTCGAATGGAGTGTCTCTAGAGGCCAAGTATCCTGGCTCTGATGAACTACCTGTAGCCAGGGTTTTAGATACCACGGTAGGCAGGCCTGGTTGGGTGAACATAGCTAAACAAGGCGTGTGCCCTGTCAGGCTCCTTATCTGGAAAGTACAGGCGCATCTTGTCCAGGAGATGGCCTGGCCAGAAGTTATTGTCGCTTGACTTTTGATTCTTATTCTTCTCAAGATGCCTAAAGAAAAATAAAGAAAAGAAGAAAAAAAAAAGTCAGAGAGAGTAGCATGTTTTATGGAAATAAAATTCTAGGCAACTTCACTGCTATTACTAGTAATGGCAAATGCGAGCCTGACAAGAACCAGCTACTAGGACTTCTGGAAACCCCTGCCTGTCCTTCTTCTACATGACTGACATTGGAAATGCCAACTTGTGAAGCTGTCTTGAGAACTGATGTGTTGCCTATCACTGTAGTACATAAACTCTCTGAGATGAACTAGGAAGACTGTGCTCTATTTTGCAAAGTGTTTCTTCTCCTCAAAAGCTTCTCCAGTCTTCCAAAGCTGGATTCTTTAGGACTGCCTTTCTTCCATGAGCTCAGCTGTGAGGCTGAGTCTTTCTATTCAATCGGATTTGGGAATCACTTTGACTAAAGAAGGTGCTGCAAGTGCTATGACCAAGCTGGTAGTGGACATCCCAGTTTCATGGGTCAGGAAGGACCTTTGGACACTCATGAACTCCTTGGACAGTACAAGTCCGAAGACAGCAGGGACAAGGACAGCAAAAGAACTTGGACTCGTTTTGGAAGAAAAGCTTTTGTGGGTGACCTGAGATGCAAGAAAAATTAGGGCAAACTGCCTCTGTTCTCAGGGCTGACATTGTGTCTATGTCTAGAAAACTTGCATCTCCAGATCCTACAGATAAATGTTGAGATGCAAAGAACGTTGCTCAGGAAAACAGATCTGCCACCTGCATCTGACTTTTCTCCTGCAACGGTTAGTAACGCTCTGAAGGGTCAGTTTTCTACAGAAACAGAGGAACTGAGGTGAAATGGGAGGAAAAGAAGCACCGCCCTACTAGGAGCAGCTGGCTGCTGGCTGCACGCTGCTGCAGCAGGCTGCTTCTGCCCCCGACTGGAGAGCTTCTCCAGTCATCCAAAGCTGGATTCTTTGGGATTGCCTTTCTTACGCAAGAAAAAACATTCTCTGAGAGGATTTCCAAGAAGCGTTGGGTTGGCCTGACAAGGACCGTCTTAGGTGAGAAGTTCTGTCATCTCTGCAGTTTGGAGTACAGAGAAGCTGTTCGCCAGCACCACTGCAACCCCGCAAGTCAGCAAAAACACAGCAGTGGCCGTGTAGCTGAGAAGAGATCTCTCTTCCTCTGCTATCGCTTGCTGCTACCTTGCAGCACCCTAACGTTCCACTTTGATACCTCAGTACCGCCTCTGATGCAGTGGGAGCTGATGCACAGCAGGGCAGCAGGAAGGGACTGATCATAAGCCCTCTTTGAACCAACCTGTTTTCTGCCTCCTTGGCCTGTTTTCCTGATGCACTTTTTGACCTGGACATGCTCAGAGGAGATGTGGCGTCAGCATGTCCTGTGCTGTAGTATCCTCCAGGCTGCCTGATCTTCCTCACGTCTTCTCCTTCTTTGATGATCTTGTCTCCTGGGTGCAGCAGGCCTGTTGACAAAGCGCACAGAGAAAAGCAATGGTGTATGGACAGCCAATGCTGAATAGCCAAGAAAACTCTGTTGTCCTGTTGCCCCAAGCCTGTCCCCCTGCCGATCCAGGTCACCTCTGGGTTTGGTCGGTGATACTGACCGGGAGGGGACAGAAAAGATGGCCCCGCTCTGGAAAGGAGGAAGACGTGATGGCCCAGCAAGTGCTGAGAGGACATGATGGCCCTGGCCAACTTCACATGGGGCCTCTTCCCACATGCCCTGCCCTGGGCTCAGGAGCCCCATTTCAGCTCAGCCCTTCGCTCACGTTGCAGCTGTAGCAGTGTCCAGCTGACACAGCTCTGACTCAGCTGTGCCTGGCCATGGACCTGCTGAACCTGACCATGGTCTGACCATGACCTTTGCCTGACCTTGCACCTGCCCCATCACCATGAACTTGCCTCATTAACTGCACTCGTGTCTGATCCTGGCTACCAGTCCAGGGGGACGTGGCCCTGGCTGCTCTGTAGCACTCTTTGCTATCTCAGCCCTGCTCTGGCCCTGCTGATGGTATTGCTGATCCTAACCAGCAGCATCTGCCGTGGCCCTCCAAGGGCTGCAAACATTCTCCATCAGCAGTGCCCCACCCTGAACATGCATCGTGCTTCTGGGTCTTGGGAAGAGGCAGGAGCACGTCGGGCTTAGCACGTTCACATTAGTACATTCCTTGCTCTTTGCTTTACCTCTTTGCAGCGCTTTGTCGGTGAGACAGATATTACGCTCCTTGCACTGCTTGGAGCAATTCAGATAGTTCACAACGGCATTTCTGCGATAGCGGTCAACCAGTGCTCCCATGTCACCCTCTATAGTTGATGGCAGGCAGTGTTCATCGACGGGTGCATCCCCAGATCTCACCAGCCGACACTTTTCTTTCCACTCTATCGGGCTGTCTTTGATCTGCAAGTAAAGCAATGGTCCCAGTTAGCTTTCAGTGAGGCCCTGGAGTTGCTGCATTCCCTTTGGAGAAACTACAGGCAGGGATCCATCTCAGAAGTGCGTGTAGATGGGACCCAGCACCCTGCGATGGGACCAAGCGCTTGTCTGGGAGTGCCATTCCCTTCCAGTGCCAGGCCCACAGGCAGACGCTCCCTAGAGCACCAAGCACAAGAGCAGCATACTGGACATAGGTGCCCCAGCTGAAAAAAGTCTCCCAGCCACCATCTCTTCTCTGATTGTGTCAGGTTCACTGGAGCTTGGATGACTCCATCCCCACACCTGAACATTGCTTCAACTTCCATTTCTTGACACTTCAGTTACCCAGAAAAGAGTGTTTACATCACCAGAGTGTTCAGAAGCCAAACCAGTTGTTTGAGACAGCTTGTAGCATCTCAGCTGTGAGGCACGATGTGGTCAAGGGACTACTGAGAAGGTAATATCCAGAACAATCTCCAACCTTCTCCTTTGCTGCCCACCCCACATTCGCGAGCACGTAGAGGGGCGCCTTTTTTCCCGCCACACTACCTTCTCCAGCCGTCTGCTCTCTCTTGAGCGCTTTCCAATCTCTTCCATTTCATCCCCGTCTAAATGTCGCCGGCCTGGCTCAGTGTTGACTGGGGGCACTTCCAAGAGTATTAGCTTTTCTTTGGGCTCCGTGGGAGAGCAAGGCTTCATCCCCACAGCTTTGTCCCCAGCAGAAGGTGGAGAAGTGGCAGCTTTGCAAGCGTTTCTCTGGACCCGAGGCTGTGCATCTACGGCAGTTTAGAAAGCAAACACATGAAAAGCTCAGAGAAACCCTGTTAGACAGTAGCAGAAATAAAAAAAAAAAACAAAAAAAAAAAAACCAAGGCTGATCAGTGTTTATAAGGCAAAAAGCTTTGGCATTTTGTGCAGTCTGGAGCACCCAACAGACGACGATCTTTGAATGGAAGCATCCTTTCGCTTTCAATCCAGACACACATATTACAGACGACTCCCATCTCCGCTTTGCCCCATTCAGTTTCATGCTCGCAATACACGTTCAGGCTACAAAACAATTAGTACAACAACACAGCAGCAAAATGCCTCTTCTCTCCAAGATGTGAGAAGAATGTTGCCATTACCTTCAGATAAAAATGACACAGGTACCATGGCAAGCCTTCAGGTTTGGGCTAGGTTTTAAAGAGTAGGACCTTTGAATCTGCATTGTCCAGCTGCCCTCAACAGCTGGAGAAAGGGTCTGCTTCTGATCACCAGATGATCAACGCTAACCAATAAAATCCAGTACAGGAGGTTAAACCTCGGGGTTCAGATTCTGAGTCAAACCTAAAAGATCGGATAAGCTGTCTCCCACAGATGGGCTGAGTATTGCACTTCCCCTGGATTCTTTAGCTTCTCCCCAGAGGTCTCTTTTCAGCAACCGCGTTGCAGGACAATAGTCGCAAGGAGCCATATTCTGGATCTACTTTGGCATTCCCTAATGCCACCTGTGTACTTTTAGGGCATCTGCAAGGATAGAGATTCCCAGCCCAGGGTTCTCCTCTCACCTTCGCCGGTCTCTTTGGGCTGTCCTTTCCTCATTTCCTGCCACTGCTTTTGACATTCAATCAGATCTTCACTGCTTATATAATTCCTCCGCTTTGAAGAAGTCAAGAAGATGACCACATCCTCCAGTTCCTTGTCACTGATGGGAACTTTTGTCTGGCAGCCAAAACAGGAAGCGACAGTGTGATCAATAAAAAAACAAGGCTTGGCCCAGAGTAGAGGGGTGTTGCCGACGGAAGGAAGACCCAGACGCTCAATATGAGTGAACAGTGAATTTCAAACTTTAATGGATAGCTCAGTCGCCTTTTATCTAGTTTGAACATAATCAACTCATACATATCGCAGAAACTAAGCTCAGGATTGGCTAACACTTCCCGGGCTTTGCAGTCTGTTCCTCTGTTCCTCCTTCTTTTAGCTACCTGTCCCGCCTTAGGGACTTCCCCCACCCCCCCGATCGCCCAAGGGCATCGTGTCCTTGAGCCTGATTGGCTCTCAGCCAGCTGCGTACGTGCCCAGGCTCATGTGAGTTGAGTAGGGTACTTCACCAGCCCATTGTCTCCCAAATGCTCAACATCCACATGTCCTACCTCACTTAACCATTCCTCCACAGGGGGGGGATGAGCTTTGCTGTTGTTTAAATGCTTTTTCAGAAAAGGCACAGAGGCAACCTGTTGAGCTTTAAGCTTTACATGAGTTTACCAAGCACTGAAAAATTTACTGGTCTTTTGCTGTCCTCTGCTGAGCTCTCAGCTTTCAATGTGCCAAACTTCTCAGCCATCTGGGCGTCAAGAAGCTAATTTGGCTTGGAACAGAACATCAGAAAACACCTGAACTGCTAAACCCTAACAGACCAGGACATGCTCTTGACAGTTCTGTACCGTTGCAGCCTGTGGAAAGTGAGGCTCAGCATGAGCTCTGCTGTGCCAACAGGTACTAAAAGGCAGTGCAGCGGGCAGACACATGAAACTGGCCAAGGAAAGACCAAGTATCAACACGAGGAAACTTGATGCCAGTTCAGGCCACGTTACTGAGCGCTGACTGTCTTTAGAGACTATGAGGCAATGAGTTTCACTCCCTCCTGGGACTCAGTCTGGGTGGCAGCTCGCATCTCTGCAGCCTTCCCTTCCCTCTTCCTTCAACATTTCACAGGCTGTGGGAGCCATCCTCTGAGAGTAACACAAGAGAAGTTGGAGCTTTTCCACTTCTCCGGGTTGGCATGCAGCAAAACAAGGCAAAGTTGCAGCAGTTCCTTACTTTTCTCTTCCCTACATACCTCCTTGATGACTTTAATGAAGTCTGCTCTCATGATCTTTCTCTGTTCCATTCCAGCCTTTCTGAAGATGTCTACCATTGTCAACTTCTGTTGGTGTAGGAGGTTATGCAGTGCGATAAGAGCTTGAGGGTATGGTGCACAAATAAGGGGAAGGCTACCCTTCTTCCGGGTCTGGCTCCTTGGTGGTGGTGAACACTGAAAAGGAATTAGAAAATACCCTCAAATCACCGTTATCCAGAATCACTGTGCCAGCAGATGCAGAAGCGGCTGGGATAAAGCAGTGTCGCGCTGCCGACTTACAAGCAGATGCTGAGGCCGTGGCACGGCCACAAGAGATGAAGTACAGTAATCCCAAGAGTGGCACAACACCAGGTATACTTACGCCTGGCCTGTCGGTCTCGACTGACTTGCTTCTAGCCCTCTGGTCTACTCTAGCTGCCGTTATTCGTTTCCTGACTCTTTCTTCCAGTTTGGTAAAGGTAGGTTTGTGACTCAGCCATTTTTCAACATCTCCAAAGCTTTTCAGCTGAGACCGGAGTTGCTTCCTCTCCTGAATCCAAGCCTCCAGCTTTTGTAGATCATCTTTTGTATCACAGGTGATCTCTGGGGAGCTGAGGCTATCTTCCTGTCGCTGCTGAAAAACAGACAAATGACAGAAGCTGGTGTCCTGAGCTGGTTTCAAACAGGGAGAGTCTGGTCTTGCCACACAGGGAGCAAAAACGAATGCAACATGTGGAGCGTGGAGCAAACCTACTTGCTTTCCGTTTAAAGACAAGCATTGGATACAGTTTTCTCCCATGGTGTAGTTTGAAACCCTGCTCCAAAACCACTTCTGGCTTGACATTAGTCAAACCATCGGTCATATGCTCGCTGCTTAAGTTAGTACTTTAACTGCGGATGAGCTTCTTACAAAATCTAGTGTTGAGATCGCATCGGTATAATGGTTTTGGAGGGGACTTCCTGCGCTGAGGCTTTTCGGAGCTATAGATGGCAAGGGTGTCTGGGCCTGCCACCAATCCCAGGTGTACAACAGCACTGAGAAATAGCCATCAGGCAGTCGCAGAACAGCATCAAGACACGTGTGCCCTGCCTCTCATCAAGGTGTTGGCTCCCTGCCCTGAAAGAGCAGCTGGAACAAAACGTCAGCTGTTACGCTCATGAAAAATGGGGGACTACTGTTAAAGCGGCGCACTGGGAACCCCTGGGCAGGGCTCGGTTCGCTGCTCTTCCCCTGCCCGCTGCCGTGCCCCGCCCCCTCCGCCCCTCTTTCCCGGGCTGGGCTCGCTCCGCCCGCCGCGCCCCCGGGTTCCGGGGGAGGAGGTGCTGCAGGGGAGGCAGCGCGGGAGTCGCCTCCGTTGCCATGGGAACGCCCGGAAGGGGCCTTCCAGGGTTGCTGGGTGGCCGGAAATGACGCTGCGGCTCGCGCGGAGGCGGCGGAGCGGGGTCGGAGCCATGTCGGCGGGAGGGTCCGGGCAACGCGACGCTGGGGCCGCCGGCGGGTGAGGCTGGGTCCGCCGGGGCGGGTGGCCCGCGGGCAGTGGCCTCGGTGCGGCGGTCGCCAGGCGCGGCGGCTGCCGGGCCCGGCGGCTCGGGCGCTGGAGCTCCCGGGAGGCCGCGGCCGGCGGGGACTGAGGCCTGTCCGTTTTCCAGGCGCCGCAGCAAGTGGGACCAGCCCGGCCCGGCCCCCGCGTTCCTCCTCCCCGGCACGGCTGCGCTGCCTGGGCGCCCCTTTCCTGGCGGCGGGGATGGCGGCCCTGCTGCGGCCGGTTCCGAGAGCTCCGCGGCTCCATCCGGGGCGCTGGATGCGGCCGCCGCCGTGGCGGCGAAAATCAACGCGATGTTAATGGCCAAGGGGAAGCTGAAGCCGGCGCCCAGCACGGCAGACAAGGTGAGTGAGCGGGGGGCGATAGGAGCCGCTGGGACCCCGTGGCCTGGCGGGAGAGCGAGGGCAGGTATCACGTCCCTTGTTTGCGGCCCCTCCGGTGTTATTTTTTGAAATGTCTGTCTATAAGACAAAGAATGGATGGGGGGGGTTCATCCTTGGAGTAGGCTGTAACTAAAACAACCGAAAAAGTTTTCTTGGTGTTCGCAGAAGAACAGAAAACTGACATAGCTGTAAGTCCTCCTCCACAAGTCTTAGCCAAAGCGTTTCTTGTTAAGAAGATAAATACTCTGAAGTATATTCTAAATAGTACAGCTGTTTTGTGTATATGTTTTTGACATCCATAATGTTGTTGAGACTGACAGTTATTTTTTAAGGGTTGCCTTATGCAGTGGTATCAAAATGATTATTTTTTTTTGTTTTGTCAGAATCATTTGTAGATAATGAGAAAGAGTGGCAGATGTGCCCTGCTGTGTAGTCACTGCAGATGGTTCGCTGTTGGTCATGTATCTGAAATGGTGATTACAGTCTTTAGCATGTAAGGTTTAGTAGCAAGTAAGCCCCTGGGAGCGGAGGCACAGGCGCTGTTCTCTTTGACAGCAACGGGATATGAGAGAATGGCATGGAGCTATGACAGAAGAGGTTTGGGTTGGGTGTTAGGAGATGGTTCTTCACTGAGAGGCTGTTTAGGCACTGGAACAGGCTCCTCAGGGACACGGTCATGGCACTGAGGCTGCTGGAGTTCAAGAAGCTTTAAAATACTGCTCTTAGACTGATGGTCTGATTTTTGGGCTGTCCTGTATGGAACAAGAGTGTGTTCCTTGTGCGTTGCTTCTAATATTTAAGTAACTAATTATTAAAATGTCCTGAGGATAGAACTAATAATGTTTTTTATTTGAGGTTGAGGTTTTGTAGAAGTGAATTAGTAAGTAGTAGGTAGGTATAATGTACTTTCTGTTAATATTTGTAAAACTTTTGGGTCCAACAGCTAAAGGGGGAGAATGTAAAAGGTATTCAACTCCCTAGATTGCTAGGGTTGACATGTATGTTACGTGTTTTTTCTCATCTTTCCAACCACTGGTCTGTTTCAATGGTTATCTTTGAAGCTGCAGGCTCTGGGAAAAGGTCCAGCTGCAAGTAAAAGCAAAGATGACCTTGTGGTGGCAGAGGTAGAAATCAACGACGTGCCCCTCACGTGCAGAAACCTGCTGACAAGAGGACAGACTCAGGATGAGGTATGTTCAGGAGCTCCTGCTGACTTGTGAGGCATGGCAGCTCAATGGTTGTACATTTTTTTTTTGTATGGTTAAAAAACCTTGCAGTAAACTATATTCAGTGGTTGTTTTCTGTTCTTACAAAACTTACCATGTTTTCTTAAATGCTTCTTGAGTAGTTTATTGGTTTGTTCGGTAAGATGTCATATCACAAGGTAACCTAGCATAGCCAGTATCCTTTAGCAGGCGCTATTTATTCTCTTAACACTTTAGTAATGATTTATGTTCTCTTTATACAACAACTTAGCTTAAACCACTTTAATGTTTGTGTGTTTTATTGGTAAACTTGTCACTTTTTTAATTGCTTGTAGATAAGCCGACTGAGTGGAGCAGCTGTCTCTACTCGAGGTAGATTCATGACTGTAGAAGAGAAAGCAAAAGTTGGACCTGGGTTTGTATTTTTCTGCCCCTTTTTTATAATTGGCTGGTTAATAATGAGGTTTTCTTGTTTTTCATGAGCAGTGTCATGTTTGTGTGACAGTAAATTGACTATTGAATATTTCAAATGTGCTTATACGATAATACTGACTGCACAGCTGCTTTCCTTCCTGCTTCAAACTGATAAGGTGAAATAAAAAAACAAATGTGGCAGATCAGAGTGTGCTGAAGTTCTTCTGTTTGAACCCTATACTAGATTTCTTGAGCACTTTGTCAAGGATGGGACCCTTCCAATTCTAAAGAAAGCTAATATTTCATAGACTCGGTGCTTTTATTTGTCCTTTCATGTGGACAAGCAAGTTAGAGTTTTCAATAGAATAACTTTTTATAAGTTGTCATGTAATTAACTTCTGAATCTTTGTAGTTTCTAGTGCAAAGCTTTGCTAACTGATTGCTGTGATAACGTGAATGGATTGTTTTTCTACTTCATGTCTATTGCAAGATTTTGAGGAAGAATTCATATAGCCAGATAACTGTAATGGAATTAGATTGAATCCGTTACTGTATGCGCTCTGTGGATTTAAAGGAGTGTTTGACATTTCCTTCCTAGAGATCGTCCTTTGTATCTTCATGTCCAGGGTCAGACAAGGGAATTGGTTGACAGTAAGTGTGCAAAGCATTCTGTTTTTATCGAATTATTTGCAATATGTTAAGACAGTCTTGTCGTACTAATAGGTTTTGTTATGACTGGTATGGATTTGTGCCATAAATAATGTCAGTGCTAATCATTGATGTTAGTTTTGAGCAGAGACTTTATCTAAAGTACTGTGTCCTGTAAGTCATGGAACTAAAACCTTAGATTTACCACGAGAAAGTGCAAGATGTGCTTTGATCACTGCAGTTAGTGTTGCTTCCAAAATTAATTTCTCCGGATGGATGGTGTGTGTATGTGGCAGGCAGGGGATGTGGTTTTGGTTTTTTAAACTCAATTGCCTGAATTTTTTTTTTTTCTATCGTCAAGCATGAAGGGAATCTCTTATGTGATGACATGTTGAATCTAGTCTGCTGTAGTTATCAAGAAGATCAGTGTTTGGGTGGCTATCCCCCTAGTATAAATTCTTCTTGTGAAGAGAACTAAGATCTCTTAGTAATTTCCCTCTACTGAAATACAAATATATTTCATATCCTGTCATATAGGAGCTGTTAACCGCATTAAAGAGATTATTACTAATGGAGTAGTGAAAGCTGCCACAGGTTCTAGTCCAACGTTCAACGGAGCTACAGTTACTGTCTACCACCAGCCAGCCCCCATTACTCAGTTGTCTCCAGCAGTTGGTCAAAAACCTTCGTTCCAATCAGGGGTAGGTAATTTATTTCTGTGTCTTTCATTGAATATCATCAATTACAAAATTTGCCTATTGCAAAGTATAAATGTTGCGTTGTTTACCAGGGGAAAAAGACAAACTTGTGTGTTGTGAAATCTGGAGGACTAATCAGACTGAGTCTGAAGAGTGAGACTCAGGTGACAGTAATCTCCTAGAAGAAAAGGGATGGAGAGAGCAGTCCTACTTAGAGAAAAGCAAAGGGCCTACTGTGCCATCCAACACTAACTGTTCTGACTAACAGAAATGAGATTTTTGGTCTCCAGTGAAATGAACATCCTAATTCTAAGAGTGAAGTAATAAGCCTTTACTGTTGTATTTACAGATGCATTATGTTCAGGACAAATTATTTGTTGGTCTGGAACATGCTGTACCTACATTTAACGTGAAGGAGAAGGTGGAAGGGCCTGGTTGCTCCTACTTGCAGCATATTCAAATTGAAACAGGTGCCAAAGTCTTTCTTCGCGGGAAAGGCTCAGGTTGCATAGAACCAGCATCAGGCAGAGAAGCCTTTGAACCCATGTACATCTACATCAGGTATGAGGAGGCTTTTAAAAATAGAATAATAAAAAAATCCTAGTGACCTCTTAGGATTTTAGCTTAATTTTTATTATTGTGGAGAGTTCTTAGTCTCAAAGTCTTTAAGAAGATGACTTTAAGAATTATGTCTTCATTCTGTCCGATTAATGCAAATGAGGCAGGTTTTATACTTCTATTTTAATACAGAGATCTATGAAGTGGTAAAGATGGAGGAAGAAGGATAGTGCTATAATGTTACTACTTCTGCTGGGAAGACAGTAAAGCGATGTTCTTCTTGGGCTTGGGTTGTGATGTTGAACTTTAAGAGCTCAACAAAATGCATTGAGCAACAAGTCATTGCTCTTTGCATGTTTCTTTCAGTATTTAGGGTACCCTGAATTTTCATCTAGAAAATAAATGTTCTTCACTGTTGTTTGCAATTGTGCTAAAATAGCTGCAGAGCAACTAGAGTCCTGTTATAGTGTCTGATGGCTCTTTAAAGGGATAAGATTTGACAGCAAGTTGCTGATGAAAAAACTGGCTCCGAAATTTGGTGGTGTTTATGTTTATGAGACTCTTTTTTATGTTTTCAGTCACCCAAAGCCAGAAGGTTTGGCAGCTGCTAAAAAGCTGTGTGAGAATCTCTTGCAAACTGTGAGTAGCTTTTACAAATATGCGATTTCAGAGCCCATCATAACTTTAGCATGTGCCTGGCTAACAAAGATTTTACTTTATGCTCTCAGCAAAACAGTATATTCTGACTTGCCATTAGTTTTTTCCTCAGAGTGTGTGGAATTTCGACTGTATACATTAAAAAAAAAAAAAGCAGGATTCTTCTGTTTGATTCATATACCTTACCTTGTCTTAGCTTTAAACATTGTCCAGAGGCACACAGCCTGTTTTCTTTCATAAAGAGATTGTTGTCCTTGGCACCAAATGAGTTTTTAGAAAATTTCATGGTGTACACATATAACAAAACCTAAGAAATTTCATTGTATGAATGCACCATCCCAAAATAAAGTAAAATCCTGTCAGACAGTCTTTCTGTTTGTAGCCCATACTCAAGTATCAATATTAAGTCTCTATTGAAAAATATCTGGAAGTTTTTAGATGCTTTAAGTATTTTGTTTCTACTGAAGTAATTCATTTGCCATACTACATTTCCTGTGAAAGGGTATCCTGTGTTTTACATGAATTTGTCACAGAGACCAGTAGCGGTTCTGCAGGGTTTTGGTGGTTTTTGGTCTGTGTGTTCTCGATTTTCTGTTTTCATGTTTGGATTTTTGTTATGGCTTTGAGCATAGTGTGTTCTGTAATCAAAGTCCACTTACAGTTTTATGATAATGCATAGTTAAATGCCCTTTGCCTTCAGGAGAGTAATAAAGGAAATAGATGCTTATTTTCTAATCTTTGACATCCTTTGTAGGTTCATGCTGAATACTCTCGATTTGTGAATCAGATAACCACTGCAGTACCTTTAGCAGGTAAATGTTATGAAGTCTTTAGAGCTGCATTCTATGGAGCTGTACTTACAGCAAAGTTTTGTAGAATTTCTTTACCTGTGGAAGTCCTTTGTGTTAAATTCTTTGATAGAGAAGCAGTCCAGCTTTTTATACTTGGTAATTCACTGTTTTTATGACTGTT
Source organism: Anas acuta (assembly GCF_963932015.1). Lineage (NCBI taxonomy): Eukaryota > Metazoa > Chordata > Aves > Anseriformes > Anatidae > Anas > Anas acuta. Next base: position 3,399,315 of record NC_089006.1, on the reverse strand, counting down.
AGCTGAATTGAAGATGACCCTTTTGTTCCTTCTCTCTCTCACCAGGCTTCGCGCAGCCTGCTGCTATAAATAGCGTACCTTCTCAGCCATCATATTACCCTTCCAATGGATATCAGTCTGGTTATCCTGTCGTTCCCCCTCCACAGCCACCAGTTCAGCCACCATATGGTGTACCAGGCATAGTACCACCTGCTGTGCCATTGGCACCAGGAGTCTTAACAACACTACCTACAGGAGTTCCGCCTGTGCCAACACAATACCCAATATCTCAAGTACAGCCTCCAGCCAGCACTGGCCAGGTACTGCCACAGATGTACTATTTGCCTTATAGCTGTCAACTTACTGAGCTGTTTCTTGCTAACAATGAAATACTTAAAGTACTTACGGAGAGAGAATTCTTCTTTACAGTATGCATAGGCAATTTCTGTGGCTATTGCTTTGATGCTTCTGCATAAGCAACAATGTTTTTGGTATGGCTATTTCATGCTGCAGTTTTCATATTGTAATGACCTGTTAGCATAAAGGGTATCTGCAGGGATAGGTCACTTCTGAAAAGCATTACCACAGGCTATGTAGGTACAGTGAGTTGCAGATAATGATTACTTGGAGGTGGGAGCATTCCATAAATCAAATGCTTGCTGTGAATTTAAATTGTAAATTTCCTTTTTGGCTCTCAAGTTCTGCAAAGAGAAACTAGTTGTGTTTTCTGATCCTATGCATGAAATTGTACATTGGGTTTATACTTCATACACATGTATTATCAAATTATCTTTTTTTTCCAACTTCGGCATGCCAGAGTCCACTGAGTGCTCCTTTTCTTCCTGCTGCCCCAGTAAAAACAACTTTGCCGACTGGTACACAGCCACAAGTTCAACCCCATCCCCAAGGTCAAAAGAGGCGCTTCACTGAGGAACTACCAGATGAGAGAGAGTCAGGACTGCTGGGATATCAGGTGGAATAAAATCAGCAATTTTACTTAATTCAACAAAATTGAACTTGGCTAGAGAGGGATTGTTATTAGCACAGTTCATTTAGAACCAGGCAGGCAGGACCTTTGGCAGACAGTAATTGTTACAACACATGGAGACCATGCTACAGTTTATTTGACTGGATGCACTGTTCTCAGGCTGTCTTATTTGATTAATTGGCATCTGGCTTTCCAGACCTGCATTCTTTCATGAAGAACAGCAGTGCATTCAGGTCAAAGAGGTGGCAATAGTGTTTTACTGGTTAGTTTAAAGGGAGGTTATTTTTTTCTTCTTTGCTTTCTTTGTTGGGTCTCTTGGACAGCCTTGTTTGAAGAGAGGGGAGGAAAGCAGGGTAATAACTTCCAGATTTTCCTATTTACCTTTCTTGCAGGTTGCACTTGAGAAGATTACAAGAAGCCTAGTTTTAAGAGATTGATTTTATTTATTTTTAGATAGCGAATGTTACATAGTTGATATTAATAAGAATAACTTTGAGTTTTTCTGAATTTCTGGAAATGCTTATGATATATCCCTGCTTATAGGCAGAAATCCTTAATAAAAGCTTTGCCTAGAGCATATAAGGAACTGCCTACATGTCAGACCTAATATTAGTGTCTAAAGCAGTGTTTTCTATGGCTTGAGGCCTATACAGTATTCAGAATTGGATGATTGAGGAGATAAGTCCTCATGAAGATGGACTAAGTGGTGAGGTGTCTTCTATATTGATGCTCAGATGTGTTTCTTACTACTTTACTCTCCTCGGTATTTTTAGGAGAATGTATTTTGTTTAACAGTGGTGATTAGTGGCTTCTTCTAGTAGTATATTGCCAACTCTGAAAAGTTGGGTTTCCTATCATTATCATTAAGGAGCTGTAGCTTATGTTGTAGTTGTAGATTTGCTAATGCCGTGTGTTTTTCTGCTCATAGCATGGACCCATTCATATGACTAATTTAGGTACAGGCTTCTCCAGTCAGAGTGAAATCGATGGAGCCGGATCGAAGCCAGCAAGTTCCTCAGGAAAGGAGAGAGAGAGGGACAGGTAAGTGGTTAAAAATATAATCAGACCTTTGCTAATTCATTGCTTATTCCAGACCTGTTTTTATGGTCTCTTCTGTGACTTGGCATTTTGCTTTTTTTTGTTTGTTTTCATAGAATGGCTTGGGTTGGAAGGGACCTTAAAGGTAACCTAACTCCAACCCCCCACCATAGGCTGCATACTAGATCAGGTTGGCCAAGGCCCCATCCAGCCTGGCCTCAAACACCTCCAGGGATGGGGCATCCATTATTTCTCTTGGCAGTCTGTTCCAGTGCCTCACTACTCTTATTGTGAAGAACTTTCTTCTAATGCCTAGACTAAATCCATCCTCTTTTAATTTAAGACTATTCACCTGTGTCTTAGCATTGTCCACCCAAGTGATGAGTCCTTCTCCCTCCTTTTTATACAACCTCTTTAAGTATTGAAAGACTGCAATGAGGCTTCCCCAGAGCCTTCTCTTCTCCAGGCTGAACATGCCCAGCTCTTTCAGCCTTTCTTCAAAGGAGAGGTGTTCCAACCCTCTGATCATCTTTGTAGCCCTCATCTGGACTCATTTTAACAGGTCCACATCTTTCTTCTGCTGGGGGCCCCAAACCTGGATGCAGTACTGTGCCTCAAGAGGGCAGAGCAGAGGGGAACAATCCCCTTCCTCGACCTGCTGGCCACTCCTCTTTTGATGCAGCCCAGAACGCAGTTGGCCTTCTGGGCTGCAAGCACACACTGCTGGCTCATGTTGAGCTTTTCACCCACCACAACCCCCAAGTCCTTCTCAGCAGGGCTGCTCTCAATGAGTTCTTCTCCCAGTCTGTACGCCTGTCTGGGATGGCCCCGACCCAGGTGCAGCACCTTGCACTTGGACTGCTAAGACTAAGGCAAGCACAGAAAAGAGAGGGTGAAATATCAGTCTTATGTTATTACTCATTTTCTGTGATTTCAAAAATAGCCTGTGGTTTTATGAGACCTAATATATGAAAGAGCTGGTAATAAAAAAAAAATAGTTAATCTGGAGAGGTGGTGGTATGCTTCCTGAATTCATGTAAGAAGTAATTTCATAAGAAACATCATATAGCTTTATTCCTCTTTCAAAGTTTTAAGTTCATCTTGTATTGCACATTTTCATCTCTTTAAGTTGGTTGGAGTGCTAAGATACTCTATGTGAAATGGAATCACGTGTTTGCTGTTATCCTTTATACATTCTTACCCATCCTAAATTTTAGAGTACAGTGAATCTAATTAAAAGTTAAATTCAGTTAAGGACTGCATTTTGAATTTGTTTGCTCTTACCTTTGTCTCTGCTTGCTCTTAATATATAAATAAATAATAATGAAGGCTTGCAATTGTTTAAATAGGCAGTTGATGCCTCCACCAGCTTTTCCAGTCACTGGGATGAAATCAGAATCTGAAGAAAGAAATGGTGTGGGGTCTTTACCAGGCAACCATGGTGAGTGCAGTGAATAAAATACACTTGTAAGTCAAGTTTGCATTTCCAAACAAGTTTGCACTGGTGTTAGTGCCCATTTAAATTAGTGATTTTTTTTTTTTTTTTGGCTACTCTTCATATTGTGTTCAGTGAAAAGGGATTTTAGAACACTGCCCTGTTCTAAAATCTCTTGTGTTCACTGTGACTATGTACACAGATAATGCTTCTCATAAAACTTCAGTAAATACTTATATGAACGATGAGGGTGTGATTAAGTGAAGGCAGAGTGACTGAGTTTTTTGACCCATCAGTCAGCTGAGGCACAGAATCTTATGGGATTGTTTTGTAACACAGATGTCATGTGGCTTTTCATTGTGAACAGCTATCTCTAGAAGCACTAAGGAGTATCAGAGGGAGTTATGGTTCAGGTGTGTATTTACAGACATGAGCTATGTCTGCAAACAACAGAAATGTTATTAGATTTCATCCTTTCATAGGGCTTTCATGCATCAAGTCTTTGCAACTTGGTACAACACATAATCACTTTAACTCTCCTAGTAGTTTAGTGCCTTCCATATCAGATCTGCAGGCACATCGTGTTAGTTTGTTTAACCTTAGTTTTTCTGCAGTATTGGTCCCAGAGATTGCTCTTCTGTTAGCTTTCTTTTGAACAAAATTTCTACTTTTCTTTACATATTTATCTCTTTAACGGTGAAATTGCCACCATTTAGACCCATTTGCTAACTTTACCTTTTTTGTGTGTTTGTTTCTTCTTTCTCTGTTCTCTTACATGGTTCTGATGGATCACTTGTGCTGTTGCTGGTGCTGTTTCGTGTGGCCTTCGACCTTGGATGACTGTTGGCCTTGTGACCTCAAAATGGTGTCCAACTAACAATTTACAATTAACATCTTTTTTTTATTAACTTGTTTTGGGGCATTTTATCTCTTTTTATTTTTGTTTTTCCTTCTTGGGGGCTGGGGGGGTTGTTTTGTTTTCCCTTCCTAGATCATCAAGCTAAGAAGATGAAAACTTCAGAAAAGGGCTTTGGATTAGTGGCATATGCTGGAGATTCATCAGATGAAGAGGAGGAACATGGTGGCCATAAAAATGCAAGTACTTTTTCACAGGGATGGAGTCTGGGTTACCAATACCCTTCCTCACAACAGCGAGCTAAACAACAGATGCCATTTTGGATGGCACCATAAAAGCTACAGAACAGTTTTCATTCATCCTCTTTTTTTTTTCCTCTAGCAATAATGCATGTATATTACAAAATGAACTTTGCAAATATGCATTGTTTTTACATTTACAGAAGCTAAAGGTTCAGTATTCCCCCTTGAAAGGGCTCCGTTCTTTTTAAAAATCTTTATTTCTGCGGTGGATTTGTCAACTCTGAAAAATATTTGAAATAGTATTTTTGACAGGGCCAGTCCCTTAAAGAGTGGGGGAAGTACTGTAAAGGAAAACTAGGGAAGCCTGTAGGTCTGTTTCCCATCTTTCCAGGATAACTTAAAAATGGAAAGTGTCAGTCATACTGACTTCATTATACATCTGTTGTTTGTATTTTATCTAGTGTTCCTGCTGTCAGCCTGTGTTTGCAGTCCCATTAAGACAATGGTGACTATGGATTCAATGTTTGGACTTCAACAAAGGGAAAGGAATATACAGTAATTCAGAAAAATGTGGATTACGTTTCCTAGAATACATAATTTAATTTTACTTTGTGTCTCCTGTAACTCCACATTTGTTTTTTTGTTATTTTTTTTCCTTTGAAATGTGGTTTTACTAACTCCACAACTTCTGGTTCTAGCCAAGTGTTGGGGACGGGAGGGTGCTCAGGTTTTTAATTGGTTTATCTTGATGCTAATTCCCAGGTGGACTTGGTACTGTAACATTGGTACTTCATCTTCTCAAATTATCCCTGCATATTTCATTCCATTCAGCAGTTCATATGGAACTACTTCCCATGAGGTTCTCCCAAACTTCTCTCAATATCTTAATGCATTCACTTATTTGATTTTACCCATTTTGTTCCATGGAGGTTTAACAAGGAAAAGAAATGCAGCACCTAGGCTTAAACAGCGCCAGAGACCTGACCGCAACCGTTGCTCTTGCTTTGAAGAGCAGGAGTGGAGTCTGTGAATAAATGAATAAATGTCTGTTGTTTACGGGCATGAACTGCACCACAGGCTTTCTTGGCAGGGCAGGTCGTTGCAGAAGGAACTCTTGTAATGAGAACAATGAGAACATTGGTGTGTGGGGCAGCCAAGATATCGGTCAGCTTTTGAAACAGCAGTAAAAAGTTTTAAAATCAGACCGTGTGTCCCTGCTGCACACGGAACGACCATGCTGGCTCACTTGTACAAACGTCGTCTTTCCTATGTCTTGTAAATAAGTAAACCCATACTTCCATTATAAATAAATGTATAAATATTCTGCTTCTTGCTGACTTTTTTTGTTGAACCTCGCTGCCCTCGGCCTCCGGGGGAGGGGGGTGAATCCTGTCAGAGGTGGGGGCGTGGCCAGGAGGGGGAGAGGCGGGGCCGGGCTCTGGCGGAGGAGCAGGAGCCGCCGCCATTTTGGTGTCGCTGCCTCGGCGCGGAGCGGGGCCGGAGCGGGGGCCGGGCGAAGGTCGCGGTCCCGGGCAGCGGCCGGGAGGATGCGGCGCGGAGGAGCCTGACGGTGAGGGGGGCCGGGGCCGGGGCGGGGTGGGGCCGGGAGAGGGGCTGTCGGCGCTCACGCTCTTTTCTCCTCCTCAGGGGCGGAGGCTTCTTGGGCGCTGAGGAGATGGACGCTGGAGCCCGCCCGGGCGGCGGCACCCCGGGGCAGCCCCGCGAGTACAAGCTGGTGATGCTGGGCGCCGGCGGCGTCGGCAAGAGCGGTGCGTGCGGGGGCCGGGGCCGCGGAGAGGCCTGAAGCCCCGTGGCCTGCTCGGCCTCGGCGCCGTCTTCGCGGGCAGGGTTCGTGTGTTGCCCGCCTGGGGCGGGAGGGAGCGCGGCGTGGCGTCGCTTTCCGTGCTCTGGGGAAAAAAAAAAAAAAAAAGAAAACGAAAAAGCTTTTAGTTTTGCTTCTGAAGCTTTGCTTCTGAACCTTCTAACGCCGCGTTTGTTGAGGATAAGAGCGTAGTTCTCCATGTTTCTGCGTTGTTTAATCTGTGGTTCTTGCCAGTCTTGCATTGTTTTTTCTGTCAGCTTTATCTTCTAGCTGTTACTTGAATAACATCAGGTAAATAACGCACACAGACGTGTTGTGAAGTGAATGCCGAAGTGGCAGGTATTTATTAGGCTTATGTGATTGTAAGCCTCCAATTTTTGTTTCCAGCCATGACTATGCAGTTCATCAGTCACCGATTTCCGGAGGATCACGATCCCACAATTGGTATGAAAAATCTCTTTTCTCTTTCCTCTTTGCCATTCGCTCCACCTCCTAGGAGACTGAGGTGCTGTCGAGTCCATTTCTGTAAAGTGTTCAATTTAAAGGAGTCTGTAAACTTGGCTGTAAATTGAGGAATCAGGTCCCTTAATTTACTAATTTAAAGCATTAAAAGTTTTGAGACTACCATAAGGACTGGGATACGTATCCTGAGTTCTCTCTCTTGAACGTTTTTCCCACCATGTATTTGTTCGGGCCACATGCTACCTGGTATTTGTATGTTGACAAACTAGAATAAGAAACTTCTGAGGGGTGATTGCTAGTTTTCTGTTCTAAAAATCTAATCTAATCTGATGCAGATCAATTACTGTTAATTTGTCAGACCAAACTGTGCTTTGTAATTTAGAAATTTCATGTTAATGGGTGAAGTGCTTCAGAACTTAATATATTGTTATGTACGTTGATGCTGAAGGGCCTGGAATACCTCTGCTCGGGTTGTTCAGAGAGACTATGAACTCTCTGTCCATGGAAATATTCAGAAGCCACCTCGATGTGGTCCTGAGCCAAGTGGTTTTGGGTGAGCATGTTTCAGCAGGGTTTGGACCGGATGGACCCAGTTGAGAAGACACTAAATCACGAAGCAATCAAATTTTAATTTGTTGTTAAATGAAGATCTGGCTAACTTACTGTTATAATATTAACAGCTTACATGGTTCTTGTGTAACATTCTGTGTATTGATGACTAATGTATATTGCAATTGTACTCCAACTTTGTTTTTTTCTGATGTGCCATGAATTCACAGAGGATGCTTATAAAATACGAATACGCATTGATGATGAACCCGCCAATCTGGATATCTTAGACACGGCGGGGCAGGTATGTAAGTACTAATAAGTGAGTGGGAGGGTGTTAGGAGTCTGTAATGATCAGTTACAGAGACAGAAATCCTGTAAAAGTATGTCTGTCTTTTCTTCCAAATTGTTTTTACAGCTGTCATAATTCTTCTAAGATCGTCTTGATTATAGCATCTGTATCATTTTATATGTTCAGGCATCCCAGGCAGTACTCATTTCATATACTGTTTTATTCATTGCATCTTGCTATTCATGCTCAACAAGCATATTGGCTGAAAATAATACACATTTGTATAATTTCTATAGCAAGGGAAGTTTGGTATTAATCCAATAGTATCTCATCCTACATGTAACAGGATGAGAAGACAGATGACCAGTTTGCTAATAGAATTTTTATGCAGCTGTTTTTGGAATAAATACTTTGTTTCCCATTTTAAGCAAACTGGTAAGTCATCATACTTGTGCAATTGAAATATAATTGTTTGTTTCTAGGCAGAGTTTACGGCCATGAGAGACCAGTACATGAGGGCTGGCGAGGGATTTATCATCTGTTATTCAATCACAGACCGACGCAGTTTCCATGAAGTGCGTGAATTCAAACAGCTTATCTATCGTGTTCGGCGCACTGATGACACTCCTGTGGTCCTGGTGGGAAATAAATCTGATCTGACACAGCTACGGCAGGTAAATGGCTAAGAAATAGGCCCCCCATTACATTTCTCCTGTAAAGTGCAGTAATAAATGAGGTCAGATACCCTTCCTCAATTTTTTCTGCATGTTTATTATACAAGTTGAACATTAGAGAAGTACGTTTTAACCTGGTATGTGTTGAATAACCAAATGCAATCACAAAGGTAAAGTTTTCAGATTGATTCTTTGAGTTTCAACCTAGGTTTTTCCTAGAATCAATCTTCTTTAATTCCTGGGGAGATATGCTGTTAATAGAGATACAGCATTCCGTGAACCACTTGCAAATACTACTACAAATTACAGATGCAAGTGTGATAAGAATGGAGGCATAATAATGGGGAACTTAGAATCTAAGAATGGACAGAAAGGAAAATGAGTTTCAGCTTAAGGAAATTGTATTGTCTGTGGGGAAAACAGTTTGAAGCAGAGCTTTACTTTATGGAAAAGTGACATGAAAAACAATTTCCAGAAGTGCTGTTTCTATACCTGCTTTTTTTTAGTATGCGTTGTGGCAGGAAAATCATGATAGTTAAGGTAGAACCCCATGCTAAGAGGTGTAAAGCACCTTGGAACAGGGAGTGGGTGTCTGTCTTTGTATGTCTTCGGCAAGCCTGGTGTTCAGGAAAGGTTTTGTTCAGTTCCGGGAAGTGATTTGACAAAAATAATAGATTTTAACCGAGAGAAAGAAATACCCTGAACTGACCAAGCTGACAAATACTTGCGTTAACTCTGAGAACTGCTCATATTAGGCAGTCCATGATTAAGTTCCAAGAAAGGAATTCTTCTTCAATGGTTGTTGTTCTATTGACCAGAAGCTGCCATGTCCTGCCATCTCTTACAGATGATTGCATTGCTTGAGAAGCAATGAGTGGAAAAGAAATGGTTTTGTAGAGAAAGATTTAGACGTCGGTTGAAACATGCTGTTTGGAAACTGGGAGAGGGTGCATGTAAAGTTCTGGGCTGAGCAGACTATGAAGAGGTAGACTTTATGGTTTTGCCTTTCTTGATAAGTCTGAACTTTGTTTTAGGTCTCCAAAGAAGAAGGCTCTGCTTTAGCTCGAGAATTCAACTGCCCTTTTTTCGAAACTTCAGCTGCGTACCGTTATTATATTGATGATGTATTTCATGCTCTTGTGAGAGAAATCCGCAGGAAAGAAAAAGAAGCAGTAATGGCAATGGAAAAAAAATCCAAACCTAAAAGCAGCATGTGGAAAAGACTAAAGTCACCATTTAGAAGGAAGAAGGATTCAGTCACTTGAACGGAGATAATTCCTCTGCAGAATGAAACCTGTGAACGGCCATTTGTAACCGAAGTGGTTTAGTGACATTTCAACAGTATGTTTTAGACTGACAAGACTTTTATGAGGGAGTGTGTAACTGTACCAATTATTTTTGTTTAAATTGGTATTCTCTTCATTTTGGATATTTAACTTAAGACACAGTAACAATTTTGTTGTCATTTTTTGACTGGATCCAGCAAATACTGTTTATATGTTGTTGATTACAAATGCTGATAGGTTTATGACACTGCACTTTTTAATGTTTGTCTTTGGTCACTGCATACTGGAAGTTGAATTGTGTAAAAATATTGCTGAATTTCTACCCAGCCTAACTTAATTTTTTTCCTAGTTGTTTGCACAACAAAATTTTGCTGCTCTCCAGAACAGTAACCCACATCGTGAGAGAAGGCTTTTCGAGGTCATCCTGAGAAATAGTTTACAAAGTGTATGTCATGACTCTGTCAGGTTACGTATTGGTGGCAATGAAGGGAGATGTACTAGAGGGGTTTTGTTGTTGTTGTTCTCACTGAGAAGAATTTTTCTATCAAAAGTAATGTGGCATATCTTGTGCAAGTTTATCTGAGTTATCAGTTAAACCTCAGTGTGGTAGGTGGGATTCTAAACAAGTCAGAAAAAGCAAATTATGGTTCCTATGGCAGCTATAACTTGGCAACAGTGCATGAATATGTAGCATTTTCCTACTGTATATAGCATTTACTGTGTTGTCATAGCATGTGTAATGTAATAATGCTGTAGATGCTCTAGAAACTACAGCTTTGAATTTTCTGACTTGCTTTTTAAAATGACAGCTGTAATGGTGCAGTGGCTTATTTATTTACATTCAGTTTTATATTATTATTTTAAAGGAGCCAGTATCATTGAGTAGAAGTCTTTAATGTAGTCATTTCAAATTATTCTATGATAACTACTTTGTAAAGAAAATGACTGAAACTGAGGTATCTGGGCCCAGAATTAATATCCCTAACGCTGGTAAGATTCTTCCAATGCTGTCTTAAAAATAGAACTAGTGATGCAGTAGAAGGAAGCAACTAGCTGGGCACAATGACAGATTTATCTTGACAGATATTCATATCCCTGACCTTAAATATACAAGAGGTACAGTTAGTGCATGTACATGTTTGGTTTTTTATGCTCAGTAATCAATGATTCAGTTAAGAAAGTGCTTCTGAGGCAGATGCTCTGTGCATAGCAGATCTTTTTTTGCTTTTGAGGTGATTTACATGTACATTGGTTATAGAATTTAAATCCAGAGCTGATGTCACAGTGCTAAAAGGTCACTGGAGAGACGAATGTCTGGTGTTCATTTTTTAAATAGTACAGCAAATCATGATGAGGTGACTCAGATGTGTTTAAAACACCTTTCTTAGAGACCTAAGTGCCTAGAATCTTTCAGCTTAGGAATGAAAGAGACTATAGACTGTAGGTGTAGTATAGCTTCTGTTAAGCTTTGATCATCCATGTCAGTAACTGTTAATCTTACTGACTAAAAATAAGATCTGTAACGTCAGTCTTAGTGTGCTGCATATGTGCAGTCAAAACTGAAAATGAAGTTGTTCAAATTTGTATGTAAAAGGATCTAGTACAAGTAAGGATAGCAAATATAAACCTTTACACTTCTTTCTAAACTCTTTACTATTTAAGTTACCACTGGAAATTCTGTCCCTGGTGCTTTTAAGAATACTTGCTTTGTGTGGGATTAAAAACAAATTTATAATAAAAAAAAAAAAATGGGGGGTGAGCATTTTTTTTATTTTATGTTTGTAGCTGAGCTAAATATCTAAATTGGTCTCTGTTTCTCACTTCCTTCCAAAATTCCAGTGTTACGATACGCTGGTAATCATTGCACGTAACGCTGATTGAAAAAGAGACTGAGAATAATTCGGATTGTTGAGAATGTAAGACCTGTTTTAAATTAACTGTGTGAGCAGTTGTGCATATCTTTTCAGTAGTTACTGGTTTAGAACTTAAAGCCCTATTATTCATTCATTGTTGGAATAAATAAATGCTGTCTATAACCCTTAAATTAAAAATCCTAGGAAAACCATTTGGCGGAGAATTTGGGGAGGACGGGAGTGACAACTAAGATGTTGCTCTAAAAGCAGTTGCTGACTCTCATAACAATTTCTTCAAACCAGACTTCTGGGACTGCTAAGCAAGGGACTGATTGTGATTACAAGTTTTCCCCGTGCTTTTCCTTAATTCAGTAATTTAACATAAGCATTAGTCAGCTTCCTATATTCAAAGTTTTCAGACAGCATGCAAAGTTAAACTGCCAGCAGTACTGAAAGCTATATGAGACTAATACTTACTTTCACCTTAATGTAACTGATGTGTGTGCCTTATCTGATTCCTTCAATGCAATTCAAGTGTTTACTAATGCCTTTTGTGAGCCTGTTGCTTATAGAACTATTAAATCAGAACAGCAGCAAGCACTTTTTTTTACAGTATTATTCAAACAGAGTTTTATTTTTATCATGTATAAATTTGTACACGGGATTATTGTTTTATTTGACACAATATAGAATTTTTAATACAAAATTTGTATTTGATGTTTTAATGTGCGGTGTGTAGCATGATGGGTAGAAGGCTGCTTAGCATGAGAGTGCTGAAGTAGCAAAGCTCACGGTGTGTTTTTAAGTTACTTTGGAAAATGCTCATCTTGCTAGCTGGTGGCTTGAAGGTAAAATAATAGTAATAATAAATTTTAAAAATGGAATTGGCAATTTATGTTTAAGTGGTGCAAAGCTTAAAAATTCAGATGTCTGTTGCTAAAGCGTTTAAACAACAGATATTTTGCAATTGTATTACTTTACATTTCTATGGTCTACATAAGATGTGTTAGCTTTTGCAGTTCTAGTTACAAATAATGAAAGAATTACTGGACGAGTTATGTGTCTAAGTCTTCATCCAGATACTTCAGTACTGGGATGCTGGGCTAACCAGTCCTGTGTTTTCTGATGAATCAGAATGATTCTCTGAGCATTGGTTGGTTGTATGTTATTATTTTGTACTGATAGAAAGCAGCTGTTTGGAGGCTTCTTTTGGTCTATGTCATGGTTGTTTTTTCACCCCTTCAAGATGTTATTAGAAACATAAACATTACTTCAGAATATTTTCTAAGTAGTAGTAAATAGTACAATTGTGACGGCCTTTGTGGTGGTATTTTCTTCCTGCATTAGTGTGCAGTTTTCTTTGTCATTTAATACTGTGTCTCCTTTGTATGCCAATTATAAAATACTACACGTCTATCTAGCTTTAATACATTAGAAGCCATATTACATTGCTGTTTGCCCGATTTTGCAGGCAATTTAAGGATATACAGACTACCACATTTTCTTAGGGCTTTCCAGTAACTCATTCTGCTGTCACCTTGCTCATGCTCCTTTTGGTTTTTGTTTTTCACAGTTGAGGACATTCCTTCTTATTTGCTTATAGTTTTGCTTCTTTACTTGTCTTGGGGGAGAGAGAAAATATCCTAATACATCTCCCTGTTAACCCTGTACCTGCATAAACCCTCGATTATTCCTGAGTCAAGTTCAGAAATGCAATGACCTTGTTCTCATGCTTGGCTGTCACTGGTCTTACTGTTGCTCCTGTTATTTGCAATGGAGTGGGCCAATTTATTCGAAGTCAGCATGTTAAAGTGTAGTTAAGTGGTAGGAGGTGGTTCATTTTGCTACATCACTGTCATACTTCCCTAAAAACAGCAAACGTAATTTAACCCTAAGGAAAAGGCTCTTCTTGAATCTTTTTTTTTTTTTTTTTTGGCTGTATGTCTTTCAAATGTAGACTGGAACAAACTTCTTTGCCAGCATTCATACTAAAAATTATAAATACATAAGTGCTGTGGGTAAGATCTTAGAATGAATGAGGGGAAAAACTCAAATTACCTTCTTGGAAGCAGATGGCTAAGGGCTTAGTGTCTAGGCTTGTCCCTGGAAATTTAGAAGCTGCTTAAGGACTGGCTCCAGTGATGACCTCTTCTTTAAACAGCATGAAAATATCTGTGGAATGAAAAAAAGTAACACCACTGCATTCCTGTAACTCTTTCTCCAAGGTGATTGTCAGCTGCCATTTGTCTGTCATCTAAATAGTTACAGGAGCTTTTTCTCTCTTTTTTTTTTTTTTTTTTAATATAAAAGCTTACTGTAATGGCAACTTCGATCCATAAGGTAATTTTTTTGTTTACAAAAGTTAGTATTATTGCATGTTTGTTGTTTAGGTCTTCAAGAGTTCAGATAGGTGTAAAATGTGTCTTGTCTGCGAACAGGGAGAGCTTTTCTGTGTTTCATCCCCCTGAGGCCAACATCAGAGGTGTGTTTAAGGCAGTAATTACCAAGATATGTTCACAAACATTCCCAGGAACAAAGAAATCATAGCTAAGGGTCTAACACTGTCACGTGTAGTTGAGCAAATGTTGCTGTTGTCCACTCTGAGCATACTAAGAAAAGCTTTGTTATATTCTGTGGTGCTGATACAGCTTTGCTTTTGCTTGCTTTTATTGTGAGAATGCAAAACTGTAACACCTTCTTACTGTTGATAAAAGTCAGTCTTTTGCTGACATAACAAGAAATTGTTTGCAAAGTTTGCAAAAGTGCAAAACTAGTAAAAATTTAAGGTACGCAGATGTTAATTACATATAACTGAGAAATCCTGTGACTTTCTTACTGAATTAAAGTGGCAATACTTTATGTTGGAAGACTGGAAGGGTGAAAAAAATGCTATATAGAAACCAGATAACTAAGTCAAGTATCTGGGTCACAGGAGCTTGCTGACATGCCCGCTCTTTTACACAGGTATAAATCCAGTTGCAAGAAACCTTACAAGATTTAAGATGCATGGTCCTGATCTGATCCTTTTCCTCCAGCGCAAGCCAGCTCTATTCTGGTTTGCACTTTGCCACAGCAAATGACTGAAGCTGGAATGTTTCACAGCATAGACTGAGGTCATTTCTTCCATTGAGTCTGCGCATTCAATTCATGGAAGATGCACAAGAGGCATATGACTTGAATTTGCACTGCAACAGCTAAACCACTAGATGGCCTACAGTGGAAGATGTAACCAGTATTATTCTGGATTGAAAGGTCTCATCTAACACGCACCTTCTTTGCTAAAAATCAGCTTGAAATCCTGCATATAACTTGAATACTCTATGAATAAATAAACTGTAGAACCACACACAAAAAAAACAACTATGAAAACATTATTAAAACTTAGTGAAGTTTGAGATGTTACCTTAAAATGTTAACTTGAAAGGATGAAAAGAAAAAAAAAATCTTATTAAAACAACCTTATTACATGGCCTAAGCATGGTCACACTAACACTCATCAACCAGTAAAACCAATCCTGCCATAAGATCCCAAAGGACAGTTGCGTGGTTGGCTTGTTGGTTCCTTTGGTCCCCCCCCCCCCCTTTTTTTTTTTTTTCTTGCAAAGAAGAAACTACAGCACTTTGAAAATATAATTAGAAAAGGTGGAACTCCTTCTGGGGCCATATGGTGACTAATGTTGGAGTTGCAAGGAAATAATATTCTCTGCAGATAATATTGATAACTTTAAAAAAGGTATGGGTCGGTGATGGCCAAGCTACCTATTCGGTCTGTTAGCATCCAGTATGATTAGATGATATTCTGTAAAGGCTATTAGATTTCTGTCTGCGAAGTGCAGCTTTTGCGCAAGGTCATCTTTTGCATTCACTCCTTTTATAGATTTTTTTTTCCCCCATGATCCCCAGACCTTCTTTTCCCTTTTTTTTTTTTAATGATATATAGGCAAAAAAAAAAAAGCATAATTACAAGAAATATAGTAATATTATATAATTATGTATATTACATACATGTAAAAAATCCATAGTATAAATATCTAAAGCTGACCCTTAACTTTAATGGCCCCTATCCCTAATGGCCCCTAAAACTACACTCATGGATGATAATCTTAATGTTCCCTAAAACATAACAAACCTATCTGTAACACTAACCCTAAACTCTGACCTGAACCATACCCCTAACCCAAACATCCAGTTAGGTTCCTTCTTGCATATCTTAAGGAAATATGTCAAATTTAAGAGTGAAGGAAGTGTAGCAAAAGGAACAGATTCTAAATTTGCTGAAAATTAAACTAAACCCAAACCAAATGGCCTCAAAGAGTGCTTGCCTTTCTGCTGCTTTGTCTCCCTCCTCCTCTTCCCATCATTTCCCTTTCAGTTATCTCCTTACTTTCTCCTACTTATTTCTTGGTATGTTTTTCCTTTCCTGTCATGTTTCCTGACTGGTCTGGGAGATAAAGGATCTTCTCAAGGATCACAGAAAGAAGAAAGTAGAACAGGCATTTAGACAAAGCACTTGAAAGAAAACCAGGCAGGTTTGACGTTACAGACCTGTGTATAGACATCACAATATTCTGGTGTTGTAGGTTCTGAGAGAGCTTAATTTTAAATAGCTACTAGCAAAGATTTGTTAAATTTCAACAGTAACAGTACTAGTGTTGGGGCCGTTTTATCTGTCTCAAAGCGTCTTTTTAAACGATCAAGATCCAAAAGCTGCATTTTAACCAGGGTGGGAAGAGAGGTCTAAAACACTGCCCAGAGATGGGTCTGGTTGCCCTGAAAGGGAAGGGGGCTTGGAGGGAGATGAGCTATTTCTGACTCTGCCTGTTAAAGGAAATGCCGAAAGAGCCCTGACCCAGAGTGTGATCAAGAAGCAAATCGCATTACCATGGTAACTAGTCCTGCTCCTCTGTTGAATTACGTGAGGTAGGAGCTGTCAGAGAAGGAGGGGCCCAATTATGCTGCCAGTGAAAGCAATGGCAAAAATCCCGTTGATTTAAATGGCAGCAGCACTCAGACCCAAAGAAGGTGGGAAGAGAGTCAGAGCAGAGCTTCCATGCTTTTCTGAAAACCATTTCTCTTTTCATGGTTTGTCAAACCCATTCTATTTGCTTTTTTTCTTCTTTTTCTAATGCAAATTCTTTTGTTTCTGCTTCAGCTGAATGGTGTAAGAACCTGAAATGGGATGTTTGTTAAAGGCATGCAGTATTAGACACAGAAGCCAAGTAGAGAGGGGCAGAGAGATTTTTGCTTTCACATCTTTCACAGTAGAAAACAGTTAGTGACTGTGCACTTTGGCTGAGCAGTTCGAGTCAACTGCTTTGCTAACTGCAGTTATTACAGTGATGATAAACTGGTGGTGCTTAAACACTGGGATCAATCTCAGCACAGACAACAACGTACAGCTGTTAAAGCACAGAGCCCTCTTTTCTGAGATGTTGGCTTCAAATGCACCCACGAGTAACAAGGCTCACCGCATGGCAGTTAGTGGCTTCTAATGTTTCTGGTTTCTGTGTAAAGCACCTCGTCGGACTGCCATTATAAAGCTGTATGGTGGAACTGAATTTAAGAAAGACCTCACCAAAGAAGGAGTCAGGTCATGCTGATTAAACTTCTTGAGCACTTCAGTAACTTCCTCCTCAGTATTATTAAGTTTATGACTAAAATAGCTGAGAATGACATCAGTGAATTTGGTCATGGCACCTGTTGCACCTTGATCATTTTCAACTTGTAGTGGAGTCAAGTTGAAGAGGTGTTTGTTTGGTTTGGTTTGGTTTGGTTGGTTGTTCTTTTAATGTTCAGTGTGAAGTGTTTCCCAAGTTTCCAGTTTTTCTATTGACCTTAACCTCCTCCTTTAAGAATTGTTCAAAATTCCCAGAATCAAAGATCCCACCTTTGACAGGGTGGGTCAAATCGAGGCAGAATTTCCATGTCGACTTCTTAATATTTCCTGTCCTTTTGCACCCCTATGCTGCCTCGACCTCCTGCCGAAAATGTTAACTATGTTCACTATGGCGCATTTGTATTAGAGAAGGCATGCAAAAATCTTCCAAAAGTGCACTTTATAGTTGGAATTCAAGGCACAAAAGTTTGTGATGTTCTTATCTCTTGGATGTGGTGCTCCCTCCTTTGAAAGTGAGCCATTCCTTTCTGGTGGAAAATCGTGTATGAGCACTGACCACATTCAATTTTCTGGACCATTAAACAATCGTTTCATAAAATGTGGACTGAAACCATCACTTTCCTTAAAAATGAGACCTGAAGTTCACATTAAGTTTATTTTAGGTATTTAGACACCTAAAATACCTTTGGATCTTGCTCCTTTGTGATAGTTTCCCTTTCGCAACAGAAGTACACAAAGAGTGAAGTACAGCATTAAAGTGCTTGCTGTAGCCTGTGTTGCTGTGGAAACACAGTTCAGTGTTCTGTGCTATTTGGCATTTTCTATAGGCATGGCTTTGTGCCTAGCAATGTTGTTCTGATGTGGAGCTGCAGAAAAAGCCAGTTACAGAAGCCAGATCACCGTACTTAGGAGAGACTGGTGTATCTCACACAGTGATATGGACGAAAGTGTTCCTGAAGAATTCAGTTTTGCCTTGGAATCCAGGAATGTGTCTAGATTAGAAATATAAAATTCAATTTGCATCTTTTTCTGCTCATTGATATTTATTTATATATTTATTTTACTTAGGTTCAAGTTAGCCAGCTAATAAACATCCATTCATGTTAAATTATGCCCATGTACTAAGGTGTGTGGATTATAGTTTTTGTATATGCTAACATTTAATTAATTTTTATGCTTACATTGCCTGGGTTTTGTTATCTCTTTATTTCTTTGAGGAAGATTTTATGTATGCTTTTCCTGTGAACTGACACAGCAGAAATGCATGCTTCTAAAAATGTTCTTCGTGTTCAGTACAGTTATGCACGTGTTGCCTACAGTCAAACAGGGCACATCCAGCAGATAAAGTGATTTAATTTTTATTTGTACGCTCAATGTGCGTTAACAAATTCAACATACAAGATAGCATTACATAATGTCAAGTAGCTTATAGCATTATGCAGTTTCACACATGTTGAGTTAGGTTTTTTGACTTTTTTTCTTTTTTTTTTTTTTCACACAAAGTTGTAACTGTCCAAGTTAATTTTACAATAGAAGACACAAGGTAAAGAATAACCACATCTGGGAGATTTTACAGTGAGTCCACTGTCACTTACTGTCTATTTTACGTTTTAAAAATATATATATCTGCACATCTTCAGTTTCCTATTATTCCAGAAGTGTTGGAGCTACTTCTACCTGCCCGATCGCCTACGTCTATTCACCCTGAGCATGTTTCCTTGACAAAGAAGTTCATCTTTCGTTTTCAGCTAAAAGAATCTTATACAGATCATCTAGGCTTAAGCATGCTTTTCACACTGAAGGAAAAAAGGGAACTTTTGTTTGTTTGTTTGTTTGTTAGTGTGTTCTATTCAGGTGTTCGGAGCGGCATTGGAAAGCACAGTTCTGAGGAAAAGTTCCTAAACTTCAGCAACACAATTGCTTAGTGCAAAAATGAGGCATTAAATAGATCTACACCAGTTTCCAAAGGAGAATTGTCGTTTGTGGCTGTAAGCCACCAATAGACCATGAGCTAGAAAGCATTTAAGACAAAGATAAAATCTACTATAACCTCAGGCAAAAATCCTTGTGATCAAGATCAATTAATCACTAACAAAAGTTCACGCTTCCATCTGCCATGCAAGAGTGACAAATAGAGAGCTTCAGATTCAATGCAACTTCTGTTGCTAAAAGACACTGTCTAGAAGGAAGTTTCTATGAGTAACTCGTTATGAGTGAGAAAATTCAGCTTTCCAAAAATAATTTCTAAGGAAGGAATGCAAAGTATTGGCAACTAACAAAGTGCTAACTGTTCACATGAAGAGCCATCCCAGCAGCGGTTGCTTTACATTTTGGTTGGAAAGAAAACTAAGACTTGCTCCATTATTCTACTTTCACAAGTAAGAAGGTGGAAAGGATCATTTTTCCAAGAGGGCTCTAAAATTCAGTAGTCAAGACCTGTAAATGAGTTAAATTATCTTTTTTTTTTTTTTTTTTTTTTTTTAATTATGGTACATTATTTACATTCCACAGGGCACAGAACAGACTGGCTGCCTGGATGCAACTAAATGAATACTGAAAATCTGGAGTCTTCTACATGCCTCTTCGCAAGCTCAGTTCTGCTTTATATTTCCACTGGAGACTTCAGAAATAATTTGAATTTCTACAGCTTGTTATGAATATTTACACTCAGCTTACCAGCAATGTTTACAATTCATTATTTGCTGCCAATTATCATCCTTTCCTGGCTTGAATGCAGTAAGAAGCCAAATCATGTCACTTGCCCAGATATTAATCTGATATTAAAAAAAAAATGTCAGGCTAGTGTGTTTACAGTGAGATCTAATGCAGCTCTTTCCAAACTTCACTCATATTTCTGGAACTTTATGAACTTCTGTTCAAAACTACTGACTATTCAGGGTTAATAGCCTGAAGTGCTGCAGGTTGTATTTATCAAGTAACATTTTTTTACATTTCAGAGGAGGCGATAGTAAGCATGTTCTAAGTCATATTCACAGTTTAAGAGCTAACTCAAGCTGCTTTGAAATCCTAAAAATTAACTTCTTGAAGACTTTGTTCTGTAGTGACAGACTTTGCCCTAAGTTATTTTTTTTGAGAGCTGTCATATGTAATGCAAATTCACTCAGATATGAATTTAAGAGAAGGTTGGTGAAGTTTTCACTTTAAAGCTCTTTTCCACAAGCTATTTTCTGATCTCAGTGTTACGCCATTACAACAGAACTTACCAATCATGTAGAATTTCAGATTTAATGTTTAAAATAATCAGCAAGAGTTTCCTTAAGAATCAATGATGCCAGTTTTTGTTTCTCTCAGGCCCTTCATGCACAGACAGGGTAAAATAAAATGTAATATAGTGAAGTTCCTCCAATTCTGATAATCTGTAAGATCACGTCTGTGCTAATTTCCATGTGGCAAATGCAAAATGATCAGTTTGTTGGTGTCTGAATTTTAGATGCAAACCTTTGATGTAGCCTTACAGCTCCATAGCAAGTATATCACAATGTAAGTATTTTAATACCTGATAATTATTTTTTTCTCTGAAGGAAAGTGCCATTTTCCCCTGTATTTTCCTTTTGCATTAGTGCAGAATTCAAAACCACCTTTATATGAAAATGCAGTTGGTACTCCCAAACCAGTAAAGAAGAGAACTGCAAGAATCAATGGGCAGGCAAACTAACAAGAAACTAGAGGTTAAACAGCAGAATTCAGAAACTTTGGGAGAAGCCTAAAAAAGACAGGCCAATTTTGGTGAATACCAGCAAAGACAGTTCGGCACAAACACAACTTCCATAGTGACAGATAATTGTATTAAAATCTGCAACTTGATATTGGTAGTTATACTAATTTCAGTTTGTATTAGGCATGCAATAGCGTGATTACACTGTTATATATATTTGTGGTATTTTTTTTTTAATTTAATGCTCTTTAGAATTTTAGTGCCCTGCAAAATCACATCACTAGAGAACCGATCAGCTGCTGCTGCTCACAAAAGTTTAGTTCTACAGCTAAAACGAAGTTTAAGTCTGTTCTATGAGTCAGTTGCTGCCGCAACCTCTGCTAGTATTCGCTCAGGCTGTGCCATTTGGCCACTGGCTTTCTAGGATTCTCACACACCTCTCGCCAGTGTTCCACACCAGCTGCGGTGATGCTGTGTGCTCCCAAAATCAGCCGTCCCACCACTTCATTTTTTGTGGTACGGTCAAAATCAATAACTAGAAATTCAATGCTGATGTCAGGAAGGAGATCGACAGGGATGTCATAAATGAAGGATTCATTGAAGACAGGATTCAAAGTGCACTTCTTCACGTGAGTCTTCTTTTTTGCTATACGCTTTCTTCCATAGTAAACGTTCACCTTAACATAGGGATCTGCCAGAGAAGAGAGAAACAAACTAATAACACAGTCCAGTAATGCTCTTTGAGGTAATGGATATGGTTTAGCTTGTTCAACTTGAGCCAGCTACAAGTTAATTGTGCAAGTCACTTCACCTCCCGCAGTAAGGGAGTATTGTTAGCACATTTTTTCATTGCAGGGCAACCAGCTTGAAGTTACCACTTGATGTTCTTTACAAGTTTCAGCACGGTATGGGAAACTGGGGGAAGGAAATTGCATGTAAATTGTGGTAATTAAGCCTAGAATTACCAAACAGGTAGCTTTTTGGTGAGGTCAGTGTCCAAGTGGTCAAACCCTTCACTTTTTAATGTCAGCTATAACAAAAAATATTTTTACCCAAGTTCAGGAAATAGTCCCACAAAGTGTCAAAATGGTTTTAAGATTTTGTGGATGGAAAACACTTGTAGTGGAAGGTATTAAAACCAATAAAAGTTGAAAATAATGCCTTCATTTTTCTACCAGCCTCATTATTTTATCAGTCAGCTTGCTCTTTATGCAGATGTTTGTTTAGGATTAAAATTAAGATACCTTTTTCACACGTAGTGCAAGTTTTGAAGCTGGAAGGCACTTGCCCAGTTCACAAAATTAATTTTCACTTCTTAAAACTGAAACAAAGATCTCACTCAGAAAAAAAATATATGTAAAAATACAAAAAGATCATATAAGGAAATGGTGATAGCCTTGTGAGAGCAGGTATGAGAACAGTTACTAAAAAATGTATCCTGTATTTGGAGATCATACATGGGAAGCTTATTTTTTTGAGAAAAAGTTAAGACCTACAATAGAGAATTAAAGCTAGTCTCCATTCTTTTTTCTGTGCACCTCAAAAAGCTGCAGAAACAGAACTACATTTGGTATCAGTCAGGTAATAACTGCGTCTCAAGTTGATTCCAATCATTTTCCCATAATTCTGAAAGAAACCTTTGCTAGGGGGATTCAAGAATCTGAGAAGCTGTGACTGCAGAATAGGAACGCCACAACAGCTGCTCTTCTCTTCACACAGCAGAATTTCCAAACAAACAACCAAACAGAAATGTTTTTAATGTCACAGATCATTCCAAATCTATCTCCTACTCTTTTACTCCCATCCTCTTCTACCCTCTTCTGTCAGGGGCAGGATTTGAGGGATGTGCAGCTCCTAGTGGACATAATGATGGTAAGGGAAATGATGCCTGATGGCAGCATGGAGGCACAGAGGTTTGATTGGATTCAGAAAATGCTACCTGCATGAAACTAGATGGTGCCAGAAAGATGCAACTGTTAGTAACACATTAGGAAAGATTTGGTCTTGTTTGTATAACCCTCTGTTGATCTGTTCAGTCACTTAGACTGATCCATCACCCTTACAAAGAATTGGAGAAAAAGCAGTCCATCAAAAGATGTTCAGATAAGACAGGTAAAAAGATCTGAAAGTGAACTGAACATCTAGTGACTTTTCCAGTGACTAGAAAAAAATCACTTCTAGTCAGATAGACTCTTCTCTCACGGATTGTTACTTATCGGAAAGCACAGCATTTTTCTTCTGCAATACAATTCCCATCCAACAATCAGCAGCTACCGTGCTCTGTTTGTAAAATATATTCTCTTTCCCTTCTCCCCCTGACCCAGCTTCTATTTTGCTATACTTAAGAGTTCTTTCATGTTACAAACAACAATGTGACATTTTGTTATAGCACCCCCAAACTGTGTAAGGGTGTCCAATACATCAGTCAACCTATGAATTGCTCTCTGCATGTCCTTGTGTGACTCTGTGAAACAGAGTGCAAACACATTTAGAGCTGGAGTAAATAGCTTCTACCTGAGAGGCCAGTGATATCCATCTTTGGCAAATGTCTGGCTTTCAGCACCACAACAGTCATTCGCTGCGCCACAGGTTGATAAGACAGTGAGACTTGCAGCTCTCCTCTGCTAATGCATTTCTGTGAAAAAGAAACAGTAACAAAATGGTCTTATAAATATGGGCAAATGTTGGAGGTCACCAGAATTCTTTCCCTACACTAAATGCCTAAGAATTTGGAAAATTAGGTGCAGTCTATTTACTTACATTTTTAGCCTTAGCCACATGAATACTATAGAAGGAGATGAAGTTGCATAAGGTAAAAATCATCCTGTGCTTTGCACCCTGTGCTTGCTGAGCAAAGTAAACATTGCTACAGCTTTTTCCCTTGAATTCTGTTTTCCTAAGGGTAAACCTGGTGGGCATACTTAGAGAAAAGAGCAGCTCTGGCTACAATCTGAGGTGTGCTTCTGGAAACAGCTGTGGGTTTTAGTTTTAGCAGCTTAAAGTACATTGACTTTTGGTGTAGCTTAGATTGGAGAACAGCTGAAGTTCTGTAAGCATACTTTGAAAGTTTCAGCATCAATCGAGTCTGCCAAGGTAAAGGATGAAGATAAAAGAAAAAAAACTATTCCATTAAACTTTCTGTACAACCTTTCAAAGAGTAACATTATTAAGATTATTAGTTTTGTTTTCCAGATGGTATTCATTAACTTTCCTTGAGATGACACTAATTTAGATTAAGTTTATTTAGATTACGTTTACTTGCAATTGAGGAAAGCAGTATGGGTATGAGATTGCATGGTGTCAGTAACAGCACTGATGGCAGAGCCACTGCAACAACTTGGACAGTTGCATGCTCAAAGCTCTGACTTGGCATCTTGCAGTGTCCCCATCACTGCCTTGTACTTTTAGCCCCGCAGTACAGTACAAATGGAAGAATTCTCCTGACTTCCACCAGGAAAATCACTACAATAAATGTGAGCTGTGCTCTGGTGATCACCTAGAAGGACAATGTTTTTCAAATGCTCTTGCTGCGATTAGTTGGAGAAAACTGTGTTTGTAAACTTAAACAAAGAAAACGTTCGTTCTAACTGGGGTGGCATTGCTTTATTTCAGTAGTTCCCATGTGTTTACTTTGAAGACAAATTTTTCAAAAGTAAGGAACAGCAGCCATTGCTGCGTATGCAAAATTATGGGATGTGAGTACACACAACTTCATACAGTATATTGCTAACATGTGATTTCCTGGCCCAGGAGGAAATATTAAGAATTTTGGCTTCCAGAATACAATGGACAAAGGGAGTATCTTTTTCCGTCCCTTTTAGGAAGGGAGCAATATTTAATAACCTTCTCATACTGTTGCCAGCTACTTAATAATATAGAAAATGACCCTGGTTATCTAGTGCAGTTGTTTGGTCTGGTGCTTCTCAAAAAGCTTGTTATCTGCATGAAGAAGGAAAATGTGATAGTAAAAGTTTTATGATAACATTTTTTTTCATCTTGTGAGGAAGGGAAAACAATGTGTGTAGCCTTGGTGGTGTATGTTGTCAGCATTTTGGGGATCTTTTGTTCTAAACTAATTTAATTTCCATGTGATTTGCATTAGATGATCTGTCAGAAAATATTGGGAATGTTCATTTCGATGTGCATCTTTGCTGGCTTGGGTAAGTGCAATAATTTACTGGGTTTTAAAAGCAATGCAATATTCCAGATTTTCAAATTTCCTGTAACACTGAAAATTATGTTCAGTAACAGCTGTTTTGACACTCTGAAACTATGCAGATTTTCAATGCGCACCCAACACCAAGGTAAATCTATCTTTAATTACTAAGAAACGTTAAATAATTTGCATCCTTGATTAAATCCATTTTTATTTAGCATGATCTTTTCCTCTATTTTTAATCTATTACTTCTAGAAATTCTAGCAGATATAGTCAATGCATCAAAAAGAATACAATAAAAGAACCTAAACCAGTTACTTGTTTTATCAGAATGTAAAGCATCCCAAGAATTTTAGAAAAGCAAACACCAGAACTCCATTCTTATTGTGATTCTTTTGGTTTGTTTTGAGGTGCTGACAAAGTCTCCTTTAAATAACTTTACAAAAATAATAAAAATAAATAAAAAAATAATAATGCTACATAAAATAGAAGAAAACTTCAAGTAAAATACTATTGCTCTAAGGCATGATGTGTTTTATAGAGCTCAGCAACAATTTTCAGCATGCTTTGGCAATAAGTGACCCCAAATGACATTTGCTATTGAACCTGGAGGACAGGCAGCAAAAATAAAGTAAGCAAAAAAGCAAACCAAACAAAAAACACCTAAGTACCACCCCCTATAGCAGAGGAGGACCTGGGGTGCTGTTGGATGTAAAAGGCGCTGCAAACCGGCAGCACGCCCTCGCAACCCAGAAAGTCGACTGCACCCTGGGCAGCACCAAATGTGGTAGAGCAGCAGGGCGAGGAAGGGGGGCGTCCCCCTCTGCCCTGCTCTCACCAAGACCACCCCTGAAGTGCCGCGTCCAGCTCTGGGTCCCCAACACAAGGCAGATGTGGGGCTGTTGGAGCGGGGCCAGAGAAGGCTGCAAGGCTGCTCAGAGGCTGCAGCACCTCTGCTGCGGAGATTCTATTTCCTGAGGACGGAAGACATCTTCATTAACGTAAGCCATAATTTTATATGGATTGTTTATCTTTCTAGTTTACAGCACGAGACACTGAGAACAGGATTCATTTCGCCTGGATTTTAGACATCTACATTTGACAAAACCAGCTTAGACACACTTCATCCGCAAGTGGTGACAAAAAGAGGGTCATTTAGGGTGGGATTTATCTGAGCTGTTTTAGATGTCTACTCCAGGCCAGGAAGAATCATACGTCAAAGTCTGATGACTATGCTGATGTTCTTCTACTGACTTACAGCCTATAGTAACAAATTTGGATGCAGACAATTACAAATGTAGGTGTCTAAAATGGTCAGATGAATCCCTCTTTAAGTGAGATTTGTCTTTGCAGAGCAGGATATAGTTACTCAGAATCTGCAATAAAACTTATTCATAGCACCCATCTCTCTAGCCGTCCCCCACACACACAGTCTGTGAAAGAAGGCAGGCCACCAACAAATGTCCCTTTCTCACATGAGCTCTTTATTTGCAGATGGGGATGCTTTTTTCTTAGCATCGTTGATTGTAACATTCCTCATTTGCATGCCTCTGTAATGTCTATGCATTATCAAACCTCCATAACCACACAGCAAAGAACCGCCAAACTAAAAGAGCACAGCCATATATTATTAAAATAATATGCATCTGTGGAAAAATGGGTTTCATGCCTAAGAATTTCTGCTCACTAGATCACAGAGGCTCCCGAATCAAAAGAACTAGAATCAAATATAATGCAAGCAGTCTCAAGTCATGCCACATGAAGTCACTTACTTGTATGTTCCTTTTGAGAATCTCCCTGGTCAGCTGAACCTTCCCAGTGCTGGGATCCACTCCCGCAAGAGGCACCATGACTTCTCCAATCACATCATCTCGAGAAAAGCGATCAAAGCTCAACACCAGGAAGTGAAGCACCAAATCCTGGAGCTGGCTGTAGGGGATCCCGTAGAAGGTGAAGGTTTCGTCAAAGACTGGGTCCAGCGTCTTGCGAAGGACACGAGTCTTCACTCGATGCCTTTTGTCTGGAAGAATTGTCATCTTGATGTACGGGTCAGAGCTCTGAGTGTGTTCATCCATAACTGGTAGCCCATGAGCCTCCTGAATGGTAACTACCAGTGCTTTTTTGGGAAAGTTGTAGTCCACTGAGAAAGTCAGTTCTCCCAACATAACATCGTCCCCTGGAGAAGACGGGGAGGAAGTTTTACTTCCTCCCGGGGTGAGGCTTTGATCTGGACTTAGTTCATCTCCATAATCTACTTTTATTGGAAGCTGATCAATGTGGGGAGCTGCATTTGGCCCATCTGAAGCTTTATCAGACCCTATTAAACCAGATTCAGCAGCATCCACCAAAATGTTTCCCCTTCCAGTCTCCTTAGGAGTGCCGTTCTTGTCTCTCCGGATTCGGTTAATTTTCTTCTTGTTACTCAAGGTCTCCGGATAGATACTGATGCCTTTCAACATGTGAATGAACTTATATGGTGGGGTTTTGTGCTTTTTTTCTGATTGCTGGTGACAGCATGTCCACACAAAAACTGTTACTGAGACAGAAACCACAAGGACAGTAGCACCAATGAGGCCTGCCACAACTGGAGAGACATCTGTAGGGAAGACAAGGCAGTGAGGAGATAGCTCGTACCTTTGTGCTTGCCATAGCCCTACAGGAGCTGGCACATCTGGATAGAAAATCTATAGGATACTACTCAATAACCTTTGTATCAAAGCTTCCCCAGAGTAAAAAGTGACTTCCTATAACTTCTGTGTGCCTGTGTGGGAGACATTTTGCACTCCTACTGACCTAAGTTTTACTCTCGGCTGATCTCCTGATCTTGCTAAAAACAATCTCCCCTATTACCAGCAGGAGGGTCTCTTTTTTATGTAGTGCCCTGTTTAAAAACATTGCACAGTTCTATTTTAACAACAGGAAGGGAATGATAACTACAGACAAAACGCTGGATCTGTTCTTATCCATTATGAACAATTTAAACCTTGGATAGATTACTTTTTTTTTTTTTACTTTTTTTCTTTATGGTGGGGGGTGAATATGACCCTGAGCTGAGCTGTGTAAGAGAAAGGGACAGTGTGCGTATGTCCCTCTAACATGATGACGATTTGTATCACGCTGCTGGATCGTTTTTCCCCCACTTTTCATTCTGACCATTCCCACAGCCTCCTCTAGGAAAGTGGGTGATGCACGAATGTAGTGGTCGCATTGGTTTCACCCAAAAGTTGAGGTTGCTCTCTAGCTGTTCTGCTGTGTTGCATTCAACATTTCTCTGCTTTTTCACCCCAGTATTGCTATTCATGTTCTTTCAGCTTTTGATGAGCTGGCAGCTGCTGACAGAAGTCTTCCCACCCCACTGTTACCAAGACTCCTTTTAATGTGAAAAATCTAATGTTCAAAACCAACGGACAGAATATTCTGTATTTGTATTTCAGGATTATT
Source organism: Anas acuta (assembly GCF_963932015.1). Classification (NCBI taxonomy): domain Eukaryota; kingdom Metazoa; phylum Chordata; class Aves; order Anseriformes; family Anatidae; genus Anas; species Anas acuta. Next base: position 3,370,948 of record NC_089006.1, on the reverse strand, counting down.
TGGTATTTTCTAGAGTTTGTCAGTTGGATTCTTCAGCAATGACAGGATAAAAAGGCACTGCATTAATTTCTAGCAACCATGCTAGTTATTTTCTATTTATAACACTTGACTTTGGGGAGGTATTATCAAACACAGAATGAAACCAGGAGTTTTGATTTCTCCAGTACATTATATCAACGTATTCAAGAAATTTAGTCAAGGGCCACCAAGATAATTAGAGCTGGAGCAGATGGAGGATGGAGAATGGTCAGCAGATGGAAGATGAGGATGGATTGAAAGAGCTGGGTATGCTCAGTCATAAAAGAGAAGGAAAAGGAAGAGATCTTTTTGCTGTCTTCACTTTCTTAGTGGGAAGACAGCGCTAGGCTCTTCTCAGACCCCCCCCACAGCAAAGGGATGAAGAGCACCACACACAGACTGTAACACTGGGAAATACAGGGAGAAATTAGAAGGAGGGAATTCACAGTAAGGACGGCCAAACACTGCAGAGGGCCTGACAGCCTGTGGAGACTACGCACCAGAGATGCTCAAACGGGCCTCAGCAACCCGATTTCTCTCTTCTAATGGCCAGACGTTAAATTAAGAGCCTAGCGCACACAACGATGGCAAAACCCACCAAGCAACCACAGCACCTTATCTTCATCGGCACTCCTACTGGTGACATCGTGCTATCGATACCGAACGATTTCTGGACCAATTACTGCAGGGACAATCCCTCCTTTCAGGGCAGCAGATTATTCCACGGCTAATCAAAAGAAGACCAACACAGGCGGATGATTGCATTGAGGTGCTCGCATGCTAGCTGTGGGTAGTATAAGCTGGGAGAAAAGGAAGGGTGCCTCTGAGCCCAGACACTCCTCCTCCGGTAGTGCACAGCACAGAAGGCATTTTGCAAACACCTTTACTGCAGTTGTCATAGAACTGCTCCCTCTCTGAAGCAACTCCCTTCCTTCCCTACACACAGTATTCAAATTGGTTTTTAATTCTTGCAACATTCATATCTTCTGCTGGACAGATGCCTTCTGCAAGACTTTCCTTGACCCCCTTAAACTGAGAAGGAATAAGTAGGAGTTAGAAATTAAATTAATCTAAAAAGTAAACAAGCCACTGATTCTGAGGTGTTTACCTTTCTGTATAGTCTAAACATCTTAAGGTTAAAAATGTACTTGTTACTAAAAGCAATGTTTTTATATTACTGTATTACTTTGGTAATTACGGTATTGGTATCATTATTATTGTGTTATTGCTTTACTAATTATTGAAGCAAATTTTTTGTGGAAGACAAACCCATCTAGCCCTGTCTTTTTCTTCACAAGTTTTGCAAATTGTTTCCACAGTAGAATAGAAAACAAAAAAATTATTGCCATGACAATAGCTAAATGCAACAGCCGGTACAAAAGATAAACTTGTCTGATTTTCTTAATTTCATTCTGTACCTTAAGCAACAGAAAATAATCTTCCAAACTCATACTTGAAATTGCAGAGAGCATCTTAATTTTTTATCTTCTCTGTTCTTTCTACATGATTTTTCATTCCGGTTACTAGTCCTGAGGACAAGACCAGCAGACTATAACCTGATTATCTGATAAACTGAGGGAAAACCGCGATTTTCAAGTAACAATACGCCTCCTTTTTGCAGAATTAGGAGAATCATGTTTAATTAGATAGAAGTCTTCCCTTACTGAGGCTGGATATCGTTCACATGGTGACCAACTCCACAGATAAATCTGGCTTAGGCCCTACTGCCAAGCACAGTCATGGGACAGGAATAACTAAAGCAAGAGGTATTGACAACATTAACTAAACAGTAATATGCATATCTTTATTTTGTTATTTAATGTTCCTTGAAATGAGGCAATTGGTCTTTAACAGCCAATTTGAATACAGTACAATTCAGCCATATACAGATACAAAAAGCTTCAGTGCATATGCAAAAAAAGACAAGTGCTGAAACTCCTTTCTTGTCCTGATCTCATTTTTTGTGGGTTTTGTTTCTAGTGTGTCCTGAAAGAATCAGCTCTTGTACCTTTATTTCCTGATACACAACCTTAGAAGAAGCAACCAGCAGTCACACTAGGAAGCGTCAGCTGAGTCTCTGCGATTTGTCTTCCATCAAAATGTCTGAACTCCTGAATTTGGCTCCTACAATGCCTCGTGGCAGAGTTCCTCAGCTTAGTTATGTGGCCTGAAAAATCAACTGCTTTAATTTTGAGTCTACCTCACCTCACTTCGTTTGATGCTTGTTCTTGTATTGAAAGAAAGAGTAAGAAATAATCACTCCCTGCTTGCTCTGTGCTTCTTCTGGCACCTCTCTTTTCATGGCTGAAGACTCCTACTTTATGTAATTTTTCCATACATTCATGAAATGTTTCCCTAATTCCTTATAGTTTTAAGCTGCACAGATACAAAGCTACCTAAAAAAATACTTTAGTGTAGCTTTTGAAGGTTCTGCACAGAATAGTGTTTTGAATGCCCATTTTAAATAACACAGCAGCCTATTTTGTCTCCTCTATTAAAAATAACTTTTTTTTTTCAAAATTTGTAGATGAGATCTTTGTTCTGATGTGATGCTAAGATTTAACTGAACTACAGACTAACTTTTTGGGATATGGAACGACGTTTTCAATTAATGAAAAATCATTGAAAACTTCTTTTTAATACTGGTGTTTGCTGATTATACCCTAATGGACACCGGTGGCCAGCAGCTGAATTATGGCAGTATGAGGCTCTCGGGTTCCAGGAAAGACACAAAAGGTAAATGCGCGTATTAGATAAATGGTATAGCATGGATTATTATTATAAAGCGTTTTAGATTTTAAAGGAAATGTAGTGACCGTGCTTTAACTCTTGGGCCTTACGGCTGGAAGGGAAGGTCAGTCCATCGCTGGAGGACAGAGAGAGGCAGCAATTTGAATTTGCGAGGCTGGAGAAACCAACCTGACGCACACGCCAGCTGCCGTACCACCAGGCCCTGCGGGGACAGCACGAGCACCTTCGCGGTCCGTGGGGAGGCAGGCGGGCAGACGGTGCTGCCGGCGGCCCAGCCGGCCGCGAACACCTCCCGCAGCCACGGCGGGGCCCACGCGTGGCCACTTCGGGGCCGTCTCGCAGGCGATGATTTAGCAGGGCTGCCCCGGGGGGCCTCGCTCGGCCGGAGGCTGCCGCCGCCCCCGCCTCGGGGACCCCCCCGCACCGTCCCCGCCCCCCCCCCCCCTCCCCCGGTGGGCACCGCCTTGCCGGGCCCGCAGCCGCTCCCGCGGCCCCCGGCGGCCCGCGGGGAGGCGCAGACAAAGGCTGGGGCGCGGCCGGGCCCAGGCATCGCGGTACCGGCGGCCGGGCCGAGCCGCGGGGCTCCCGCTCTTCCCAGCGGGGCTCTTCCAGCTCCGTTCGCATCCTCTCGGCGGCGGGGGCGAGCCCCGGCTGCCGGTGGGTGTTGGGGTGTTGGCCGCCAACGGGGCCGTCGCTGTGAGGCGGCGGGGGGAGGGGGGGGGGGGGGGTTTGCGGCGGTGGCACCAGGCAGGGCCTGGCTCAGCACTGGCGAAAGGGCGGGGGGGGAGGGGGCTCGGGGGTGGAATTGGAGGAGCGGGGCCCTCCGCGCGGCCCGGCCCCACTCACCGAAGCTGGGGTGGACGGTGGTGATCTCCGCCATGGTCCGGGATAAGCCGGAGCGACCGAATATGCGGAACCCGGTGCGGAGGCGCCGCGGTACCGGCCCCCGCCCGGAGGATGCTCCTCGCCCGGGATGCAGGAGCTGCCGACTGGTCCCGATGCAGCGCACGCCCCGCCCGGCCCCGGGACCGCCTCCCCCCCCCCCCCCCCAACACCACCTCCTCCCCTCCCGCACCGCCTCGCCCCGCCCCGGAGCCGCCCGGCGGTGACTCGGCAAGTGGCGGCGCTCCGGGCGCCGAGCCGGGCAGGCGGTGGCGGCGGGGACGGGGCCGCGGGCAGCAGGCGAGGCCCCGGGGGCAGCGGTGCGGGGGCTGCGGAGGCGGCGCTCCCGCTCCTGGGACACAAGGGGCCGCTTCCGAGCGTTCGGGAGCTGCGGCTCGGTTCTCCCCGCACGGCGCAGCCCCGCTGAGGCGGGGGCGAGGCTCAGGCGGGGAGCGAGGCTCTGTCACCACGCAGCCGCCCCGTAAAGATGGCGGCGCCCCTCATCCCCCCCCTCCCCCTCCCCGACGCCTGCGGTCCCCCGCGGTCGTCACGGCGGGGCTGGCGGCCCCGCCAACATGGCGGCCGCTCCCTCAGTGCCCCAACATGGCGGCGCGGCGCCTGCGCGCGGCCCCGACGGGGGCTTCCGCTTCCTGAGCGGAGCGGGACGGGACGGGGCGGCGGGGCCCGGCCGGCGGCCCCGCGGCGCGGCCAGCCGCTTTCCTGTCTTCTAGGTGGGCGCCGAGATGTCGCTCTCGCTGAAAATGTTGCCCTGCAAGAAGAGGAGAGCGGTGGTCGTGGGGCTGCAGAGCCCGCGGGAGCGGGGCGGCGCCGGGGAGGACGGGGAGCCGCCCGGAGGCGTCTCGGTGGCGGGCGCCGTCGACGGCAGCTCCCCCGTGAAACCGGCGGCGGGCAGGGCCGCCGGGCCGCCCCCGGGCTGGAGGGGACCCGGGGACGCTTTCCTGAAGGGCGGAAAGAGGCTCCCCGCGAAGGTGGCCCCGGCTTCCAGTCAGGAAAGCGCCGACGGCCGCCCCGGCGCGAAGGATTCGTGCTCTGCCGCTGAGCTCGCCGAAGACGTTAAAAACCTGGAAGGGGGCAGAGAAGGTAAATGCGTCCCGCCGGTGCTGTCCGGTGTGAACACGCGAGGCGAGGGGCTCGTGCTGCCGGGGGGCTGCGAGGGGCTCCCCCGGGAGAGGGGGCGCTGAGGGAATCTCGGCGGCCTCGCCGTGAGGGTAAGGTGAGCCGCGGGAGGGGGTTGTAACCTCTGCTCTTTGCTTTTGTTCTCCTTTTTTTTTTTTTTTTTTTAAATTAGTTCTGAAGTGGTACAGGTTAGAAGGCATTCCAATTTAAAATGTTTCTTTTCTTTTTATTTTTTCCTCCCTCAAAATCTTAGGAAACAAATGGAGAACTTAAGCAGCACTACCAAACACTGCACACTTTTGAAGTAGCATCTTTCAGATTTCTCAAGTACCCAATTTTACAGTCTTTACGCGCGTTTTCCTGGTCTAATCTTTGTGTTTAATCTTCTGTGGACCTTGTGTAGTGATCAATCCTAATAATAACTGTCATAAAAAAAAATCTGTTGTGCAGGGTATTTGACTTTCAGCTGGTCTTTACACAAGTCTTTATAAATTCGAGCTTTGATCTGAAAGAATTGTTTGACATTTAGTTTTTCAAAAGAAGTGATTTGCTACTGAGGTGTAAAGACTTAAAAGTGCAAGCTGCTTCCTTTAAAAGTCCCATTTTTCATTTTTTTTTTTTATCCACCCTTGTTTTCATTCTCAGAAGATTTAGTCTAGAGTGGCACTGTGTGGGACTCTACTGTGACCCCTTAGGAGAGCCATTGAAGTAGGACCTGTGTTAACAAAGTTACAAGTTTGCTGTGGAAAGAGATGATTTGGAAGTTGATGTAAAAAAGGCTGCATTAAACCTTGCTTGCTCAGAGGTTTACTCAGTGAAACTGTGATGTGTGACCTTGTGTAAGAGGTGAGGTGGTCGTGATCAAAATGATGCTCACTTTGTAGCTCAGATCTTCTTTGTTGACAGAAGTGGTGGTCCTGTCTTCCCAAACTGCATGTTGTATTCATCTTTTTCTTTTCCTGGCATACATCTTTGTCTCTGAATTCAATGAAATTGGAAAATTGATTTAGCAAAGAAAAAAAAAAAGGGGTGTGTGTGGTTTTTTTCCTCTCCGTCTGGTTCAACCCCTTGATCTTATTTAGTGTGTGACTACACAAATAGCTGTGCGGGCACAAAGCAGGAAATGCTGTGAGATATGAGAGCTGGTTTTATTAGAAGACACATTGTTTTCATCCTGGCTGAAGGTTTTCAAGAAACCTCAGGTTTCAGCTACGTTTTACATTAATTGTAAATGTATCAAACTACAGGCTGCAGCAAAAAAAGGACAATATTTGCTTGTGAGAAGTGTTGTCTCTGCTTCTTGTGCTGCTGTGATTTAGCTCGCTGATTTGACTGAAAGCTGATTTTGTGCTGGCATAGTGGTCAGTTTACAGTTGCTATCCCGGCCTGCCTAACTTCCAGAACCGTGCGGAATGGGAGTGGGAGGGAATGTCGTTGGACCTCTCAGCAGCAGTACAGTCTGAAATTAGCCCAGGGTAACAACGAAGGTGCATGCTAAGGTTGCAGTCAACAAGGCTGTTCTGACTGGGTGAAGGAGTGCTTGCCCCTAGCTGTTAACTTGTGTTGTTGCAGCCCTGTTTATTCAACAGGGAAAGCGACCACACTTCAAAGAAATCACTATTTTTTGGTGGTTAGATCATTTGACAGGGATGGTTTTGAGCACAGCTGTGCAAAACTGATAATGCAGGTAGCGAGACTGAAATAGCTGGAGGTGAGCATTGCTTCACCTGGATTTGTTTCTGAAGGACAGTAACGTGGGACTGCTGCTGTTGAAGTGTTCAGTGTACCTGGATCTCTTTCACAGACTGGGTGAGGGAGCATGACTTGAGCAGTTGGTTTAACAGATTTAAGGATGAATTTTTTGTAGTAGCAGCCTTTTAACTTTGCTTATCTGTGTCCGTATGGCGTATCTGACTACAGCCTCTCGTATACTGTTTGCAGGGAAAACTCTTAAGCTGTATACAGAGGTGGCAGTAAATTTGCAGAGAGATCCATATCTGCCTGACAACCAGTGTGCAGCACAGGAGTCTCCAGCGAGAAGTTCTTCACAGCTGGCTGTTAGAAGTCCTACCATGATGAAGCCATTGAAGAACACCAGAACTGGTGAGTGTCCCCAGCAGACTGATGAGGAAAATGGGAGTTTGGGGCTGTTTGTTCCATTGGGTTAGCTTTGTGCAAGGAGCAGACATGTGACCTGGTATGGTAGACAAGGAACATGGGATATGTGTGTGTGCCACGTTGGGGAGTGTTCAAGTGCATTGTGTTCTGAAGCTTTTATCTTCTGTTCTGAAATTTCACTTTCATTATGTGTTCTGAATTCACAAAACCACTGGTATTCAAGTGAAACTTGCTGGAGTTGATCTCTGCATTTTTCAGTTACTAAAAAGTCTGTTTTTCTTCAGAGAAAGTTCTGACTCCTTTCATTTCCCTGAATCAGCAAAACAGCACTGCTTGGGAAACATTTTAAGTCTTGCTGCACTGGGCTTGTAGTTTTGCTTCTGTTTTAATCTTGACCACATACTTAAAACATATCCTTCTGGAAAAGTGTAGAAGGGGTGCTGAGACTATTCTTTAAAATCAGTCAGTAGAGGTATCAGATATGTAACCTTTGTTTGCTTGACTAGTGTGACTTGCTCAGGTCCTACAGAACTTGAATTCTTCGTTCAAAACCACTGCTTCTAGCTCTTATGTCCTTTTCTATTTGGAAGATTTCATTACCGGCTGTTGGCAAGCTGTTGTCACTTTAGAATCTACATAATTCTATTTTTTTAATTAAAAAAAACTCATACTGTTTGAATGTGCTGGATGTGAATTATCTGAGTTTTTAGATTTTTAATTTTCATTGTTAATTTTCAGAGGAGCAAGATGGAGAAGATATTGAGAGAAGAAAGAGGAGGAGGAAAGCAAACAAACGGAAGAGGGAAGGGAAAAGTCAAGAAGAGGAGGGCTCTCTGTCTTGCGACATCAAACTGGATGATACCCTTGATCGCACCTTAGAAGATGGTGCTAAGCAGCATAACCTGACAGTTGTCAATGTGCGAAACATCCTACATGTGAGTGCGCTTAATACAGCAAACATACAAGTTATGTACATACAAGTTACCTGGCTTTATTAGTGGGTATTGGTCCCTGACTTCCACTTTGTGACAGATGGGTCTGTTTTACTGTACCCTAATAGCAGTAGTAGGAGTGAACTAAATTCACTGACGTGATTAACTAAAATTCATGCTTCTGGCTCCAGGTTTATGTATATGTCAGTTGCATATCTTTCAGTTTGTCCCATGAGCAGTGTCTGGAGAGAAATGCTATTTGTTTTCCCCAGGATCAAAAATTGTGCATTTCTTTTCTCCATCTAGTACTGTTTTAGTCTAGGTGATGTCAAATATTTTCATGTTTTGCAATCTGTGTGGAAAACAAACTGGAGACTGACATGACCCTTCTTTCAGGCAGATTCACCAGCTGTTTTTGTGTGAGTGCCATAAGTTAATGTCTTTCTTTGTCATGTGGCCTGTAAACATCTCACAGGTGCCTACCTTCCCTGGAACCTCGTGGTGGCATTCTGAAAATGTAGTCACTGATACTAGGTCTCCTAGGCCTTCACATATATATATTATTTTTTTCTGTTCAAATATATCCAGTGTTTTCTGAAATGATACAGCACAATGTTTCAAAGAGTAGATCATTAGATACTTTACCTGGAGAGTTAGACCCTTACTGTTTTGCAAGCCCATGGGACCTTAAGGATTTAAGTTTTCTGTTGCAGCTATGTGTCTTACATGGATGGGAACAACACACTGTAAAATTGTAAATTGGCTGTGTGACAGGAGGGAAGGGAAGCCAGTGTGGACTTCTATTTACGCCATTTTCTTTCCTTTGGCTTTCAGTTTCCTCCTTGGAGCGTTTACAGAGAATGCAGTGCAAATGTTTGTATCACTGCTGTGCTCACTTTATATTTTCTTGTCAAATCACTGAATAGTCTTTTTCACAGCATAATTGCAACATTTATTGTACATTCACTATTTCTCCATCATGCTTCTGACTGTTTTATTTCACCGTTAAGTCTGCTTCTTTTTAACTAACAGAATGCAAGGGAGACTTTTTTATTTTGTGTGTTTCCTGCAGGAAGTGATCACAAATGAGCATGTGGTTGCCATGATGAAAGCAGCCATCAGTGAGACAGAAGATATACCTTTATTTGTAAGTAAAAAATCTTATTTTTTCCACAGTTTTTGTTTATTCATATGATGATTCCTTTACCAGTCTGCCTTCTTGGTCTGTGTCATGATGTGGTAGGAGGAGAATAGGTAGTATAATTTACACTTCACAACCAGATTTGGCACCTGCATCAAGTGAGTCATGTCTGAGTGTAAATCATGAAGCAGAATTATCAGGGATTATTTTTCATGTTACTGATGATGTTTTAAAGGTAATGAATTCAAAAATGAGAAAAAGCTTCTAGTAAACAGTTGCTGTGGAGAAGGTTACAGTTAAGAAAAATAACTGAGCAGGTTGTGGTTTTCTGTTTCAAACTCTCAGGAACCCAAAATGACTCGTTCCAAACTGAAAGAAGTTGTGGAGAAAGGAGTGGTAAGTAGCTCATCTGCTTTCATTATTGCACCCTTCCCCTACCCTAATGGCTTTGATTGTTGGGGCTTCTTTTAGAAATGTCATGGATGCTTTTCATATTCTTAAAATGAAAAGGTGAGTTCTGTGCATATCTTTTTTTGATACAACAATGTAAAAAATAATCATTTTACATGAGCAGAACAGAACCAGGACAGAGTTGGAAAATGCAGTGAATTGACTGTATCCGTTAAACAAAAGTTACTGCCTGTAGAGATCCCATGGGTGGTTTAGAAAACATTTGTTCAAAGTCTGTTACGTAGCTACTTTGGAGAATAAGATCTCAAGCTCAAGTACTTATTTGATAAAATTGGTTATCTAAGCCATGCAAAAGCATGCTTTTCGTAGAGTTAAAAATGTTTTTTCTATCTTTAGGTGATTCCAACATGGAATATTTCTCCAATTAAGAAGGCAAATGAGGTAAAGGTAAGTGAGCTACTTCTGGGAAATTGGAGTCCATGCTAGAGACACCCTACTTAGCAGTAAATCTTAATGGTGGACTGGAACAGACTTGCCTCTAGCATGTTAGGAGTATCAGCAACCAGCATTGTGAATGGGTTATGCAGGGAAGGACAAGGCAGCTAAAGTAGAAGTGTGCAGAGAACCCAAAAGAGCTGCCTGCAGGGGAAGTGCAGAACACGAAGGAATGATGGCATGCCAGAGGAAGGGGGCTCTTCTACTTGATCCAGCTCCCCGTTTTGGTACCGCAGCAGCCTCTACCTGGATGAAATGCCTGATAACGAATGCTGCTGCCCAGGTCTCATGCTGTGAGTTGCTCGTCCCTGAGAATGTTACACATATTTTAGGACTACCAGGAAATGTGACTTGGATCTCAATTTTTGGCATAAGACCTGCCTCTCCAAAAGACTTATAATTTAGAAGTAGAGGGGATTCAGCAGCAGAGCAGGAATGAATGGCCATTCAAGTTGAAGAAACATGTCCTTGAGAAAGTGTTTGCTTATGTAATGTTTCCATTGTATAAATGATAAATCATTTGTTCTCATACCTTTTCATACCACTTAACGTGCTTTACCAATTTTACTTTAGTAATATATTTGGTTTCTTCTGCCTCTTTCTGTAGTCTCCTTCCTTTGTGAGCTTCATTTTATTTCCTCAGCTGTTGCATATATTTGATCAGATAGTGTACCATTAGAGTGCAATGCTTTATCTTGCCAGTAAAAAGTTGTCACCTTTCTTCTGTTCTGTTGCAGCCTCCTCAGTTTGTGGACATTCCTCTTGAGGAAGATGACTCATCTGATGAGGAATACCAGCCTGATGATGAGGATGAAGATGAGACTGCAGAAGAGGTAAATGTAATTTGTACAAAGATCTGTTCAGCATGGAGCTTGCATGTTTAAGGCCACAGGATGCTCTATTTTAACACACGAATGATTGTAAATCACCCCAGAGTTTCTAGTAATCTTTCTTCAATGCTGTATTATTTGGGTAAAGAAGCATCTTTGGAATATTAGTTGAAGCAGGTCTTGATTGAAGCGTGATTGGTTGTGTTCTGTATCTCTTACACTATAGAGTTTACTGGAAAGTGATGTAGAGAGCACTGCTTCTTCTCCTCGGGGAGCAAAACGATCTAGGACAAGGCGATCATCTGATGAAGAGGGAGGGACGCTCTGTGAGGTAAGCTTGCAAGAGTTTTTGTTTCTAAAGAAAAAAATCTTCAGTCATTATTCCTTAATCATTAATAAGAAAGCAAAAATATATACTGTTGTTTTAAGTTGTAGTAGCATTACGGGTGCTCTGTAGATTTGGGGTCCCACTGCAATGGTTCCTGCGTAAGCAGTTAAGTTCATCCATTGCAGAAAAAGCTTAGTCAAAAATAAATTCAAATCTGTAAAAAAGCACTACCAATGGAAACAGTCTGCTTCTTTTTCAGATAATGTTTATTTTTCTGATTATTTTTGAAGGAGAAATGCTTTCTGTGCTTGGCTAAGGAGGGCATGGTGATATTCATAAAAGCATGAAAGTATTTGTAGTGATGTATGCACTATCAGATCAGTGGAAAGAGTATGCAGTATGATAGGAGCTGACAGGGAGTGAGTATCACCAGACAAGGATCAGAAAGCAACTGTGAGAACTGACCATTGGCATTGGAATCAGAGAAATAATAATAACGTACTGATATTTCCAAGTTAACTCACTGTGGGACTGTTTTGGGGAAGGGTGGGTGTCTGCCACAAATACTGGCATAACTAGAGATGATAAATCCGAATGCTGAAACTTTCCAGCGCTTGACCATTTCCAAATGTCTCCTTTCCTGAAAGCTCATTAAATAGTGAATTTGTATTTTCTGAAAATCAAAGTGAGTGTAATACGAGTCATCCATTTCCTTCTGTGAAGCATTTCTTTCATTTCTATTTTGCTAGCCTGTGGTTAAACTGAAGAAAAATAAATTAAGACTTATTCTGTCCTTGAAAATCTTCTGTAAATAAAACTTTAAAACACAAAGGCCTTTCTAATTAGGTGGAGAAGGTTACTACACCTGTTGTTAGACATATTAGTGCTGAAGTAGTTCCCATGGGACCTCCACCACCTCCTAAACCAAAGCAAAGCAAAGACAGCACATTCATGGAAAAGCTGCATGCAGTGGATGAAGAACTGGCTTCAAGCCCAGTATGCATGGATTCCTACCAGGTACTGTGTTTTGGGATGCTACAGTGGTATTTCTTCAGCTTGAGTTAAAATTTCTTTCTGCTCTCCTTTTGTAAATTTAAACAAGATGAATCTGTTTAGTGGGTAGCATGCAAGCTCCGTGAGAATAGAGGTAGCTGTTAGTACAAGGCTATCAGTGACACATACTTTTAATTTCTTGTATCATAACTACGCTTTATGCTCATAGGCTTCTCAGTTACATTGTTTTTACTGTTAACTGTAATTCTATGACATTTACATAAGTAAGGAAAATACCTTCCTTTTGAAAAAGAAATGGTCACTTTGGTTGTATTTTGCAGGCAGGTACGCTGTGAACATGCAAAGAAGCTTGGTTGCCAAGGCAACCACTATTTCATATTGATAATGAGAAAAATATTACTGATCCGTTCTACTCCACAAGGGTGAGGAGTTGTAAAGCAAGAGTCCTGCACTGTAGCTTCAGGTTAATTACAGATAGTGAAAACTGGGCAACAGAGTAAAATGTCCATGAAGGGGGCAAATATTGCAAGGGGGGGATAAAAGTTTAGGACAAAATAAGTGAACAATAGTATATTCGTAAAGAATAATAATTTAATAGCAAGAATAATGAAAGGTTGGATTTTTTGAAATACCAAAATAAACAATTCTTTGTGGCAAGAATCTAATATTTTTGATAGTGGATTCTTCTTGCTCTGATGAAAATCCTACTGCCAAAGAAGCTGTGAGGAAAGCAGAGAAACTGTAATTCCATTCTGCTTTTCCTTCATGTTTCAGTCTCTGGAAGACAGCCTCATTGCCTTCAGAACCCGATCAAAGAGACCGCTGAAGGATGTTCCTCTTGGTCAACTGGAGGCTGAGCTCCGAGCCCCAGATATCACGCCTGATATGTATGATCCCAATACTGCAGATGATGAAGAATGGAAAAGGTGGCTTGGAGGGCTCATGAATGATGATGTGGAGAACGAAGGTACGTACAACACATTGTTGCTTATTGGAACAGAGGGATCCTGGGGGTTTTTCCTCCTGTTCTTGGCTACTTTCTCTTCCTATTGCTCATGATATTCTTGGCTGGATCTATTATCTTGTTTAGCAATACGCATGTTTTTTGCACACAGTTTTCCTCATCTTCTGTATAGACATTTGTGAGACACCTGAAGTTAAAAACCCTCACTTTAAATATTAATTAGCCAGCACATGCGGTAACTGGCAAACATAAATGAAAGCTGTGTTGTTCAACCCTTAATGAATCATGCTGTGTCATGAAGCTGGCAGCATAGGTACGCCTGAATCTGAACATACCATGCTCCTTTGCAGGGACATGAACTGTTATGTTAGAAAAAAAAAAAATAATAATAATTTGTTCTTGAAGAGAGAAAACGGTTTGGGGCTTGACTTTTTGTTCTGGATTTACAGGTTACATAGAGTTGTACAATTGACTGTGAAACAAAAATTGGAATACTCTTCCAATGCATTGCAATACTTCATTCTTTCTAATTTTAGCTGAAACTTGGGTCATACAGAACAAATCTAACTTCTCTAAATGGGAATGACTAAAAATAAAGGTGGTTAGTAGCTTAGTTTGAAAAGAGGATGGAGTTGATATTGCTTTCATAAAAATAAACAGTTAATTTCAAGCAGTAGTCCTAGCCATCTTTGTGTAAGATCAGGCAATAAACTAAGTGCTTCTCTTCCTGGCTACTGTTTAGTCTTGGGGCGGCAGGGTAATGACGTTTCAAAACATGCTTCCTATTAGATGAATTAGATGATGATGATGACCCTGAGTACAACTTCCTGGAAGATCTGGATGAACCAGATACAGAAGACTTCAGAAATGATCGTGCGGTGAGAATTACCAGTAAGTCCGCTGGGAATCCCACTTCCTTTCTCAGTAGGATTAGTAATTTATTTTGAAAAGTGTTTTGTTGTAAAGGCTTTGCAGTGTAGGCTAATAAGTAAAAACAAACAAACAAAAAAAAATAAGTAAATAAAATAAAAAACACACTTTGCAGACTGAACACCTTTTCCATGCAGAACTGGCTTTCTGTGAATACGTGAAAGGATCTAGCCAGAGCTGCTGTGCTATCAGATGTATTTTACTGTATAGCACAGAATGAAGAATAATTTATAGATAGTGCAGTCTTTCATAAAGCTACAGCCAAATTGGAAAGTGAATGCCTGCCTTATGTTTTGAGTGTAATGAAATTTTCTTCAAGTCATTGCAATCTTTGAGTTACAGTTTAAAGAGCGTATCATTTATTATGTTCTCAATAAAACATATTTGTTTTAGGTCTTACTGCAGATTAACTTTGTTTTAACATATATTTTTTTCCAATTTAGTTTTTCCAAAATATTTGTGATTAAAAACAGTTTCAACAGAATTTTTCTGGGGCCCAGCAATAAAAAGGGGTATAATATAATGTGAGCCAGCCGTGTGTCCTTGCTGCAAAGAAAGCTAATGGTATCTTGGGCTGCCTTAGGAGGAGTGTTGCCTGTAGGTTGGGGGAGATAATCCTTTCCCTCTACTCAGCACTGGTGAGGCCACATTGAGAGTACGAGTTCCAGTTCTGGGCTCCCCATTACAAGAAAGACATGGATGTAGAGAGTCCAACAAAGATGATTAAGGGTTCTAGAGCATCTCAAATATTGGAAGGGCTGAGAGGTGGAGCTGGTCAGTCTAGAGGAGGATCGAGGGGGATGTCACCAATGTCTATAAATACCTGAAAGGAAGGTGCAGAGCAGGCTTTCTTGAGCAGTGCCCAACAACAGGACAAGAAGCAATGGGCACAAAGTGAAGAGCAGGAGGTTCTGTCTGAGCATCAGGAAATACTTCTACACTGTGCAGGTTACTCTGCCAGGGCTCAGTCTGCCCAGAGAGGCTGTGGAATCTCCGTCCTTGGAGATTTTTCAGAAGCAGCCTGGATGTTGCAAGTGGATATGGGTGACTCTGGTTGAAGAAGGCAGTTGGACCAGATGGAGCCAGAGGTCTCTTCCAACCACAACCATTCTGTATATATCAGAGGCTGTTCCTTCTCGGACCTCTGTTTACAAGAGGAGGGTTACCCTTTGCAAGAGAGATTCCTTAAATAGCTTGAGATTATGAAAGGATTGATGAGTGTTTCTTGCAAGAGGAATCTTCATTTTTCTTTTTAATTTTACTTGCAGAAAAGGAAGTGAATGAACTGATGGAGGAGCTGTTTGAGACAGTAAGTGATAAATTGGGTGTAACACTGAAGAGTAATAGATCTTTCTCAGATCTGGCATGAAACCACTAAAGCCGTAAGGGGGACCTTTGTAAATGTTCAGTGCTGAATATGTGCAAAAGACTCTACCATAAAAGTGTAATTTGGGGTGGAACTTACATAGGAACTTCCATAAATTACTGTAGAGATGAATGTACGTGCTAAGAGGATCATCATGAGCTTTAACTAAAGACACTTTGTAGTAAATGTACTTGTTGAGCTTTCTTTTTTCTGACTACTTTTTTCTACTGCACGTGTTGTCAGTTTCAGGATGAGATGGGTTTCTCAAACATGGAAGATGAAGGTCCAGAAGATGAAGATAATGTTACAGAGTCACGGCCAAATTTTAATACACCACAGGCACTTAGGTAGGATCATTTGATAGTTGTCATAAAACTAAATATTAATAATTCTTTTACGGTAAAAAGCCTTTGGTCACCTGCAGGTACTATGCCATCCCCTAAGGAGATAATGCCTTTTGAGAAAAGGTTGCTGCTTTAAAGGGTATCATCTCTTTTATCTGAAGGCCTTCCATATATAACCCCTTTATTACACAGATTCTTCTGGGAAAATGGCTTGGCAAGCTTTTAAGACACTTGCCTCGGCTGTTAAACAATAAAAACAACAGTTATCTGAGCAGTATAATACCTGATTGACAATGGCACAATGATTCAAAGTGATGGATAGAGACACTGGATACTGGGGTGTTGCTGCGTATGTTGTTTATGTGATCAAAGCTGTGCATGTTCTGTGCAGAGAACATCCCAAGCTCAATAGGTACTCTAGCTCTCTAATTCTTGTGCTTTACAGTGTGGTGGTGGGTGTAGTGTTCTGAACTCCTTTCAAAGAGGTAATAGTTTTCTTGCCTTTTTATTGTTGTTGTTGGGGGGGAGGGTTGATTGATAAAGTTCATTTACTGCCCTTACGTTTTTTTGATTATAAGAGACTCCTGAGGAACTAGCTTGACCAAGCGGATCGTCTCGTCTTTTAAGCAAATAACTTGTATATATTAGTAGCATTTCCAAAGGAAGAGAACTACATACAATTGCTGAGGCCTAGGTCTGAAACAACTATAAAATTCAGCAATTAACTTCTGATGATTTTTGATATGGGTTATACTAGATGTAGCACCTCAGAGAGAAAAGACTTTAAAGTGTTACTTTCTAGGTAATAATACAAGCCTATGTAAGAAATTACAGAAATTGTCTAAAGGTGAACTATGATAAGAATGGTGTCTCCTTATTTATGGGGCAGACCACTTCAAGATCAAGGTGTATCTGTTTGGGAAAGGAGCTAAAACGACGGCTGGAATTTCTTGATACTCTCTCTGGATGAGCAGTACCAGAGGAGAGCGCAGCGAATCTTAAACCAGCTACAGACTAAAAGCAGGGAAACTTCATGCTCTCTCTTACAATCTGTATGCACTTGTTTTTGGTGATGGCTAGTTTATTCTTACTTCGGTATGCTGTTCCTCTGAATTTTTTCTTCCCCAGTTTTATCTGTGTACAGGACTCTTCAAGTATGTTCTGTGGCAAAATACCTGTTTCCTGAGTTTATTGTTTTTATGATATCTTACATTAGATGCATCTTGGAACAACTTCATTTATAATCGACTTTAGGCCTGTTACAAAAGTAAAGCTGATAACTAACAAATCAGAATATTAACTGAATAACAAAACAAAATAAAATATGTATTTCAATTACAACATAAGACCAGGGAGGCTGCATGAAGTTAGTTTAGAAAAGAACAGAAATCCATACATACCCTTTTCTGCTACAGGTGTAGCTTTTGCTATCATGTCATCAGATGTCCAGTGGAATAGTCTGCATAAAGCTAGGCAAAACCTTAAAAAAAAAAAAAAAAAAAAAAAAGTGGCGAAAAATGAAGGAAGAAGAAGAAATAATAGCATTTGAGTCAGCGTGTGATGTTTCTGGAGATAATTATGGTAACATGCCACCCATAACACCTTGGGTTTGGACCTTGCCTGATGCTATAATTTAAATAGGGTCAGTTTTATTGTATTATAGATTATGTTAGCTCCTGGCTGCTCTGGAGTGTGCCTGAGCACTTGAGTACAACAAACGTGGAGCACTACTGAGAACAGTGAACAAGAGCGTTAGCTGTGCTTGGAATAGAGGTTAAGTGGAATAGTTTTGACATTGCATCCCAAAAGTAAAACAGTGTTACAGGGACGTACATTTTAAGAACTACTCTGTCTGTACTACTCAACACTTTGACAGAATATTTCAACTTGGAAAAAAAAAAAAAAAAAGGTAAAATATTCTAATGGAACAGGAATGGTGATTAGGTCCTATGCTTTTTATATTTTGGTCTGCCTGGTCTCAAACAGGTTTGAAGAGCCTCTGGCCAATTTGCTAAATGAACAACACCGGACAGTGAAGGAACAACTTGAGCAGTTGAGAATGAAAAAGTCTTCTATCAAGCCACCACAAGAGATAGAGAAATCAAAACCTCACAATGAGAAGCCTCTCCAAAGCCTTGTTCTTGACTGTACGCAAAGAAAAAGGCTCCAGCAGCAAATGCAGCAGGTAATAACATATTATCAATATTATATTCGGGCTATGGAATATTCGCTGTATGCTGCTGCAGCATGGGAAAGGGGGAAGCCAGTGGTACAGCAAGCACTCTGGCTTGCTGTTTCATTTTAGAAATTAATTGAAAAAGCTACAATTAACTATTGTTACTCAATAGAGTGTCATATCGTGGTGTGTAGCAGCAAGGAAAGGACAGAAATCTCTCAAACACAAGCTAAAGAAAAAGATCTCGGGTTATACATGTAAGGCAAATGACCTTTTTAATCTTTCAGCTGCAAAGCAAGGTGTATATTGTTTGAACATATATATATGTGTAGGGATTGCTGAAGTCATTCTTTTTGAAGAAACACTTAAGAAACACTTGAGTATTTTATTAGAAAAAAATCCTTTCTATATTGTTCATTATGGTGTGAATTTTTTTGTAAAAGCTAGGAATGTGTCCTAAGACTTAAACAGGTGATGTGTTCCAACTCTGTGGAATAGAAACTATAATATCAGAAGTAATTTTTATACTGCCTATTTGTAGTCAAGTTTCCCCTCAGTTCTCTATTGTTGGAAGGATTTCTTCTGAAGTCAGACGGATTTATTTTTTTTGTGGTGCTTGGGAGATGTTTCTTGAACCTTTATACTTAAGCTTTCCAGTTTCTCATGTTACTGATACGCTGATAATCCCTATTTGTCTGATTTTATTCTTCAAGCATGTTCAGCTTCTGACTCAAATCCATCTCCTTGCAAGTTCCAACCCTGCTTTAAGTTCAGAGGCCAGTACCACTAGGATGTTTTTGGTAAGGATATGTCTTAAAAAAAGAGCCAAACAAGCTTTAATTATCTCTGGTCACTGGTGATATTTAGAGAGCTTAATTTGTTTAACTGATCCCATGCAATTGAGAGAGACTACCACTAAACAAGACAATGATGTTAGCCTCCTGTTAGCATGCTCAATACTTGAAGAAATAAATCACATTTAATAAAAGTGCTTTGAAGTGGCATATCTTTGTAGTTTTCTACTGTTTGCTTGGAAATGCTAAAAACAAAGTACAAAAACTTCTGTAATTAGTGAACGTTCTGTGACCGTGATAGATTCCAGAAAGTTGGTGAATTAATATGATCAGACAAAAGTAAAAAAAAAAAAGATCTTTAAAGCAAAAAAAAAAAAAGAGATTATTCCTAGATTTAGAGTTCAAAAATAAGATAGAAGACATCTGTAGTGATGTATTTTTATGCCTGCGACTTCACCAGCTTTTACAGGTTAGTAGCTTAGTTTGAAAGCTTTTATTGCATTTACGTATGTGTTCTTAACCTTTTACCTTTCTTCTGTATCTGACTTTGTAGAATGAGCTTGGTAACTTTGCTCGAAGCTCTACGCTCCTTCGTCAGTCATTCTATCCTAAATTTCAAACAATGTTCCAGCCATGTAACCTGAAGGGAGCACTGCAGCTCATTGAAGATTTTCATGCCCAAGTTCAAGTTGACTGGAGCCCTCGGAAAGCTGTGAAGAAGAGTGGTATGTATACTTTTACTTTTTCCTGATCTAAATTTAAGCAGAAACTAAATAACATGCAAATTCTAAAAACCAGGAAGGAAATAGTATTTTCTGCAGTGAAGGGAATAACAGAAACAGTGTTTTCAAGAAGTCAGTAGTGAATAACACTATTTGCCCATGCCTGTATCTGTCCTCATCTGTTCATTCTTTACACAGCCAATGAATTTCCATGTTTGCCAAAGCAAGTGGCATGGATTTTGGCAACAAGGAGAGTCTTTATGTATCCAGAGTTATTGCCAATATGTTCCTTGAAAGCAAACCCTCCCCGGGACAAGATTATCTTCACGAAAGCAGAGGACAAGTAGGTGCTTAGAATTTCTGAATAACATGCGCACCAATGAACTTCCTTTATATGGTAAAGTTTTAGGATGCAATCTTTAAGAACAGCTGTCTGTTGTGAAACAGTGTATGCAAATAGCAATTTGAACTACTGTCTAAAAGACTGCTTTTTTTATTTTATTTTTTTTCCCCCTCTCCGTATTTCTTCAGTTTATTAGCTTTAGGTCTGAAACATTTTGAAGGGACAGAGTTTCCAAAGCCTTTGATCAGCAAATATCTCTTACCAACGAAAACTGCCCACCAGCTGACAGTGCGAATCAAGAATCTCAATATGAATCGAGCCCCTGATAATATCATCAGAGTAAGTGATGCATTCAGATTATGGACTGGTATTTTTCACATTTGTCTATCTGGTTCATATTTGTCATACAAAAAGAGATGTGCTGTTTGTTCCAAGGACCTTTTTGTACATATGCTGATGCTTTCTTAAAAGAAAATGTTATCCTCCCATGAAGGGTGACAGTTTCTTCAAAATGACCGTATAATTTTTACTTTGTAAGTATTTTAATTAATATTTTGACAGCCTAGAGCCTAATCTAATCTAATCCAGAGCCTAATTGCAAACAGTCCTGGTACAGCTGTAGCTTCAATAATCCAGACAAATTTGCATAAATAAATTTTAAATAGCAAAATGTAGATAAAAGTGCTGTCTCTGGTCAAGCTGTAGGTCCAACAGGCCAAATATCCTCTCCCATAACTAATGTCCAGTGCTGAAAAGAGAATAAGAAACAGAAACTTAAAGCTAGTACATGAAACTTAAAGCTAGTACATAACTGCTAGAACTTTGTGCTTTTTTTCTGAGAGAAACCAAGATGACAGTGAGCATTCATATGAACAGTTTTACAGAGCACAATTCTTAGCCTATATCCCAGCAGTTCTTGGACAGGTGTT
Source organism: Anas acuta (assembly GCF_963932015.1). Taxonomy (NCBI): domain Eukaryota; kingdom Metazoa; phylum Chordata; class Aves; order Anseriformes; family Anatidae; genus Anas; species Anas acuta. Next base: position 3,350,323 of record NC_089006.1, on the reverse strand, counting down.
CTGACCGTGGTTGTCTTGCCTTGCATTCTCTCCTCTCTCCACACAGTACTATAAAAAGACAAAGCAGTTGCCTGTTCTGTTCAAGTGCTGTGAGGAAATCCAGCCTAGTGAGTGGAAACCGCCCGTGGAGAGAGAAGAACATCGCCTGCCATTTTGGCTAAAGGTACAGTTTCTGCTGTTTCTTAATCCAGCATAGCTTTGTTTATTTCTTTTTTTTTCCTTCTTACAGTATAGGTTCAGAATGAGTTGTTTGGGTAGGCTACAGCTCTGAAGTCAAAAAGTAGTCTGACTGTATTGTAGGGGAGCCTGTGTTACCTTGGGTCCAGGTAGTAAATCTATCAAGAGCAGCACTTAGCAACATGAAGTATTATACACTGCTCTTGGTGTGACTGCCCAGCTGCACTACGGAGCTGAAGTTGTTGTGGATTTTCTTTGCTTTTTGGTGCATCCTTGTACATGATACATGGATGTATTTCTAATGTCTATTTTGATGTGTTTATTTTTTATTTTGACTTCGTTAATTTTTTAATTGACATAATCTGACCCTTGCCTTATGCATTATGGTTAGTGGTGTTGCTGTCTTTCCCACTGTGTTGTAGCCAGGAGAAAGTATTTGTTCTTCTTTCCAAACCTTTTAAGAGGAAAGAAGAAATCTGTGTTGGTTTTTTTTCACAGAATCACAGAATTGTAGGGGTTGGAAGGGACCTCCAGAGATCATCAAGTCCCACCCCCCTGCCAAAGCAGGTTCCTTAGAGCAGGCTGCCCAGGTAGGTGTCCAGACGGGCCTTGAATATCTCCAAAGAAGGAGACTTCATAACCTCCCTGGGCAGCCTGTTCTAGTGCTCTGTCACCCTTTATCACCCTTTTTGTGTTTTTCTTCGTAAGATGATGTTCACCTGCAGTGTGGCTGTTATTACACCTGAATGTCTCTCACTTCCTAAGGATTCTTTCTCTGAGATTCCTAGCACAGTGAAGACTTAAATTGGAGGCATAGTGACTGCACTGAGCGTTGCTCAGTGAGGTCTGTGTCTGAGGAAAAAATGAGATGCCCTAAAATCTAGTTCTCTTAATGGCACTGTTACAGTGAAGCTTCCCTCCCACAGCCTTGTATTTACTGAAGGAAAGCTTTACAAAGCAGTTTGGTTCTGTTGTTTCTTTTAGGCACTTGGATTCCTTTGAAGGCTCTGGAGTAAAACTTGTGAATGTTAAACATTGGAAGGCTCTGCAGGAGGATCTGGATAGGCTGGACCGGTGGGCTGAGGTCAACTGCATGAAGTTTAACAAGGCCAAGTGCCGGGTCCTCCACCTGGGGTGCAATAACCCCAAGCAGAGCTACAGGCTGGGAGATGAGTGGTTGGAGAGCTGCCAGGCAGAGAAGGACCTGGGAGTATTGGTTGATAGTCGGCTGAATATGAGCCAGCAGTGTGCTCAGGTGGCCAAGAAGGCCAACAGCATCCTGGCTTGTATCAGAAACACTGTGACCAGCAGGGCTAGGGAGGTGATTGTCCCCCTGTACTCGGCTCTGGTAAGGCCACACCTCGAGTACTGTGTTCAGTTTTGGGCCCCTCGCTACAAGAAGGACATCGAGGTGCTTGAGCAAGTCCAGAGAAGGGCGACAAAGCTGGTGAGGGGTCTGGAGAACAAGTCCTACGAGGAGTGGCTGAGGGAGCTGGGCTTATTCAGCCTGGAGAAAAGGAGGCTCAGGGGCGACCTTATTGCTCTCTACAGATTCCTTAAAGGAGGCTGTAGCAAGGTGGGGGTTGGTCTGTTCTCCCACGTGCCTGGTGACAGGACGAGGGGGAATGGGCTTAAGTTGCACCAGGGGAGTTTTAGGTTGGATGCTAGGAAGAACTTCTTTACCGACAGGGTTCTTAGACATTGGAACAGGCTGCCCCGGGAAGTGGTGGAGTCACCATCCCTGGCGGTCTTTAAAAGACGTTAGATGTAGAGCTTAGGGATATGGTTTAGTGGGGACTTTTAGTGTTAGGTCAGAGGTTGGACTCGATGATCTTGAGGTCTCTTCCAACCTAGAAATTCTGTGTGATTCTGTGAAACGGTAAATAAAAAATTGCTTTACTTTTAGAAGCGAGTTACTGCCTTTCTTCTGCAGTGCTGTTTGAAGGTAGGCAGAACCTGTGGATTGGACTAAAAACTCTCCTATTTCCTTTAGGCAAGTTTGCCCTCCATTCAGGGGGAATTGAAGCAATTAGCAGAAGATGCGAGGGAGATGCCAGGTTCACCTGATGAAGAATCTGACTTTTTGGGCACAGAAAAGGAAACTTCAGACACAGAATATAATGAAAAATACCCTCTACTCATGCCAAAGGGACTAGTACTGACCTTAAAGCCTCTTGCCAATCGATTCTCTAGGAGAGCATGGAGAAGACAGAGGTCTTCAGCTCTGAAGCCTGTCCTCATTCGACCAAGTCCTTGTCTGCAGCCCATTTCCAACACTATTAACATTCAGAAAACCATGAAGTTATCCCAGTCAGAGGCTCCACCCAGCAAAGTTATGGTTCAGATTCCTCGATTAATCCAACCAGCTACAGTTATGCAGACAGTGCCAGGAGTGCAGCCTTTGAATGTTCCAGCAGTGGTGGGAAGTGGGGATGGCTTGGAATTTCAGAATGTGCTCTCTGCTTCACATCCAGACTCCAGGCAAGCTTTCTCAGCTGCTTTACCACCAGCATTAGTGTCTTCAAATCCAATAACTTTTCAGCCAAAATTAATGTTACCAGCTTTGGCTGGAGCAAAAATACGCAAACCTTGTGTTCGCAAGGGATATCAGAAGAAAAAAGGGACAAAACCTGCCCCACTGATAAAGACTTCGCCTTTGATCCAGCCATCTCCAGTCATTCTTACTGTACCTGCTACCACAGTGAAAGTGGTTAATATAGGCAATGGTTGCAACATGATTCAGCCCATAAATACAACTGTTGGGAGAGGCACTCAGGCTATTCCAGTTACAACCTTGTTGGTAAATCCATCCACTTTCCCATGTCCATTAAATCAGCCTCTAGTGACTTCCTCAATTCCTTCATTGATAGTTTCTCCTAACCCTGTTGGTCTTTCTGCATCTTCTGTTGGTGAAAATGAAGAACAACTGAATCTGGTTCCTTCGTGCCCTGCTGGAAACAGCAAAAATTCCTACCCCACGGTGGAGCCCAAGGCTGAACCCCAGGAGTTGTATGCTGCTTACTCAGCTGTCTCCCCCAAGAAGGAATGTAGTACAAATCCTGCCTCTTCAAATAATGGCAGTCAGGAGATGGTAAATAAAAATGACTGCTGTAGCTGGACAGTGGTAGAAGGACAAGAGAATGCTTCAGAGCCGTTGTCTGTGGACCTTTTGCCTCATTTAGAAGATCCAGATGAAACGGTGAAAATTGAGCCTGAAGATTCAAATGATGCTATCAAGGAAGTAAATCCAATGCAGAAGAGGGATCTTCTGTGTGCTGAGGTGAAGGAGGAATTCATGCTGGGTCTTGGCCAGGAGCTGAACATGGAGGCCTGCTCATGTCCAAATGAGCTGAAAGAAATTAAAAAGGAGCATGCTGTGTGTGAAGAGAAGGGAGGAGAAGAAAGACGGGCTTTGCAGTCATCTCCCCATGATGAACAGCAGGTAGATGCAGCTGGTGTTACTGGACCACAAGTAAGCAGTGAGTCTCCAAAGAATCATTCATACACAGTGGATCTCGAAGCAGAATTCAGTAGCCCACTCGGAAGACCAGAAGATTCGTCTAGTATGGATGGCCAGTCTGTTGGGACACCAGCTGGCCCTGAAGCTGGAGGAGAGAGAGAAGGACAAGAGGAAGAAGACGATGATGACTTTGATGATTTCACACAAGATGAGGATGAAGAAATGTCATCAGCCTCAGAAGAATCTATTCTTTCGGTGCCAGAACTTCAGGTAAAAGCAAAGTTTTTAAAAATTGCTAATAATTTGTGTGCTGAAACAACTTAGTGACATAAGGGCAAATCACAATTTGATTCCAATTGGAAAGCTGGACTGTTAACCATATATTATCATGATATTTGTGCTGGTTTTGGAGAAACTGGACACCAGATATTTCTGAGATTTTTAAGTCTAAGCGAAAGGAATGTCTTGCAAAATTCCAGATTTAAATTCTGCTGATCTGTAAGGACTTTCTCAACTGAAGCTGTTCATTAAGAAATACTTTAACTACATTAATTTGCAAGACACAATTCCACCAAGCCTTTAAGAGATAAGACCATTAAGGAATCCTTTCTAACTTAAGGCTTTTTTACGTGTTCAATTCTGAGTTGAAGTTTGTGTGTGATACAAAAATGGGCAGTTCTAGTTCTTGTGGAATTCTGTCACTTTACTAGAACCCTCTGATCAGATATTGATCTGTGGTGGTGTTCAGCACTGTTAGGATTATAATGGAGTGAGCTTGTTGCTGAATGATGTTCAAAGAAACACTAAAAGAAAATAATGTGGAATTTTGTTGTTGCTTTTGAAGGAGACAATGGAAAAACTTACTTGGCTTGCAACAGAGAGACGCTTAAGCCAAGAAGGAGATTCTGAAGAAGAGAATTCCCAGGAAGAGAACTCTGAGCCGGAGGAGGAAGAGGAGGAGGAAGGGGAAGGAATAGAGAGTTTACAGAAAGATGATGAAGTTTGTGGAGACGTGTCAGAAGAACCTAAATCAGCCTTCACATTGACAAAGATGGCCCCACAGGTGGAAGCCCACAGAATACCACCAGGTAAATTTTGTTGACTTCTCTTGATGAGGGGTATAGGGAACTGCTGTCTGCATTAAAAGCAAAACCATAGGGAAACTCCATCTGGGTTTAATTTCACTTAGCATTTCTGAGCTTAGTATTGCTTTCCATCTGAAAAATTTATAACAATCATCATTCTGTAAGAATGGCTCTTAACGCAGAAGCCCTTGCATATGTGTCGTGGTTTAACCTGGCCGGCAGCTAAACACCACACAGCCGTTCGCTCACCCTCCTCCCTCCCTCTCTGGGATGGGGGAGAGAAACGGAAAGTGAAGCCTGTAAGTTGAGATAGACAGTTTAATAAGACAGGAAAATAGTAATAACAATAATAATAACTATGATGATAATAGTACTACTACTACTAATGTGTACAAACAAGTGATGCACAATGCAATTGCTCACCACCTGCTTACCGATGCCCAGCCTAACCCCAAGCAGTCCGGGCCCCCTCCCCCGGCTAGCCACCCCTATATTTTGTTTAGCATGACGTCAGATGGTATGGAATACCCCTTTGGCTAATTTGGGTCACCTGTCTTGGGTCTGTCCCCTCCCAGCTCTTGCTGCACCCCCAGCCTGCCCGCTGGCAGGACAGAGCGAGAAGCTGAGACGTCCTTGGCTTGGTGTAAGCACTGCTCTGCAACAATTAAAACATCAGCATGTTATCAGCACTCTTCTCATCTTAAGCCAAAACATAGCATTCGACCAGCTACTAGGAAGAAAATTAACTCTGTTCTAACTGAAACCAGGACAATATGTCAGCTGAGCATCTTCAGTTTGTTGTAATGCATTTACGCTTTAGGAATTTGCAAACATGAGATGTGTGCCTTGTGTCAACTAATACCCCAAATCAATACAAGAACAAGATTAAATAGTCATACTTTTTAAGTTGAATTTTGTGTTATAATGTCATGTTGGGAACAGTCAAGGAAACAAAGTAACAACTTTACAGAATATAGCAAGCAGTAGATGAATTTAAACAGGGATCTTTGAGGAGGTGGACCCAGTAGACCAGCAGATTCCCAAGATTAAAGACACAAAAATCTCAAGGTAGCAAATCTTTGCACAGTATTTCATTCCATATTATCTGACACCAGTTAGTTATCTGTGATGTTAACTGTATATGTGCAAGTAATAAGCCAGAAGAGTAATTTGCAAGTGTTAAGTCCAGCTCTGATGCTCATATCGCATCTGTAGTTTTGTCCCTGGTATTCAGTAGATTTACCTACTGTTTTTTAGCAGACTGGTAGCTGAGTAGCAGCTAGGGTCAAAAATGGGTTTCTTGATGTATCCAGAGACTTTTCTCATCAGTTGCTGTAAGCAGCCAATTTTAAATGTTAGCCAGCCTGACTAAAAAGAGGTATTTTGCTCATACACATACAAGAGGATGTAAACAGTTAACTCATTGCTAAGTCCGAAAACCTACTTCTGTATCGTAATGTTGGTCTAGAGGAGTAGTCATCTGCCAGCCCAGAGAATGTGTAAGTGCATGTACAACTTGCTTTGTGCTTCTTTACAGGAGAGAACGTGAAAGCACCTGGGAAAAGCAGGAGTTCCCACAGAGCCAGAAATAAGAGGGGACGGACTCGTGCCAGCAAAGACACGTCAAAGCTGCTCCTCTTGTATGATGAAGACATCCTGGAGAGAGATCCCCTGCGGGAACAGAAAGATCTGGCATTTGCACAAGCCTATCTAACCAGAGTAAGCCAGACCAATAAATAACCCAGAAACAGGAACATCGCACACTGTGAATCTTCACGGTTCCCACCTGAGACACACAACTGTCATTTCTAACTGTGGGTGCCAGTTGTGACTAGGATGGAGTTACCTTTCTTCTTAGCACCCCATTTGGTGTTACTTCACTTACTGAATTGTCTTTATCTTGATCTGTAAGATTTCTTGCTTTTGCTCTTCTATTCTCTCCCCTGTCCTGTTTTGGGGAGGCAGGGAGTGAGTGAGAGGCTGTGGGGGTCTTTAGCTGCTGCCTGGGGCCAGCCCACAACACTGGGTCAGTTTTAATTTCAGAATTTCTTGGGTCTTGAATTTGGTTCTTTTCTGTCTTATGAGCAATCTGCATTTATCTTTAAGGAAGAGATTTTCTTGGCCCAACAGAACTGGAAGCATTATATGAATGCTGGGTGACAAGTGATCAGAGATTGCCAGATTAATTTATTTTCTTCCTGAATGTTAGGCAGTCCTATAAAGGTCTTGTTCTTTGCAGGTGCGTGAAGCATTGCAGCATGTTCCTGGGAAGTACGAAGACTTCCTTCGTGTTATCTATGAGTTTGAGATTAGCATGGACAAGCGAACAGCTGTGGATCTCTATTTCACTTTACAGAAACTGTTGCATGACTGGCCACAGTTGCTCACAGATTTTGCTGCTTTCCTTCTACCAGAACAAGCTTTGGAGTGTGGACTGGTAAGTAGAATGAAAGAAGCAGACCAGAATTTAAGCAGACAATGACAATGCTTGTGGGAATGAAAGAATGAGGAAATCTTCCTAGGGCAAGGGAAAACAGGGTAAATCAGTTGATTACCTTCTGTTTTATTGGTTGGAACTGAAAAGTCTAGTGTCTGTTACAAAACTCAAATACGACTGTGGGGAATCAGCTTTTCCAAGTTGCATCCTAGAACCTGACTGCAGAGAGGCAACATGCAGCAAGTGGAATGGTTCCCTTGTCTCAGAAATCTGCCTTCCACTTCTTAAGATACAGGCTTTCGCTCATTACATTCCTTCTGAATTTTCTTGTCTTTTGTGCATGGGGTTGTGTGGAGGAATGGTTGAAGTAAAATTTTACAGCTTATGGAAGTATTGATATACAAAGTGCTGTTTATTTCTCATCTTCCACCTCTTCCCAGTTTTGCAGTGTGTATCCGTACAAATGGAAAACAAATAGCAAAAGAGGAGAGGTATTGTAATAGTTCATTTAAGCCAACTAGAGATACTTGGAAATACATTTTTAGATGTGAGGAGTGAATCTTTTTTTTTTTTTTTTTGATCAGTTTGAAGAGCAGCAAGCATTTGAAAAAAGCCGGAAGTTCCTCAGGCAACTGGAGATTTGTTTTGCTGAAAATCCTGCCCACCATCAAAAGATCATCAAAGTTCTGCAGAGTTGTGTGGACTGCCTTCCGCAGGAGATTGCAGAGGTAATGGGGGTTCCAGGTACCTCCTTTCTCTCATAAGTCCTCAGAACACAATATGCTAGCTTGCTTCACTGTTCCCATGTGCTGCTCTTCGAGACCATGAGCATTTACCAAGTCTGATCTCCCTCCATGGGATGTGGTAGAGAATCAAAGCTGCCCTCCTCATCAGGCTTTACGATTAACTGTCCTGCCTGAGTCTCCTCTCTCCTATCTTCACCTCATTTTTTTCACCTTGCCAGTGACATTTTAGCTTAGTGCCTTCTGCAGAGTCTGCCTAGAATTTTGGAGGGATTTTTTTTGCTAATTTGATAGGTGAATATAGAGTGGTCTCAAAATATTCATGAGGTAGTAACAATGCAAGTATAAAATTCCATGTTGGAGTAATAATAAGCCTTGATGTTCTGCTTGCCCTAAGAAATCCTTCTAAGAATGTGATGACATGGAATGAAATGTCTGTTTTCTCTGGATTTCTTTCTTTCAGCTGAAGACCCAAGTGTGGCAACTGTTGAAAGGACATGACCACTTGCAGGATGAGTTCTCAGTTTTCTTTGATCACTTACGTCCCTCGGCCAACCGCATGGGAGATTTTGAGGAAATCAACTGGACAGAAGAGAAGGAATATGAGGTGGAGGAATCTTTTTGCAAGACCAGAAAAGATAAAAGCAGAGATAATAGAAATGTTTCAACTTGAAGGACTCAAATTGTGGCTGCATCTCCAGAGTGACTGAAATAGCAGGGTGGGATAGCTGTTGGTGGACTGGAACAAACTTCTCAAATGTCTTTACAGCATTTTTGACTCTTCTAACATAGTTGAACTGGTGGTGCACTGGAACTGAGCTCAACAGTCAGAAATTCATGGGGAAAATGAAGTTTGTTCTTGTGAGGAGCTATTACGATAAGAAATTTTTGTTTTGTTTTTTTAGTTTGATGGGTTTGAAGAGGTGTCTTTGCCAGATGTAGAAGAAGAGGATGAACCACCCAAGATGCACACAGCCTCAAAAAATAAGAAACGTAAAGAGATCGGAGGCCAGAACAATGACAAGGTGGGCCTGGGATATCTCACTAGTCCACGTATTTGGACTCTAAGCAAACATAAGTCTGTGAGGATAAATGTCTGTATAGAGATATTACAACAGCCTATAAAGATTTTAAGAAAGGGAATGAAATGTTTCCATTGTGCTTTGCTTGCTAGCAGTATAATTGTTTTAGTTCTCTCAGGGTACACACAGAGTGTTGCTCCAGCCCTTCCTGACTCCCTTTGGGGTTAACCTTGCCCTGACTGTCATCTTTGTGCACATTTATCAGCTGGAGTCTGTCTGTTTCCAGGAGGTCGAGTGGGTGGATGGGATGAAGGAATGTTCATGTTCCTGCCATGAAGGGACTATCGACCTTAAGCTAAAGAAAAGCAAAAGGAGGACCTGCAGCCACTGCAGTAGTAAGGTTAGTTGATAGGCCAAGTCATTGGAGTGGTGAGTAAGAAGAACAGTTCCGTCAAGAACTGTTCTGAACGTCACTGTTTTTTTTTTTTGTGATGATCTGTTAAGCCTGGGACCTCCCGTCTCTGTAATGTGTTGGGGAAGAAAATAAAAGATAACCAACAGTGTTGTCTTCTTTGGAGCCTTGACTGCCCTACCTGGCCTTCTCTCGTCTTATCTCCTTCATGCTTTCTGTTGCCCTTCCTTGCTATGCTAAATAGTGTCGATTTTGACGTTCCTTTGAGTTAAAAATAAGGCTATTTTTTTTGGTGGAAGATTCTTGTGTGGCCACTATATGGAGAGAACTCTACCTATTCCTAATAATAAAGATTCAGCTTCCTAAATGCAAACATATTGCCAAATTGAAGGCTTAATTAGAGTCAAGTAATGCTTTGGAAGAAAGGCTGAGGTGTTAGGTTTGGATCAGTATACTGTGTCTATAATTACATGCCTATATATTGGTTTGCAGGTGTGTGAGAACAAGTTTTATAAAAATAAAGATTCTCAAGAACTGACTGCTTCCCTTGTTCAACAAGAATCGAGTCCTCAGCCTGAAGGGAAGGATTCTGGAATGTCTAAGGAACCTGCGGAAGAAAGCTTGGAAAGCAGAGATGAGGGAGAGGATGTTCAGCGCAGAACAAAAACCATATCTAGGAAAGTGGACTCTCTCACATCAGGTATGTGAAAGTCTCGTGCGCGGACAGCTGCTATCATTTTTGTCCAAACTGGTTCCCACACTGAGATAATAACTTCTAATATTTCTTTCATTTTTTCCTTGTCTTCATCCACTCTAGATGCTTTAAACACGCATATATCCAGAGCATTGAAAAAAGCTTTCCTGACCAGAGAAATACTCTCCAGTTTTTATAACTACTGATACATTTAAGCTTCTGTTGCCAGTATATTAATCTTATCCCCAGTACTACCTGTCCATGATACTTTTTACTTTTTTTTTTGCTAGTTTTCATGTTAGCACAACTCCAAATAAGATAATTTTGTTCTGAGCTGCACACTTAAGCTCTTTCATGTGCTCATCATTTCCCCTTACCTGGTTATAGTAAGCCTGAACAACATTGATTGCAGAGTGCACTCTTTGAAGTACAGGATGTGTAAACTGCAGCTAGAACTACAAAGCTGCTCCCAAACTGTGTTCTCATTTACAGCATTATCCTCTAGAATCCAAAAATCTATTTAAGTAAATTAAAATTCTAGAAGTTTTTTTCTTACTAACAGCTAGTCTGAACTTGTATGGGTTTCTTACCAGGATCTCCCCTGGAAGGAGGAATCGTCTGTGGCAGACACGTATCTTCAGAAAAAGCAGCGTTGCCTGATAATCAGGTTCAAGAAGCAGATGTCAGTGCTGTTGTGAATACCACAAAAGACAGTCATTCTTTTATCACTGGACCTGGATGCGCACACCTACAAAAAACTACTCAAAACCTACCTCAAGAAACCAAAGGCAGCCCTTGCACTGAAAGAAGTGTTAGTGACGGACTAAACCAACAACATCAAGGAAATGCAAATACTTCCCTTGGGTTGAGCAGAGATGTGCTGTTGTCTTCTCATTCTGCTCCAATGAAAGGTTTAACAGGACCTAGTTCCTTTTCTGGAAACAGTTTGTATCAGACTGAAGGGCTTCACTCTGAATCAGCAGACAAGTATGCCATCTTTGGTCACTCTTCAAAGTTAAGCGCGAGAGAGTTTGAAGGACCACCTTTGCTTCTGGAAGGAAAATCTGAAGCAAAGCAAGGCTGGATAACACCAGATAGAAAGACAGCACTGGGTAAGAGCTGCTGCTCACAGTCCCCCAGTAATTGTGTTTTGGAAGCAGATGATACGAGCTGCATTGGAAGTTTTCCTGAGAACAGATTAAAGTCAAATGCAAACAACTGCTTCCAGGTGCATCAGCATTCTGAGGAGCTAGAGTATAGAGTGGTTACTGCCTCCCTGGATCAGAAGGAAGAGGAGCAGCAACATCAACGAGTCACAGAAGCAACTGTGTGTGCCAAGAACAGCAAAGTCAGCTCCACCGGGGAGAAGGTTGTCCTCTGGACCAGGTATATCTGCCTTAATTGCACCTTACAACTTCAGTGCGTTCAGTATTTGGCTTTGTTTGGCGTTCAAAGTTTGGCTTTGATATTTATAGAGAGTTCTTTATTTTCATCTTTTTCTCCCATTTTCTAATGTCTTCTGCAGCTTCCCTTCTTTGAATATTCTTGCCTTGTTTCCTCTAACCACAGTCCATCGTAACTGCAATCTTGGGCCGATCAGAAGTATAGCCTGCTTGTGGCAGTGTAATTATTGTAATACTCCAGGCTAGGAAAGAAATGTTTTTCCCACAAAAAGCTTATGAGAAAAATACAAACAGACTAGACGTGACTCTGCTTAGAGATGTGTCTTGCGAGTGGTGGTAGTAGTAGTAAATGATCGGGGCTGCTGGACTTGTTCCATGATTAAGTTTTTAAGCTTGATCTTTAGATCTGTACTTTGGAACAAACCTCTCAGGTTTGTAGTGGTTGAAGTGTGTTAATGCTCATTTTTGGCTGCTTTCATAACCATTGTACTGCCTTGTAGGGAAGCTGACAGAGTCATCCTTACCACCTGTCAGGAGAAAGGAGCCCATCTGGAAACCTTCCATGCCATCTCACAGAAATTGGGCAACAAGACTGCTAGTGAGGTAAGGGGTTGGTGTGAAAATGCCTGCATTTGCTAGAGTGAGTGGGGAAAAGCGGGTGGGGGGGTTGGCTATTGTAATAGCCTCTCAGACCTAGTTTTCAATTTGAAATTTGATGCATCAGAGAAAAAGAATCCTGACTGCAGAGTCATGAATTTTTTTCAGACAAATTATATGATTATTTGCTGAAGAGACTGCTAATGAAGATCAAAGTTTTAGAGGAAATGACTATGCAGCAACATTATAACCCTGTTAAATGATTGGCACCATCACAGACTTCATTTTTTTTTGAATTTTCAATTTACCTGACTACCGAAGAGAAAGAAGCTATTGCCTGTTAGGATAGTCAAGTCTCTTTACAGAGTTTTTTTTTATTTTTATTAATTGATCAGCTTCCTTATGAAGAACTGCTCAGTCAGATTAAACAACAGGTCTGATGTCTTGTCTGGTAGTAGGCCCTACTATGTGCTCAGTGAGAACAGCAGAAGTATAGGAATTAAGTAGTTTGTCCCCATCGTGCTGCTGTTATTTTCATTAGTGTGTCATTTTTAGGGATTTAAGTTGGAGATTTCACATTAAGCCACCTTACTCACAGGAGATGGGTCAATCACTTGTCATATCTAATGCTTCTATTCCTGAATTTTGCCTTTTTTTTTTTTTTTTTTTTAAATCTAGCCAAGGATTTGTGTCTGTTTGCTGTATGCTATCCATTCTTTTTTTTTTTTTTTTCTGACTCTTATAAACTTTTCTGTCAGGTAACCAACACCATGTACATTTAAGAATCTACTATAGATCAAATATGGATTGTATTTTCTGTTTTTTCCCCCAAGAAGTATGCAATTATACCTGCATTTCTAGTGCATTTTGATCAAATGTTATGTGGCTTTCTACAGCATGTGGAAAGTGGTGGTGTTATATTATTCCAAAATCATTTGTACTGTTGACAATAATTTTGTTTGTCTGAAAGGTCTGTAACACGGCTGTCTTCCTTCACAGCCATTTTAGTTAACCCAGTTTGAAGGGTGATTATTACTTCATCCCCTTGAAACTTGTTCCTTATTGCTGTGTCTTAGTTAACTGCAATTGTTTCCTTATTTATTAACTGATGTTTAGCTACATCTTTTTTCCCCTGAGTATTTAGGCTTTGCTGTCTGGAGTTAAGTGCTTGTCTGTGCCTGCCAGCTTTCCCTATTCATGAAGTTTTTTGGAAAATTCTGACTTTTTCCAAAAGGCTAACAAACTGGTATTTTGCAGTGGAACCAAAAAAAATGTAACGCCTGACTTGGTCCTTTTTACATTACCATTGTATTCTAGCCTTGTATTTGGTACCAGAAGTATTTCAATTATGATACTTGGGTTGTCAGCCCTCTATTTAAGTACAGGGAACCTGTCTTCCAAAGAAAACAACCCTATGCACTTCCATTTCTCTCTCCCTTTATGTTGAGTCTTGTGTAGAACGTAACCCTGAACTTCCTAATATGAAACTTCTATTTCACATCACTGTTCAGGCCACTAATCATCTTGAATTTCCCTTGGTTTTCAGGTATCCCACAGGTTCAGAGAACTGATGAAGCTGTTTCATACATCCTGTGATGGGAGTTCTGAAGATGAGGAGGATGCAACTAGTACTAGTAATGCAGACCAATTGTCAGATAAAGATCTGCTGCTTTCTGAAGAAGAACCTGATGACTAAGGGTTTCCTGGTTTGATAAGCTGCTGACTGAGAGCTGTTTGCCAGTTTGCTGCTAGACAGGTGCTATGGATAAAGGAAAAAATGCTTTTGCAGGTACTTAATATGGCACCTTTTTTGGTTCACTTTCTTGGTAACTTCTGACAAGCAGCACTTCTCCATCTGTATCAAACTAAAGGAACAAAGAAAGTGTTAACATCCTTCAGAATCTATACAGGGTACTTCAGAAACAAAATGACAGGGCTGATGTTTGTGGACACTGACATCTGCCTGTCACAAAGACTTCAGCCATCAGACCTTTGCAGAGAATGTGTAAATACTGTATAATAAGATGTTTGTTTTCATGTGGAACACATGATTTTTTTGTAATTTTTTTCCCTTGTGTTGATTGTACATGGGAAAGTTACAGAATTCAAATTGTATTTATTGTGTGGTCTTAATCTAACATGCAAAGCACATGAGTTTGCAGAGTTTAGAAGAACCAACCACCACCAGAAGAAGCAGCTTTCCTCCTTTACAACACGACTTCAACTAGGGGGACAACTTCTGCCAGCCTTTGTAATAGGGTTAAATTAAAAGGAAGGAGCAGAGGGGCCATCTTCAAGCACCATTTCCTTTATTTTGAAAGCAATCTTGAAGAATATTCTTCCTTCCCCTATCTCCAGTAATAAAGACGAGTCAGTCTGAATCTGTTTCATCTTCAGATTTATCGTCTCCAAAACCTGTCTCATAGCATTGTGATAGAGTTCTTAGTGCCTCTACAGCCTCGTGGAAGTCAGCCTGTTCTACTCCTGCAGAGAAAAAGCTGGCCCATCGTCGAATATTCAGCTTCTGTACATCTTTGTATAAGCTGTAGAGGAGTGTGTGCAGAGCAGATGAAGACTGCAGGGATGTTAATACGGGGATACTTTCAACAGCTGCAGGGAAAGATATCTTTGTTTAAATACAGCCATCAAACTGTGTTTCCCTAGTCTATTCTACTTAATGATCCTCTTGATAAGCAGTTGCTTTACTTGAAGTAAGCATAGTAAAAAATGTGCTTCTGACTCAGTTTTTGCCCTGCTAACTCAAAGTGCTTTCTAAGGAAAAAAAAAAAAACAAAACACTTTAGCTCTGTTAGACCCTACTGCCCCTTTTTCCTGTTACAAAGTAACTTTAACTACACATCACCTGCTGCAGAATAACTGGTAGGTTTGTCCAGGAGGAAGCCTTGTCTGGTCAGCAGAGGAGAAAAAAAACGGGGATAGGGAGGACGGGTCATACACGGCTGCTCAAGAACGTGGAATGTGCTGTAAAGAAGAAACTGAATAAAGTTACACAAAACTCTGTCCTCCCTTTCTAGTTGGTATTCCCTAATGAGACTTTACCAACCTGAATGCCCCAGGAAACACAGCGTGTGAATACTGCTGCAGAATTTGCTCAGCTGTCTCAAAAGCATGGAGTGGAGAAGTAGGCTGCTTTCCTGGACAGCTGCTGCAAAGAAAAAAAATCATGTTTTTTTCAGGTGGAGGGGGGGACTTGAATGAAGATGGTGGTGACTTAACTGCTCTTTAGTTGTTTTGCTGTTAAACTAGCAGCATAATATCACTAGCCTGTCTTAAGTCAACTGACACTCCTAATGGAAAGGCAGTAATTTTATACGAATTTAAGTCAGAAGTTGCCAGAGTTCTGAAGGAAAAGTGTAGTGCAAACTTTGATTACCTGGTGTGACCTTCTTTGCTAATTCCTCTTAGCACAACAGACTGAGCAAAACAGCAGCTGACGTTTTGCTCCCTACACGAAGACAGCAGCTTCCAGGGCAGGTCCTGCTGGTATGCGTGTAAAACATCTGGAAGCGAGTGGCCATTCACAGCAGGAAAGGGAACAGAAGCCCACGCAGCTGCAACCTGTGAGTTGGAGAGGGGGGTGACAACTCATGGTCTGTAATATGCTCCCCATGCTTCTGACACAGGCCTCTGTCCTATAAAGAAGGTGCTTACATTGCTGCATGTACATGAAGTAGAATAACACCAGCTCTTGTTTACAGCAGTAGCTCAGGTAAAGCTGAAAGAGTTAAAGGGTGCTGTTCTCTGAGCCCTTACCTTTCTCCCAGAGAAATTAAGTGTTTCAGCAAGATGCATCATAGAGCCCCGAGAGGAACAGAGTCGGTAAGGAACGGTAAGGGTATCAAGTGCTGCTGCCAAAATTGCACTGCTGTGGTAGTTAAGTGACGCCTATGGAAGATACAAATAGAACTGTTACAGGACAAGTTTAAACTCTTCTGTTCCTTAAAAATACATACAAAAAGCAGTTAATTTAAACAACAGCCTATATATATATATAAAAAAAAAAAAAAACAACAACAATATACTAAACCATTATTTAAGATTTTGGGTAAGCGTCAGCTGTTGGCTAACAACTAATCTGTTAACTTGTTTTCTTGTCAGCAGATTTTTAGTTCCTGGACAGGGCTTGAGGTGCATACCCTGCACCTCTAGAATACCTACACTGTTAAAAGCATGTTCTGTTCAGTTGATGAAACTGTAATGGAATGAAGTACTGTTCATACCTCAAGCAGACTATTGACTTAGAACTAGCTTTGCATGTATTTAATATACTTCAGAAATCTAGTTTCAGCTGCAACAGACTGACAATTAAAAGTTAACAGTAATAATGCAAATAATAACATGGAACAGGATCTAAGAGTGGCGAGTAAAGTATTTTTTTCAGTGCAGAAACTAAAAATAGTATACTAACTAAAAGCATGCAAAAAGAGAAACTCGTTAATCTTTTTAAAAGTTAAAATGAATAGTAAGCCAGCAGTTGGGTCTACTGACAGGAGAAAAATCATTTGTGCTTAGGAGAGCACCATTATAAAATACACAACTAAAAATATGCAGAAAATATTTTGAGCATCAAGTCGTAACGCTGTAAGCTACTAAAGAAAGCATTTTTTAGGTAAACTGCTACACAGTACATACATCATAGTTAATGTAGGGAAATGTAATGGGAGGTTGTGGCTTGAGTCCTAGACTCCCATTGAGCGACATTGGGCAAAACAGCGAGCTGTGACTGGAGAGGTGTACAATTCCTAGGACTGTGTTCATCAGCCTGTAAAAATTCTTCTGAAAATCCTAGGGAGAAAAATCCAACAAATGTATTCTTAAAGATGCAAATGAGATGCATGATAGCTTTACTTGCTTTTAACTTGTGTTTTTTTTCAGTTACTTACCCCCATGTTATGTATGACTGGAGTCAAGCCCCAGGTCAGGATACCTTTTCCTGAATACTCATCATAGAGCAATTCTGTCACCTTGGCACCAACTCCAGAGAACCCACTGTATAGGTCACAGAGGACTTGAAATCCCTGTGTAAAACAAGAGATATGACATAAGTTTCTGTTTAATCTTAAAAGAAGTTTGTTTAAAAAGAAAGGGGTGGGGTGGACTGAGATATCAAACCTGCAGATAATCACACTCTTCGACATAGAAGTGCAACCGATCTTCCAGCTCCTCGACGCAGCCATGCTCTTGCAGGAGCCTTTCACCTTGTCCAAAGGCTTCTAGACGACCAGACTCCCTAAAAAGTAGAAAAAGCTCTTATTCTACTCTATCTTAATATTCACCTGAAGCCAAAATTAAGATCCTGTTCTGGATAACAAATTCTGAACTAAATGGCTGTTGCCTTTTAGCCTTTTGCTAAGACATACCCGTTGTGATTGTACTGCTGGATGACGTAGATGCTCCGGGGATGCAGCTGCACATTGAGGTAATCGGACCAGACCTGCATGCTGCTGCCTGAGCAAACATCCCAGGAAACATCGAGCTGTGCAGGGGCAGAAGTCGCATCTGTAAAGAGAGCAGTGTGAAGAGCCAACATCTTTTCCACTCTGAATATCCCCTGGATAGGAAAGGCAAATGGGGAAAAAAAGCTTCCCCTGAAATTGTATGGTACAGTTGCTCAACCTGTTTACTTCTTTAAACAAAGAAATGCTATCACGTAACTTTTCCTCTTGTGCCCCTGCATTAGTTCAGACAAACCGTCTACCATCAGTCTGCAGTCACGGGGGCTGCTCTACCTTTCCACAATTCTTTGATCTTCAGCAAGGAAACCAAAACCATCAGGATTGTACATATCAGGTAGGACAAAAATATAACACACAAAAAGCACGTGCACACCTTGAAGAGAAGTGCCGGAGCTGCTCTTTCCATCAGAAGAAGCATCTCCCTAAAGAAAAAGCCCGGGGAAGGCAATTACGCGATGCTTTGCCTCTTCTTTTCGTGGACGTACTGGAGAGAGCCCAAGGTGCGGACACCAGCCCGCAGACAGGGCTGTAGCCCCTCCGTGGGGAGGGGAAGCTGAGAGCTGGGGCTGCTCAGCCACAAGGAGGCGGCTCCGGAGGATCCCATCCACGTCCATCCAGCGCTGCCCGGAGGTGCGGCGAGCGGCAGGCTCCTGCCAGCGGCGTCCAGCAGAACCTCCGCGTCCTGCCGAGGCTCTGCCGGTGCACCGGGAAGCACGGCCCGGCCGGGCGGGTGACGGAGCCCGGCACGGGTACCCAGCGAGCGGGGGAGCCCCGAGAGATCGCGGGGATCTCCGCGCGCCACCCAGACGCGGCGCTGGGCGCCCTGCTCGGACGGGGAAACCGAGGCGAGGCCCCCGGCGCAGCCCCGACCCCCGGCCCCGCTCCTCCCTGCCTCCCTCCCTCACCATCCGCTGCCCGCGGTCCCGCGGCGAGGCGCCTCCGGCCGGCGGCTGCTCCACGTAGCTCGCCACATCCCCGCGCCTGCAACAACGCAAAGCGGCGGCGGCTGCCGGCTGCCCCTCGGCGGCCTCCCCCCCCCGCCGCTACTCACCAGGCCGCCGGAGCCTCCGGGCAGACGGCGCCGCGCCCCAGCGAGCCCACGCCGCCTGCAAGAGGGGAGCAGCGGGGAGCGGGGTGGCCCCGCCGCGCCCCGGCCTCCCTCCTCCGTCCCTCCCGGCGCTACCTTTCAGCTCCAGCGCGATGAGGCGCGGCGTGCGGCTCTCCTCGCGCCCGCCCGCGGCCCGCAGCAGGGTCCCGGCAACGAGCTCGGCGGGGCCGGGGGGCGCCGCGGCCTGCGGGGGCGAGCGAGTGAATGAGCGCCGGGCCCCCCCCCCGGTGCCCCCCGGCCTCCTCCCGCCGCCCACCTGCAGCCCCCACCAGTGGGAGCCCACGCAGCCCGCGTAGGGCCCCAGCTGCAGCGTCACCGCCTCCCCCGCCGCCATCGCCTCGCCGGGCTGCGGAAGCGGAGGCTCGTCACGGCGCGGCCCCCCCCGACACAGACACCGGCTGCGGCTCCGCCCTTTATTTAACGGCGCTACAGCGGCCCCGCCAGGCGCTCCAGCTGCTGCGGGTTGGAGCCGCTCAGGAAGCGCAGCTCCTCCTTGCCGGCCTCCGTGCGCGCTGCAAGACAGAGAGGGACGAGAAAGGGCGCTGAGGATGCGGCTCCGCGGCCGCCACCCCCCGGCTCGCCTCTGCCCGGCCCTCGGCCGGTTCAGGCCCCACCTTGCTCGTGCTGAAGCCATTTGCGATGGAGGTAGTAGTGGTAGCAGCTCTCAAATTCCCGCTGGCTGTAGTTGGGAACTAGGACAGGGACAAAAGGATCCAGAGCGTCGAATCCTTCCTGGAAGGGAAGGGAAAGCAAAGCCTGTGGCTGCTGAGAGGAAGGCTGCTGACAGGCAGGAGCACACGGGCACAGCTTCGTAGCGTTGGTGGAGCTGTCTGATAGAATGTCTGAGCTCACACAGAATTAAGCAAAGGACACTAACGATGCGTATGATCTGAAGATGATTATAGAAAGCCTGCAATCTTTGGACCTACATACAGTTCCAAAACAAGGATTTTTATTTGTTTCCTAATGTGAAATAAAGGGAAGAAAAAAAAAAAAAAAAGACACAACTCACCTTTCCCAGTAACTCATGGGGCAAATATGCAGAACTTGGTTTGAACAGAGAGCCAGTCTGGCTAAGTGTTGTCACAATAGCACCTCCATTCTAAAAGAGATGTAGATTGCAGCACATTTTACCTGCAAACTTTGCATTTGTGAAATAGTTACAGATTCTAAACAAGTGAGGTCCTTTCTTCCCTGTTCTGTTATTTCAATTCCAAACTTCTGTGTAATAGACCCAATATAATGCTCCTAAGTATGTTAATCATGGCTATTCCAAGTATAGATGCCACACAGGAAAGAGAGCTAGTGTTTAAGTGTTGGCACTGAAACATGAATGCCATTTATGAGTAAGAATGACATCTGAAACATCTAAGAAACTTTTAAAAGAATTTTTCTGTACACATTTAAATCTGAAGACTACCTGAGAGATTAAAAAGCAGGGGATTGAAAAAGCAGCAGAAGGAATTAACCTCCTACAGCAAGAAGTTTAACTGTTTCTAGAAACTAAAAGTTCTCATTAGTTCAACAAAATCATAAAACAAAATGTCATTAAGAATTTTTAAAAACTGCTACCTCAGGAAAGTGTGAGCCAAACTGGAGTTTGGCATTCAAGAAAAGCATCATTACATATTTAAGCTGTTCTTATACTCTGGCACACATCTGCTGCTAGCTGATGTCAGAAATATTGATGAGATACTAACCCTAAACAGTCGCATTGTGCTTATGCTTCTCTTCACTGAAGGAATAGCACAATGTTAGTTTGCAGCTTTACACGTACCAGCATGTAACTTTGCTGCAAATAAGGCAGCCGAAGGTAAAGAACAAGACTCACCCAGTTATTCATCATCATCTTCCTTAGGTTGTACACTAGTGTCAGCTCCTCTGGAGAAACCTGATGAAAATTGTCTGGTATGACTTTTTTTTTTTTTTTTGCCAGTAGTTTTCATCCAAGAAATAAATTCTTCTCCCCCCACTTTAAACTAGAGTGGAAATATCTATTGGGTGCATCATTTAGATGCATTTTTTCCTTAGCTTTTACTTAGCACTATTCAGCCCTAGTAACGTTACAGAGAAGTGCCCAAACCTTTCCTACCAAAACACTACATATACATCCCTTCTTCTTATTGAGAGAACTTTCTTCAGAAAAAAAATGCGTAAAGAACATGTATTCTGCAGGTCCCTCTGAGCTAGCAAAGCCAAACCTGCATTTTACTATAGGTGACAAGCCAAATGTGCACCTCGCTATGTGTAACAAGTTCTACAGTAGGGATTACTATTGAACTTCAAACAATACACCCTCCCCTGCTCTCCCTTGCAGTACAGACATATACACAGAAATTTCATCAGAGCAAATCACTTCTTACAGGGCTTTTGTCTTCTTTTTTTAACGTAGTCCTTCCCCAGAGCGCGTTGACTCCGTCCACTGCCACAAGAACTCTAAACGAACCAAGATGACATTGCTGCTTTATCTCTTTCAGCACCACCCCTACAGCATCGCTGGCACTCCTCACTCGGGCTAAACCCTTAGAGTAGGAAAAGAAACATAACTCAGGTTGTTCTCATCAATAGATGATGTTGGCAACTCTGGGCACTATCTGTCCTTCCTAAGCAGTAAGGAAGATGTAACAACAGTCAAGTCTGTTCTTTCCTTTCAAAGGAGCAACCTGGTCTCATAGTAAACAATGTAGGAACTTTGAAGTTCTAATTTTTGCTTCTACCCAAGTTGGGTTTACATATCCCGTTAGAGATCCAACACGAATTCCATTATTGTTTATATGGAGACCTTGTTGAAAGGAAAATGTCTTCTGCTTCCTAGAATGTTGTTTGTAAGGTTTTTTAGAAGCAGTATTGTTTTACAAATGCAATAATGGAATTTTCTAATAAAAGGCAAATCAAAGCCAGAAACAGTTGTTACTCCTTACCTGTTCTACCACTTCACCCAGTGGTCTGCCCTGCTCCGTACTTTCTCGTTTGCCCCACACATATTTTTGTTGTGTTTTTATCTGTGTAAGAGAAGGATTAAATCAGGAATGAGGGAGCACAGAGGTAGCTTCACAGCTCTGGATGGCAAGATTCCTGCTTCTTTTCTGGAGTTAACGTCTAAAGCAGAATCTGTGCAAAGATTTCAGCTCAAATAGCCATCCCCAGAGGGGGATTTATAGTACTTCTTTTTCTACAAAAAATTGCATTCAAGTGATGGGTAGGGTTTGTATGCAATAT
This sequence comes from Anas acuta, assembly GCF_963932015.1. NCBI lineage: Eukaryota > Metazoa > Chordata > Aves > Anseriformes > Anatidae > Anas > Anas acuta. Next base: position 3,328,489 of record NC_089006.1, on the reverse strand, counting down.
GAGTGCGTGCATTAATACATGAAGCACTTCTCAAAAATGTGCAAGTCTAGATTTCATGTCCAGGTCTTCAAAGTCTGGAAGACCAACATGCACATGTAGTTCCTGAGATACGATCCTGTGGATAGTTCTTAGCTACTAACCAAGACGACTCTACAAACCTCTTTTAGAAAGTGCTCATTTGAGGTTTTGAAGTTCTTGAGCCAGGAAGATGCTTGCAAAGGCTGATCAAGTCGCTCCTTTTTATAGGAAGACTGCATAAGCTCCTTGCAGTTTTTCACCCAGAGATGAGCTGTAAGCAAAATAAAACAGTTGCCATTTTTAATCACAATAATTGTGTAAGTTGAGTGGACGGGTCTCTCTCTCTTATCCTTATTCTGCTACATAGAAAGAATATGCTGAAGTCTAGGTAGACTACATCAACAGCCTTTCCTTCATGCACCAGGTGGATCACCTTGTCGTAGAAGGAGATGACGTTGCTCAGGCAAGACTTGCCTTTCATGAATGCATGCTGACTGGGCCTGATACCCTACTTGTCTTGCACATGGTGTGATTCCATTCAAAATTACCCATTCTACCACCTTTCCTGCCACCAAGGTCAGGATGACAGGCCTGTAGTTCCCCAGGTCCTCCTTAGGACCCTTCTTATAGATGAATGCCACATTGTGTTCCACTTTATTTTTTTGGTGTTTTTTTGTTTTTTTTTTATGTGTGCTTAGTAAATCTTCTCCACTGCAGAAAAACAAAGATAATTGGCACTGGCCTACCATGCAGCTTTCTCTTGAAGCAGCATATTCCAGATAGGCAAGTGTATGTGATGTAGTTACAGACAGCATCAGTGGTCTTACCATCTGGGATGTGCAGCACCAGCCAGCCTTGCCTCGCGCAGTAGTGAACTACATGGCACAGGGTCATGGTTTTCCCTGTTCCTCTCTCACCATCTCCAACACAGTCTGTCAAGGAAAGTCTCCAACAAAACGCTAAGAAGCATTAGTTGACTGTTAATTGATAGCCATTCCCTCAGCTGTGCTGATACCACTGTTTATGGACCTTAAGTCAGATTTGCACACATTTATTTGTGCCACAGACAAGCTTCAGGAACTCCTCAGAGGATTTTTTGCTGACAACAGGCGTGATAGAACCACCCCCTAAAGACTAAACCACGGTACTCAGCAGTAATCAAATGTGTGTGATCTCATCATGTGTGTAATCTCACCTGCTTGTGTTTAACTTGTATTCTACTATCTAGTAAGTGATAAAAGATACAGATCACATATCTGACAGCTGGGTGGGCAAAGTTGGAGTTTTTCAGGTAAGTGAGAAGTTCCAAAGCTGGTTTTCGCACCATGAGGCAGGCTTCATTGAAGGTCTTCACCTGAAAAAAGGAACAGAACATGAATAAGAAGCCACATGCCAGCACACAACAGCTGTTCCTAGCATGACTCCATCTCTGACACTGCCAAGGGCCCTTCCCCGGATGGTTCCAGCTGAAGGAAAACTCCATTATGCCTTGGTTCATCATGACATTTTTGGTGTTACTCTATACGATCATCTCTAATATATTCGTAAGGGCCATTCTAAGTTCCACATCAAACTTCTATGGTAGTTATAACCAGTCTGCACTCCGGTCTCTCAACCTCCCAGACTAGAACAAATTTGTAAAGAGGTGATTTTACCAGAAATACAGCAATTTACACTAAGGTTCTTCTGTAATCTCAGGCTGAAAAAACAGCCAACTACTTTCAAATATAAAACCTAAACAATACTTTTGTATTTCTCAGTATTCCCAAGCCTTGGATAAATAGCTGTAATACTTCATCAGGCCTGTTATCAAAAAGCCAAGCATCTAAGATGTTAAATAATGTTTTCTTTTCACTTCCCATCTTTTCTGTAATATTAAAAATGTTTCTTACAGACCCAAGACTTGAATATTGCAAGCTACCAAGCTGTAGTAGTAGACACGCTCTCCCTTCTGTGTTATCTTAAGCCTAGCAACAGGCACATTGAGAAATTAGGAGGTTCCAACTGCAGTCTGAATTGGGAAAATGCTGAGTGTAAGAAAGCTAGTGAGTGCGAGACTAAAAGCATAGTGCTTCAGTAGTGTCAATGAATCAAAATATGACCACGCAGAATTGCTAACTTGGATAAGAAATCTGTTCCTAAAGTCAGTTGGTCTATGTTACGTGTTTACAAAGCCTGATCCAGTCATGGCATGATCAGTCTCACAACAGAAATCGATAAGCAAGATGTCTGTTGCTGATAAGATTTTTTCCTGAGCTACCCCATTTCATACAGAAACGTAATTGTGGAAAAATATTTCTGTAATTCATTATGTATTCAAAAGTTATAGGTGGAAAACATTGGAAGGAACGTTGCCTAAGGTAGAATCCATGTGTCCTTCTGCCACTGTTTTGGTTAGACTGACTTGTATCTTTGAGATGTAGAAAATGCTGCTGAGGACCAGGAATAATTGCACTCTTGCATATTTTTTTTTCAGCTCAATAATTAGCACACCTACCACTCTGTCTTATTCCAACAGAAAAGCATGGTAGTTGATGGATCAGTTCTTCCCTAGTACCAGTCCACTCCCTACAAATCTACTTTAAGACAAAAGTACCTGCTGCTGGAAACGGTAGGGCAGTCCATGTGGAAAAACAGCTTTCACCTCCTCAAGAGGAATGCTATAGTGGCGACCCTCGTGGTGTTCTGTGTGGTTGGCCTGGGAAGGTAAAATGCAAACTGTAAGGCTCCAGATAGCCTGATACCTCTTTTCTGCACCCAGAAGGCTTGTGAGGGTGCTCAATCAAAACAAGTAGATGTTTACAGTAAGTCAGAAGAACTTGAATATTAAATAAAGCAAGGCAGAAATAGTATCAGAAAATTACTGGCAGACGCTTAGGAAGAGTCTAAAGTATATCCTACCAGGCAATAGGCAGATTGCTTCAACTTGTGTATGAGCCATTGTGTTTCGTGGGCACCAGCAGCCCTGTGCTTTATGAATGTATGTAATCTGTTATTAGTCTGCTTCTACTTCTGACCACCGCAATACCTGGACAGTAATGTGATTGCCCTCAGAGTTGTCTGCTAGATTCAAGTGTACTTTAAGTCCATAACTAGATAATTTCACTAAGTATCTGTTACTTGATTAAGGAGTGTGTATCTCCATTTGACACAGACTAGCAGCAGCTGTGTTTTTGCATGGCAGCGTTATCTACGGACTAGAACAGACAGGCAGTACTCCAGAGATCATTTTTATTCTCATTTTCATCATTGACCTGCTGCATAACTTTAGGCAAATTTGTTCACTCTTCAGCTCCTACACCTGCAAAGTGGGTCAGTATCTTTATCATCATGTTTAGTCACTTTGAGTTTTGCTAATGGAAAGGTATATAAATACTAAGTCTTATTAAAAATTTAGTTTTCGGCTGGCCTTCTTAATCCATTTTTAATGGGTCTTTACTGTGCACAAGTATGATTGCACTTAGAACTATCAGGTTTGCTGATGAAGCAAGCCAGCGGAGCTGATCCGCTGCAACATGCAATCTGCAATACAGCAAGTCTGAGGAATGCTGAGCTGATAAATTAGTAAGCAATGGTGGATGTCGCCAAACATCAGCACGTGAAGCCAGAATGCCAAAGCCAGTTGCCTGGCAACATAAATTGTAGGTACAGGACAGTGGAGACAATTCTTGCCATCTGGACTCTCCTGTGCGATCTATAGAGACACTCCGACCACATGAGCAAGATCATCTGCATGCTGCTGTTTCCATAGAGACCCCAGAGGAATCAGCATTGAAAGACTCCAATTACAGAGGCAGCAGAAAAGCATCTCAAAGGCTTATTCCATTCCTTTATCCCACTTCATTTTGTGCTCAAGATGAAGAGTGTAAGGCTGGAGAGCTATCCTGTGCTGAAGTCATCTGGGGTGTATTTTTTATCCCCCTCCATAGGCAATTGGGGGAGGTTAGTCAGGGAAGGATAACCTTGGAGTTGAAATTAATGGTGTCTGATGACAAGCTAAGCCACATCTGAGGCTCTGCAATATACAGTCTATTTTGTCTACGCAACTATAGAGAAGGAATCAATACTTGTTCCTAGGAGCTTTGAGACAGGACCAGCCCTGCCTTGTTTTAAACTGCACAGACATTGCCTGTTTTCCTTTGGGCTGGGCATTATGGTCTAGATGCCTGTTACTAGGTCTTTGTGCTGCCTTCCCTGATGTTTACCAGAACAACCCAGTCCCAGCAAGCACTCCTGGCTCCGTTGCATCCACACGCTGTTGGGATGTACACACCTGCTGTTTGACAATAACAATCCTGGCAGTTACTCACCGGGTCAGACTCGTTGGTATAGAAAACTGCTCTTGGTCCTTCTGCTGGGATTTGGACATCCTGGCTGAGGACAGAACTGAAGCAATCTTTGGCTGCTGCATGGAGAGCATATCCATGATCCAACTACGGAAAGAAAAACGCAGTCAGACAACCAACTTCTCAGCAGTCGAAGACTGGTAGCAGTGAAAACCAGACATGAATTTGTTTTGAGCACCCACTGCATGCACATTGTGATAGGCTCTAGGTACCACGCAACACAAAGCAAAAGTCTCTGCAATCAGAAGAGGAACTCACATTTAGAGTGTAAACTCATCATGAAAAAAACAAGCACTTTAAAACCATATTTCATATTTAGATGCCTGCTTCTAAACTGTATCTGTTCACTTAGGTCATCTAAAGGGCCAAATCCTGCACCAAAACGAGTTATCCCCTTTGAGGTTGCTTAAGAGCACACGTACAGCCATTAGGGCCTTATTGCTGGGAAGTTCCCATTATGTTTCTGCCTACACTGATGAACAGTAGCTACTACCTTGAAAATTCAAGCTGTCTGGTAATCCATAATCACCTTAATTATTGAGGGATTAGCACAGCGCTGCCCACTATTTGATATTTATAATTACATTCCCTGCACTGATTTTCCTAACTGTGTCCCTGCATACAGACTCTTTCATTATAATACAGATGTGGCTGAGAAACTGAAACAGCCAGCTAAGCTGATTAATTCTTTTCTCCATAGACAGGCTCCTGAAGCATGCCCATAAAGCCTAGCCACAACAGGTAAGAAAGCGAGCAGTGGAAGGAGAAGCATTTTATTATGTTATAGTGCAAGAAAATATGAAAAAATTAGCTTCATCAATGATTAAAAAATGCTTATATTCCAGCGGCTGAGACCAAAGCGACCAAAACTGAAATTACCCTCCATATTACTGACTGGAACAGTTGCAGGCCCCGAGTATAAACAGAGCAAGTATTTTCCTATTTTGTCTGTGTGCATAGATGAGAGGAGTCGTAAACTCAAGCTTAGAGACAGGAACAGCTGTTTCAGTTCCACGCAGCATGATGCAATTCTGCTGTCATCCAAGTTTTCCTCAGGGGGTCATCTGAGAGCCACAAGGGCTCAGAAGAAAGTGTGATGTCAGATTACCCCACATCCCCCATTAAATACACAATGGACTCTTCATTCAGCATTTCAGCACATTATTAAAAAAAAATAGGGGGGGAAAGGAAGGAGTTAACAGTCTTGTACTCAATGCTGTGTACCTCTGTAATGAACAGCGGCGGTGTAAATATGGAAGAACAATAAATATTGATTTTTATCATCACATTTTAATACCATCTTCTCTTGTTCCCACGGTGTTCTTTTCCTCCTTAAATTCAAATGATCAATTAGGATATCTTATTTGACTATTTTAAGTGACTTAATTTACAGCCTGGAGCAAGACACTAAGATGCTAATTTAATACATGAATAAGTACAACGTGCAACTATTGTCACCTATTCACCCAGAACATTTCACCCCTAGGTCACTCTTAGTCTAGAAGTTCAGGCTCTCTCATTTTCTTTGAGCATTTTATGCTCTCGCCTCCTCAAATCACAAGTGGATATCTCAGGGCCATGTGTTCTGCTCATTTAAGAGAAAAGATAAGGTTACTGCACTCTGGGCATCTTCTACCTGCAGTACCACACAAAGCCTTGTCCCTCACCTGTGTTACACAGAATGAAAATTAAACTAGCATTAACTTCATGCTCTATGGTCAGTTTTTATATGCATCTAGATATAGCTCAAGAATTCAGTTGAACGATGCTTAATCCAACCAGTATTACCAAGAACACTTTTGAAAAATGCAACCTCACAAGATCAGAAGTTGGATTCTCTGTGGTACAAAAGCCCATTATTGGGAAGTCCTACAAAAGGAGTAGGAGGCAGCACAGTAAGACAGCACGCAAGCGTGAGATGGACTTTGTAATGAAGTCCAGTTCTCTGTTCTCACAGCCAGATATGCAGAACTTCTATTTTTTTTATCAGCAGAACAGACCCCATCTTTACATTACAAAGTCCTGGAAAGATACCGTGTTAGAATATCACTGGTCTGCCCCTTAGCATGACATCTTCCTCATAATCACTACGTAGCCTTCCAGCGGTTTGGAACTTTTCCACTGTGGACTTGAGATAATGCTGGGCTGTAGAAGCAGCTTCTAAGTACATGCAGACATGAAATCCTTCCTAAGTCTTCAAAGTGCTACCAAACCAAGGTAAGGTCCTAGAGTAAGAGAATTCCACTCTACTAACAGTTACCCTGGATTTGAGAGACACAAATTTGCATTTTGTGAATTACTGTGTTTACAAAATTCATGCATAGAATCACAGAATCATCTCAGTTGGAAGAGACCTGCAAGATCACCGAGTCCATCCTTTGACCTAACACTAACAGTCCCCACTAAACCATATCCCTAAGCTCTACATCTAAACATCTTTTAAAGACTTCCAGGGATGGTGACTCCACCTCTTCCCTGGGCAGCCTGTTCCAATGTCTAACAACACTTTCGGTAAAGAAGTTCTTCCTAACATCCAAACTAAAACTCCCCTGGTGCAACATAAGCCCATTCCCCCTCGTTCTGTCACCAGGCACATAGGAGAACACACCAACCCCCACCTCACTACAGCCTCCTTTATTGTACCTATAGAGAGCGATAAGATCGCCCCGAGCCTCCTCTTCTCCAGGATGAACAAACCCAGCTCCTTCAGCCACTCCTCGTAAGACTTGATCTCCAAACCCCTCACCAGCATCATTGCCCTATAGTTCCCCGGGTCTACCCTCTGGCCCTTCTTGTAGATGGGGACCACTGGGACCTCCCCTGATAGCCAGGACTGTTGATAAATGATGGAAAGCGGCTTGGCCAGCTCCTCTGCCAGTTCTCTCAGCATCCTCGGGTGGATCCCATCTGGCCCCATCGACTTGTGTACATCCAAGTGCCGTAGCAGGTCACCAAACATTTCCTCATGGATAGTGAGGGCCACATTCTGCTCCCCATCCCCTCCCACCAGCTCGGGGTACTGGGTACCCAGAGAACAACTGGTTATGCCGCTAAAGACTGAGGCTAAGAAGGCATTAAGCACCTCAGCCTTTTCCTCATCTTTTGTGACTAAGTTTCCCCTCGCATCCAGTAAAGGATGGAGATTCTCCTTAGTCCTCCTTTTTGTGCTGATGTATTTGTAAAAACATTTTCTGTTGTCTTTAACGGCAGTAGCCAGATTGAGCTCCAGATGAGCTTTGGCCTTTCTAGTTTTGTCCCTGCACAGCCTCACAACATCCTTATAGCCCTCCTGAGTGGCCCGCCCTCTTTTCCAAAGATTATAAACCCTCTTTTTTCTCCTAAGCTCAAGCCACAATTCTCTGTTCAGCCAGGCTGGTCTTCTTCCCCGCCAGCTCGTCTTTGGGCACATGGGGACAGACTACTCCTGTGCCATTAAGATTTCCTCCTTGAAGAGCGCCCAGCCTTCCTGGACTCTTCGGCCCTTCAGAACCGCCTCCCAAGGGACTCTGCCAACCAGTGTCCTGAACAGCTCAAAGTCAGCCCTCTGGAAGTCCAATACAGCGGTTTTACTGGTCCCCTTCCTGGCTTCACCAAGAATAGGGAACTCCACCATTTCACGGTCGCTCTGCCCAAGACAGCTTCCAACCACCACATCTCCCACCAGTCTCTCCAGAAACCTCCTAGACTGCTTCCTCTGCGCTGTATTGCATGTCCAGGATAGGTCTGGGAAGTTGAAGTCCCCCACAAGGTCAAGAGCTGATGATTTTGCAACTTCTGCCAGCTGCCTGTAGAATTCCTCAAGCGTCTCCTCATCCTGGTTCGGCGGTCTATAACAGACCCCCACCAGGATGCTTGCCTTGTTGGCCTCAGGCATAGGCACATCTGGATAAAACAAAGCTACAGAAGAGTACCTCTGAATGACATAAAATATCACTTTTAATGCATTATATATTCTGACTTTCTAGAGTAGCAAGCAAGACGTCACTCGGTCCCTTCTCCTGAACAGAAGACAATGCTTAACACCAATCCCATCACTTTACACAGAATGACACAAACACATGCACACATCTGTTCACTGTAGGTCTGCATAGTAAATCTTAGCGTGCATGCAAAGCTCTCACATTGTCGTGTCATCTTTTAACACAGCTTATCCCAACAACACAGAGTGGACTTTATAGTAAGTTTCCATCTGCAAAAGGATAGTAGTTTAACTCAGATCCCTGAAATGGCAGCAAACTATCACGTGGTACACAGAGATTAATCATAAAGTCATGTGCCATAAGGTGGAGCTGTTCCTACATGATGCTACATATAAGTCTCTAGAAAAGACTGCTGATTTCATACAGGCTGCCATGATAAACCCCACACTGTAACAGCCAGGATCTTGTCTCCGGAAGCAAGGACTTCAACAGTCTTCCTCTTCAACCGGTGCATAATCACTATGTACTAATGAAAAAAAAACATTTCAAAGCCAACAGAAAACTAAACAATTGAAATTCTTAGCTTTAGGAAGTCACTTCAGATATGCAACATTAATTCATTATGCTGCGTATAATATAAGGAAGCTTTACTAATAACATAGTGCTGCTGCAGTGTTGTGACAGAACTAATATTCCTACACCCACCTGAAGCACTAAGCCATCTTTGGGAAGCTTATCTTCCCACCAGCAACACAGCCTTTGTGAAAGATTGGTTCTTCTGCATCAAGAAAGGGCTTCTTCCTTTGTATTTTCCAGCAGTGCAGAGCAAGTGGGTACTCTGTTTTCTGGGATATGCTTGTATCCAAGATACAGACTCTTCAGCATTCCGGATGTTTCAGGATGCTAGACTCAGTCATTTAACAGGCATCTCACTGGAGCCAACTGCCCAGACTCACTCACACACTTGCTGTCCCACATGTTTACAGGAAGGGAGAGAAACGTAGGTATAACACACTCAGTGGTCTCTCTCCATAACGGGAGCTTGCACAGTCAGTTTATAAGAGACATCACTTTTTATAGTTGTAGACTGTTGTTCTAGGTCACAGGACAGCTGAAGTCCTGGAAGCAGCACCATGCTGCCACAAGACTTACCTTCAGAGGATGGCAGACAAACCTCTTCAGACTCCTCAGCATTTTTCCTGCAGAGACAGAAGTGAATTTTCCATTGTTTTGATTAATGTATCTTAGCCTGGGGCAGAATCACTCCTGCCCACAGAGGTTAAAGTCCAAGCACACAAATAATTCACACAAGCTCTCAGAATGTTCTACAGAAATACAGTTGACTATTAGTCAGCATAATTTGCCTAACTGAAAAAATATTGTTAGTTATGTTGCTATTTTGGAAAAGCATTTGGGGAGAAAAACAAGCAACTTATTTGATAGGTAAAGATATTTCATTTTTCTCAAGAGGAAGACAGATCCTTTTCCTGGGGATGGGCGTTTATTTCAACTGCAGCTGTTAGAAATGTAACAGCAAGGGCTACACAGCGAATACTTCGAAGAAACTGGAATAAGGCAGAGATTGAAAATGCTCCTATGCTTTCAGCTTCAGAATAACCACATATGAGTATCTACTGCTCAGACATCTTTGGTTACAACAGGAGGAAAAAAAAAAAGCAATTGTGATGCAACGGAGGCACAAAAGTAAGTACATCAGTTAAATCAACGCCGTTTGCATTCAAGGTCTTCTCCATCCACTTTCTTAGAAGAGAATGACAATACCCAAACGAGATGCTGTAAGAGTTCTTGGTTGTGGTTAGACACACGGTACAGTCAGAGCAAGATAATTACTCCGTAATTCCTCAGTTGGAAGAGCTGTCTCTGTGGGATCCGCGGTTACCTGCAGTGCTGGTGCTACGCACATCCAAGCGGGTTGGACTGCACAGAGCAATGTTTAAAGCTGTTAGCACATGGGATGGGAAAATACCCTCCCACCCAAGGACGGGAGTTTTGTCTGGTCGCTTTGCACTCTTTCACCTACGGCACAACGCATCTTTGGACAACAAGCTCCAGATTTTCTGCTTCGGGAATGCGGGAAGCCGCCAGCCCGCAGAGACTTCGGCTCATTTTACCTTGCTGCGCTTGCGGCGGGCAGGGGAGGAGAAATCCCGTCAGGGGAACGGCTCCCGGCTGTTTGCAGCCCCGGCTGTGCCAGTGACGAGGCGCAGGGTGAAGGCGCTGCCCCACACACACCTCGCAAAGCCCAAAAGGGCCGCAAGGTGCGCTCGCTGCGGCGCCTTTGGGGCATCCGAGCCACCTGACAGGACCCCGGAGCCACAGCGCGCGCTGTGAGGGCTCCTCTGGAGAGCTCGCCTCGCCCTCAGAGAGCAGCTTTAGGGAAAGGGGAGATGAAACCCCCCCCCCCCCCGCACTCACCTCAGGCGCCGGACCAGGCCGCGGCCCACACGCGCCCGCTACGGCTCCCCGCGAGGCCCAAACGCGGCGCGGGGCGGGCTCGGCCCGGCCCGGCCCCACCCCCCCCTCCAAGCCGGGCGGGGAGCTGGGGGCGGGGCCTCCGCCGGGGTGTGGCCGCGGGGGCGGGGCCGGGCGCGGGGAGGGGCGGGGCCGGGCGCTCTCTCGCGGAGGAGCAGGAGCCGCCGCCATTTTGGTGTCGCTGCCTCGGCTCGGAGCAGGGCCGGAGCGGCGGCCGCTGGGTCCGGGTCCCGCCCTGGCCCCGTCCGCGCTGGGCGGCCGGGAGGATGCGGCGCGGAGGAGCCCGGCCTCGGCCTCGGCCGCGTTGTCGCTGACACGGTGAGGAGCGGGCGGCGAGCGGGGACCGGGACCGCCTCAGGCCCGGAGCCCGGGGGGAGGGGAGCCCGGCCGGGAGCCGCCGCGGGGCCGCCCCGCCGAGCACCGGCGCCCGGGCCGCGCCGCCCCGCCCCGCCGAGGCCCTGCCGGAGGGCTCGGGGCGGCCCCGGCGGCGCGGCCTGCCCAAGGGGGGGGGGGGGGGATTCCCGGCGGCCGGGCCCGCGGCCGGGCCGGGAGGCGGCGGGAGGGGAGGCTCCCCGGTGACAGCAGCGGGGCCCGCGGGGCGAACGGAGCCCCGCGGGGGGGGGGGGGGCGGGGGAGGCCGCGCCGTGCCCCCGGTAGGGCCGGGCCGGGCGGGGGGCGCGGTGCCGCCTGACAGCTGGGCCCGGGGGGCGGCCGCCGGCTCGCGGGGAGCCCCCTCGGTCCCGGGCCCCGCCGGGCGCTCCGTGAGGCGGCTGTGGAGGAGCGGGCGGCTCGCGGGCTGCTGCGGGGGGGCTGCGCTGCCTGCGGGCCTCCCCCCGCCCCGAGTCGTAGTGAGCAAATTTCACTTCCGTTGCGGTTTTAATCCCGTTCGGTTTCAGGGGCGGTAATCTGGGATTTGGTGGGTCCTCAGCTCGACGCGTTTGTCAGAGCAGAAGCCAGCGCGCGTTGCTGTCCTTTTCTTTGTATTAGATAATCCCCGCACTTTGTAGCTTCTGCTTTTCCCCCTTGGTTTTGTGGTTCCTTCACCCCATTAATTACTTAGCAGAGAACCAGAAACAAGTTGGAATGTGGGTTCCGTGCGATGGCCTCAGGACACAGATTCGCGCTCTTGGCAGTTGTGTGTTATCAGGAACAAGTCAGAGAAACCAGGCAGTGGGATCTTGCCCTGGCTTTCCAGTCTTGTCAGTAGAGTTTGGGGCTGTTGACCCTGCTCTGTGTGCGGTTAAATGAATTTTCTTTGACTTTACGGCCATACATTTACATGTACTTAGTTTTCATTCTCCAGAACAGCGTGCCCTTTTGCATCTCGTGTTATTTGTTTGGGTTGTCTTCCTTGTGCTACTGGAGATTGCACCTGCAAAAGCAATGCTTTATGTGAATGTGGGAGCGTGTAAGATTTTGGGGGTTAATCCTGAAAGCTTTGTGTTTCCCATGGACATCCATGAGGACCTGGAGACCATCCCTGGTGTTTCCGGCTCTGCGTGAATGGAGTTGTTCTAGCAGCTGGTTGAACATATGGGTAGAGATGGGCTCTAAAATCATCATCTGTTTGCCTACTTGAGTTCTTAAGAAGCATTCTTACTCAAAAATGAAAGCTTTGGTAGCTTTTGTTAAACTCTATAAAAAGTAAAGGCAGACTGGCAGGGAGGACTCTCGTGCATCTTGCTTTCAAAAATAAAATTATCCCAACTTTTTGGACTCCAGTTATATTTGATTGCTACAGTCATCTGAAAAACAATGTTTAAGTGCTAATGAACAGCAAAACAATTGAAGTCATAGTTTACGAAAAGAAGAAACTTGTTTTAAGTTGTTTTCAGAAGTTTAAACTCTCTTGAGGATACCAAGAGCAGTTTCAACACTTGGTGCAAGATACAGCCTTATTGATAGAAGCTATAACGCTGATGTCAGAAGAGAAAAATGGAGATAGCGTGTGCAATTAAGTGGTGGTTATTCTGAAATAGGTGTTGTTGTCATATGGATTGTTGACTTGTTAAATTACTGCGCTGCCAGTGGCAAGAAGTGGGCTTCTGCCATTGTGGACACATCTCTTCCACCCCAGTGAGATCCTGTGTTCATTTCACAGCTTAAAAAAAATAAATAAATACAATACGCAGATCTACTGTGGCTGTTCTGTGAAACCAAAATCTTTATTTGTTCCTAATTTTCTGTATCACAGCCTTACCTGTTTGGCATCGTGGCTCACGTGGTTTGTGTGAGCGTCCTAGCACTGGCTTTTTGGCAGAACCAAAGGCAGCATGTCTTGGGTTTAAGGCAAAATACTGGCTTACTACGTCCTTTACGTCATTTTTACTATGTGGGTATAAATGACAAGTTGGAGTTCAGAAAAAAACATTAAAAGGCATTAGACCCAGGGATGTACCTGTTGGGAAGCTCCTGAATCACAAATTTAAGGGCTGGGAGGATACTGTAGGAGGATTATCACAGCATACGTTGTTCGTTTGGTTGGTTTTCATACTTTTTCGAGGCAATCAGTGTTGGCCAGTGTTGGGACAAACAGTACAAGGCGAAATGTGTGTAGTGTTCAGCACTTACAAATTAATTTGCGTATCAGTAATAAAACAACAAAATTATCAGGCAGGCCAAAATTCAATTTTGTGTTGCCAAACTCTTCAGTTAAGAAATCAAAAGAAATCCTGTATCTCCTCACAGAGCTGTTCTCCCACTAGAACATCCTTCTGAAGTGTCCTCATGTCTGCACTGTTTCTCCCTACAAACCGCAGGTTCCGCCACCTTTGGCCATTCCAGCACGAGGTCCCGACTGTCTTTGCCACTGACACTTTTGCAGAATATTCATTCCTGACAGAACAGGGGTTCTCTTATTTTATGTCTGTCAAAAACACATCCAGCAGATTATAATTGTAAAATATTTGTCACTTCATATTAAAAACAAACAAACAAAAAAGTAATTTTATTTTTGGCAAGTTTCTCCGTTTCTGAACTTTTGTAAAATACTCACAGAAGTAATCCCAGGTCCTTGAAGTTCTGTTTCAGTGACCTCCAGTGATCTGTGTTGCTTCTTGGGGTACGTGATGTGGAGGAATATAGTTTTTTGTGGGTTTTATGACATTTTGCTCTCTTTTTGTGAAGGAACTTCTGAGTGTAGCGCCTTTCTTCAGTAGCAGAAAAGAGAATTCATGGAAGGCTTACAAGAAGGACTTGTGGGAGTCCATACAGCTATTAGAAATATTCTGGGATTTCAAATTTTTGATTCTGGCAGCTGAATTTTTTTACATGTCCACTGAAACTGAGGCAGTGGAAAGAGCCAAAAGAAAACATCTTTCAAATATAAAATCGCAATACATTTACAGCAACATAAGAGTAACAGAAATGAAGATGGCAGGGGAAAAAAAATCTCATTTATTATAACTTGGGGGGGGAGCATATCTAGGAGCTAACGGTAGAAGTCAACTCTTGGCATTTTTTCTGGAAGAGCAGGGAGTCTGAAAAACTGAAATCCTAATGGCTAACAGGCATGAAGGGCTTTGGATGTGTCAACATGGGAATAAGAAGGAATAATAGGAATTAAAACTGTCTATGAAATTAGGAAGGTCATTAATGCACACCGTTTAGTTCTAGGGACACGTGTCAAAAGGGATGTTAAAGTGCCTCCTAATGAATCCTTTGGTGAGCAGCGATTACAGGAGTGATTTGAGATCTACAGAACCTACTGGGTGAGGGCCTGGAAGTTCATTTAGGGAGCTGGGTAGGCATTTAGGGAAGTTTGTTTAGGGAGATGGGTAGGCTGGGTCTTGATCATTGTCTGGGCCATGGAGAGGTTTGATCCTAGAGAGTTCGTAATTTAGCAAACCTGGCATTAGCCTCCGATCCTATGGAAGGAAGTTGTTGGCAAATGCGGATTAGGTCTTGGAGTAGAGTGGGACGTGGCCGTTGGTTTCATCACGCTGAGGCTTTACATCAGAAACATGGGTATTGCTGTGGAGAGACCTGCAGAACGTGAGCAGTGGGAAGGGAATTGTTGAGCCGAGCTCTCGGCCTGGTGCAGAAAGCCGTGCTGCGTGGTGGTGCTGGTACTTCCTAGTCCTAGAAGTTAAGCAGCGTGGTTCAATGACAGCATGCAAGTTTAACAAATACTTGACTGTGGGCATGGGCAGTCAGGCTCCACTGCTTTAATTCCACGTGAATCTTCTTGGGCACACTGCATGGGATGTGCTGCTTTTCTTGGAAAGCCCCTGGTAGTGCAGGATGTGTAGAGATGTCCTCCAGGGGTCGGCATCATCGAAGCAGGTACTTTGGATGTCGATAGTCCGTTTTTCTGACCTGAAGAAGCCTTTAGCATAATAAAAGCCAGTCTTTGCACATTGATGGAACAAATGTGGAAAGGGAAGACACAGATAAGTACGTTATATCACACTTTTGTCTCAAAAGTACCGATTTGTCAGAGTTTGGGGGGTAAATTCATTGCAAGCTTTTATAGCTGCCTCAGAACTGTCACAGAAGCACAGAGTGGTTGGGGATGGAAGGGGCCTCCAGAGCCAGTCCTTGGTGAACCTCCGAGGTTCCTCTCTGCCATGGCTCCAACTGTGGCTGTCAGGTACAAGTCAACCAGCCCAGATGTGAAGAGTACTGCAGAAACTGTTGTTTCTTAGGAAAAGGGGAAAAAACAACAAAAAAAAGGAACACGTGCAGCGGTTATCGCTAGCCAAACAGAAAGCACGAAGGCAGGGGGACAACTCAAGACCCAAGGTCCAGCCGTGCAGACCTTGAAGACAATGACAGGAAGCTTGTACTTGACGTAGGGAAGAAAAAACATTATTGGGATTCGACGAGATGAGATCTGCTCATCGTGGTTATGAAAATGATCAAATTGGCAGCCACGTTTGCTATGAATTAGCGTAGGGTAATTGGAGAGTCTGAGAGAAGAAGATTACAGTGATCAAGGCAACACGATGATTAGGTCCGGGATTAGCATTTTTGTTTTCTGTTTAGAGAGGAATTAATGGATAAATAAAATGGCCTACCACATGTTTATGAGAGTCATCAATTTTGTGACTCTGTTTCTTGGGTAGTTGCTGATCTGGCATTGCCACGCTCTGAGGTTTTAGCCCCGCTCTCCCTTCAGCCTTTGATTGTGAACGCGGTTTGCAGCACGAGTGTCATCCTCCTTCTCCTCACAGCCTCGCTATTAAGTAAATACGGAGCCAAATGCAGCAGTGCTGTGTGGTGGTGTTCCGGTTTAATTTGGTTTCAGATTCTAAGCTAATTAATTAATGATAATTGTAAGAAAATGACTGAAGGTTTGTGGCTGTTGTGGACAATAGTTACCGGACTAGAGAAGGAAACATTTGTGTGAACATAGACGTGAGGCTTGCGTTGGCTGGTGGATTCCCTCCTTTTCTTTAATATGAATAATAAAAATTTGTGTCCTGGCTTAGAATTACCGTACTGTTGGCCAGTTTTCCTTTGTTCATCAGCATGTAGGAGAAAATCCTCTTTCCCTTGATCTGAGGTAGCCTAATGGCCTAAACGTTGGGCCTTGGCCTGGGAGCTGTCCCCAGCTTGCTTCCTAGTGCTGCTCTGTTGATTTTTCATTTTTATTTCTGGTTGTAAAATGGGGATTTTATCTAATTACCTCTGGTGTGCTGAGCAACGATACCATTTTTGTTTTTTTGGGGGATGTCCTTAGTTGAAAAGTCATAGCTGTAAAAAGAAATCCCTTTTAATAACACGGAAATAAGTCATTTTTCTCTGAGAGTGTAGCTGGTGAGGCCCAGCTTCGTGGCGATTTCCATTTTGTGTTCTGCCCCCTGTAATTCTGGCATCTGACTTCCAGCCTATGCCCGCTGCAGCCACTGTTGTCCTCCTCAGGGCCACCTTTCACACCCCTTTTCCTGTCCCCTCTGTACTTCAGTGCTCGGTGAGCCACCTCCCAGTACCAGGAGGCCCGTGGGCCATATGTAGGGTGGCTCTGGACCCATTGGTTGCGTGCCAGTGGGCTGAGCCCCCAGGAGGCCGTGTGTCCGAGGGGTCTGCCGAGCTCGCTGCGACTGTTGAAACTCATTTTGGAGCTCATTGAAACCACGGCGATCTTCTCATGGCATTGTTACAGTTCAGCCTTAATCATGTAGAAAATAGGAACAGATCGTTCTGCTTGTTTCATCGTTTCCGTGCCCAAGGCTGGGGGGTTGGAAGCAGATGATCTTGAAGGTCCCTTCTAACCCAAACCATCCCACCATTCCACAGTCGTGCTGGTTTACCTTAATCCTATAGAATATAAGAACAGAAGATCATGCTGCTTTAATTCCTGTAATGCTCTTTTCAGTACGTTGATGGCTTTTTCAGGCCTGTTCCTTATATATTTGCATCTTCAAAAACGATTAAGGTATTTAAAGATGATCTTCTTGCAACGCCCCAAAGGTAAAGAATGCCACCTGCTGGCTTGGTTCACTTTCAGCCCCTGGAGTCTCCGAAGGGAGAGCCTTTCCCCGGGGGGGTTGGTCTGGGACACCGCGTGTTATATCCACGGGCTGGGCGAGCAGGTGGACGGCGTATTGCCAGAGCAGCAGCGTGCCGTGAGGCCGCATGCGTCCTTGTGCCATCGTCGCGTTGCACCAGGCGCTCTTCCTGCCCTCATGCTCATCCAAGCCCGGGTGGCACTCGTGTCCCTTTTCTTACATTGCTCTCCAAATGTCAGGCCGTGGTGCCACGCGTGCTTTTAGCTTGGCCCATGCACACAGACCTGCGATTTGTCCCAGCCGGTAGTCATCGGTGCGCCTCGTTTGTGCCCTCTGCAGATGCTTTCTACGATGCTTCTTGTTTTCGTGGATAAAAAATGTGACGGGGTGCACGGATTTGGTTTGTTCTTTGGCAGTGGGGGAAATAGCAGCTTCTGGCTCTGTGGTGGTCTGTGTGCAAGCACAGGAGGTGGTGCTGGCACGCTGCTCGAGCAGTCTGCCAGCCAGGGACCAGGAAGCCTTGCAGTAGCAAGGTGATTAAAGTAAACTTGGCTTTAGTTCTTAGAGAATTGGAGATGAAAAAGTTCCATCAAGTGTATTATTTGTTGTAATTTATCTTATGACAAACAGGTTTATTATACATACATAACAGTGTACCAATGATAGGTAAAAGGATGGACTTCCCTGTTTTGGTACACCTGGAAGCACAAATTCGTGTGACATAATTTTTTTTCCTGTCCTCCCCTTTCCCCATCCTTCTCAGATTGTGAAAAGTCCTTAACTAATACGCAGATGCTGCAGTGTCTTTGAGAATCAGCGTGTATGTGGATTAAGCCTAACTTCCCTGGTGGCTCAGATGGTTAAACCCCCAGTGTTTCTTATTTTTGCATGCTTTATCATAGGTTTCATTGGCTGCATCTGCATCATTCCTTAGCTGCGACTAGTTCATTTCATTGGGGCGGGGTGACAATGCTAGAAGTAGCAGGGTACAGATTTAAAAAAAAAAAAAAGTTATTTCGTGATCAATATTAAAAGTCCTAAAGCCTTGATCATAATTAAAAATGCCTTGTGGGTGAATTGGAAAGTATATGATAATAGTCATCTATTTTTGTTTTTCAACTGTAATTTAAAATTGGTTTTACAGATAAATTTTATTTTGTAGTAGGTTACAGGAAGGATTGGTGTTTTTGAAACTTCAGCTGTGTGACCGCTTTTCTGGAACTTTCTGAAATCCAATTGCTTTCTAATCATTTTGAATATTTATTTCACTTCTGCTGTAAAATTGAAGTTTAATTCTGCCTTTATTTTCTTTTTTGCAGAGTGAAAGATGCTGACTGCCAGTAGTAGAACAGATCTTCTGCGGAACATATTTCTATAAATCTTCCCTAAAATTACCCGAAGGCATATATTCCGCCTGTGATGGACCCTCGGAATACTGCTATGTTAGGCTTGGGCTCTGATTCTGAAGGGTTTTCTGGGAAAAGCCCCTCTGTGGTAAACATTGGCACACTGGTAGGAAAAGGAGAAGTAGAGCTAGAAAGCTGTACCAAGGAAGAAGAAGACGGTGAGAAGAAGAATCGGGAGGGGAGCAGTGCTGACAATGGGAAGAACGAGGGTCTAACTGATGCACAGCAACAGTTTTCAGTGAAAGAAACAAACTTTTCAGAGGGAAACTTGAAACTGAAGATTGGTCTTCAAGCAAAGAGAACGAAAAAGCCTCCTAAGAACCTTGAGAATTATGTGTGCCGGCCTGCTATAAAAACCAGCATCAAGCAACCAAGAAGGGCACCAAAGAGTGGGAAGATGACAGATGAGAAGA
The DNA here is from genome assembly GCF_963932015.1 of Anas acuta. Taxonomy (NCBI): domain Eukaryota; kingdom Metazoa; phylum Chordata; class Aves; order Anseriformes; family Anatidae; genus Anas; species Anas acuta. The sequence goes on along the minus strand of NC_089006.1, from coordinate 3,309,441 downwards.
ATGAGCATTGTCCTTCAAAACAAGTGAGTAGTGTTTTTATTTATCAAGTATTTAGCAAGTTAGAGGAGATTTAAACTCTGTTTAAAAGTTTTTAGCATCTCTGCATGATCATGTTCTACTGACTGCTTTGGATGTGACCTCTGATAATGAAGTTAGAAATGGTTTGATTTAGTTCTGATTGAGATTTTGCTCTTTCACAGCTTTTCACGTTTTTTGAAGTAGTAATGAAAAATGATGTTGACTTCAGGTGAACCTGAAAAGCAACAGTGTAATTTTAAGTCTCTTGTGTTGAAGATTTTTATTTTTTCCTCTGTTTAAGTCAGACTGTGTATTTGCTGTATTTGTCTCTATAGTATTTGAATAGACTATTTGAAACTTTTCCAAATCTGAAGAGAGAGCCCTGCTTTGGGGATGTCTTGTTTTCATCATTGTCATGACACAACAAGTAACAGCAGCTATAAGAGAAAGGGGGAGCAGGAGAAATGACAAGAACTACAAATGTAGTTGCATAGATGCTAAATAAAAAGGTTCCCTAAACCGAAGATTGTTTCATTGCTCCAGCCTGCATCCTGTTCGTCACGCTGCCTGTGTGAATTCTGTCCTGGCACATCTTGTAAGGCACAGCCTACCCAAAGAAGGAAAATTCCTTTATTTTGTACTGAGATGATGTCTCTCTGACATACCCAAGCTTTTTTCTTTTGCCTGTCATGCCCATAGTTAAGTTTTCCTTCAGGAAGAGCATCTTCAAGGACAAATAATAATCGATGCCCTTACGGTCCAAGTGTGCTGTATGTTCCAGGTGATGACTCAAATGACTTTTTCCAGGTTCTCCTGTACAACTTCCTTTCCTTTTCTACATTATCAACAGAAAGGATTTTTTAGCCAGCCTACATGATACGGGAAATTGTCCAGCAGAAGCGGTACACTATGTAACGTAATACTTCGGCTGTGGCAGTCTGGAATACCCAGTCACTGATCTCTCTTTACATCCGAATTGAGGTACTTCTTGCACTTAGAACTCTCTTTTTAGGAAAGCCCTGAACCGTTAAGGATGGAAACTTCTCCACTCCATTAATTGATCATGCCCTGGGATTTTTTTTACCAGAGAGAATAGTTAATGTTGGAACTCAGAGGGTGACAACATGGATTCTTCTTCCTTGACATCTTTGTATACTGGATTTTTCTCAAAAAGATCCATCATATTTCAAATGGAAATTAGAAATTTGGCGGGTAAAATCAATTACGTAGAGTTCCTGGTCCTTTTCAGATGGATGTCACAGTAGATGATCAATGGTCCTTTCTGCCCTTTTATAAATTTCAAAACTATATTTCATGCTTTCAGTAGTACCCTTTTTTATACGATTTTATGTTATCTGTATGTTGTATCATAGATCTGGTGTCAGTTTTTCATTCCGGCAGTTCTAAGTGGAGTTACTCCTGCTACTTGTCTGGTTAATAACCTAAGTGTGTAGCATAGAGAAATGCAGGTCTGTCTCTACGATTCAAATGCTCCTTGCTTAAAATAGTTCCAAATCCCTGACTAATGATAATTCACTTCAGATACCCTACTCTCTGTAGAATCGTACCAAAGTGTTTTATAAATTCTTTAACTCTGTGTGTCCCCTGATAGAAACGATGGTTTACAGAATCCTACTCATTTCTAGCAAGTGATGAAAATTGTCTTTCTAGAAACAAATGGCAGACGTGGTTTAAAACTATTGCATGTTTTGAATATGATACCCAAGGGATTTCTTTTATCTTACTGCAGTGAAATAAAGCAAGCTTCAGCACTGAAAATTACACTTCGGAAAATTAAATTGATCCCTTAATCTTTCCTTTCTGTGGAGAGGAGGTAGGGGGAAGCAATTACGTGGCCAGCTCATGGCAAGGTGTGACGAGTTGTTGAGCTGTGAAGCCAGGCTGTCCGTACTTAAAGGAGGAATTCAGAACTTGAATGACAATTTAGCACTTGTAGCGTACTCAGTTAACCACTAAGACACAAGCAGTGCTACTCCTTAAAGCAGTAGGAAAATACTTTGCGCTTCCGTCTCTTTACCTTTACGCTTCTTTCTCAAGCTCGCTGCTGAAAGGACTCCTACAACTTGAGCAGCATCTTCAGCTGCTAACAGAGGGTTTCCCTCACTTGCAAAGAGTGGGTTAGCAGAAGTGGGTAAGCTTGTTTAGTTTGTCTTCCAGAAGTGTGTAGAGACAGAGCTAACAGACTGCTGAAAAGAACTGGGCAGAAAAGAAATGGCAAAGATTCCCAGGTGCTAAGAGGAACGGGGTTAGAAGTTACTGTCATAGCAAAGCAGTGCTGAATTTGTCTTTTCGCACCAAGTATAAAACTTGGACCTCTTTGATTCAAAAAAAAAACCATCCTGTGACCAACAGGCCTTGCTGTATGGCTAGTGCACTTTTCCTAAGCCTGAAAATGGGAGCCCCAGACATAAATACAATCTTCCACTGGTTTTAACACGAGAGGTGTCTGAACAGCTCACCTGCAGATACGGGGTGGGTACAGACAGCAGCACAGCCAGGTTGCATTACTGAAGTTTTTGAAAAGAGGAAGGCAAGAAATGATAGTAACAGCTGAAATCCTAAAATACTCGTAGTAAAGGAGTGGAGCAAGATACAACATGCCCTTTTGCTCCATCTTCTTACTCCTTTGTAAAACTGCTGAGTGCAGCGTTCTGTAGTGCCGATTTTTTTGCTGTTGGCGGCTATGATGATTCTGCAGTGATTGATTATAACCTGTTAGTTAACAATGCAAGTCTAGTAACTGTATGTCCACATAGGATACTTAAAACTTTAAATGCAGATCAGTGCAAAATTAACAGTAATAGCAATTTTATGAAAAATTATGCATTTTATAGTTGTTTGGGGTCAGTCTTTTGTTGAATAGAGTTTTAATCCAGGCGGTCATAGGTAAAGATTGCACAGGAATAAATGTTTTAGGTTTTAAAGCACAGAATGAGTTTTATCATGATGTAATCTAGAGCTTCCTAATATCTTGGTGCATCACTGAAACCTCCTAGCTGAAAGGCAGAGTAATGCAGAGCAGCTCCAGGACCTTGGCATAAGTTAACCCAGGAGGCAGCTCAGCACCAGCTGCTGGTGGGGAGACGATCAGAAAGGTGAAAGTGCACGACCTCGTGGGTTGAGTGAGGTGAAAGCAGTTCACCAGGTAAAGCAAAAGCCATGTGCCCACGGAAAGCAAACCAGGGGATTCGTTTGCTGCTTCCCATCAGCAGGCAACTGTCTGGCCATTTCCAGGAAAGCAGGGCCCAGCACAGGTTCTTGGGAAGGCAAACACCATGGCTCCAAACGTCCCTTCTTCCTGCTTTCCCCAGCTTGTGCTGTGCAGCATGCCACGTGGCACGGGTATCCCGTTGCCCAGCTGGACACCCTCCCATATCCCTGTGCCCCCCCAGTAGAGAAGTCCTTGCTCTGTAAGCGCTGTCCAGCAGTACCAAAACCATTGGTATGTTGTCAGCGCTGTTTTCATCAGAAATACAAAACGTAGCACCAGACCAGCCATTAGGAAGATGTTGTGGTTTAACCCGGTGAGTTGAGATAAAGACAGTTTATTAAGACAGGAAAATAATAACAATAATGATGATAATAGTACTACTACTAATAATATATACAAAAAAAGTGATGCACAATGCAATTGCTCACCACCCGCTGACCGATGCCCAGCCTAATCCCAAGCAGTCCGGCTGGCCCACTACAGCTAGCCCCCCCCTATATGTTATTTAGCATGACCCCAGATGGTATGGAATACCCCTCTGGGCAGTTTGGGTCAGCTGTCCTGGGTCTGTCCCCTCCCAGCTCTTGCTGCACCCCCAGCCTGCCCGTTGGCAGGACAGAGCGAGAAGCTGAGATGTCCTTGGCTTGGTGTAAGCACTGCTCTGCAACAATTAAAACATCGGGGTGTTATCAGCACTTTTCTCATCCTAATCCAAAACATAGCATTCGACCAGCTACTAGGAAGAAAATCAACTCCGTCCTAACTGAAACCAGGACAGAAGAAAATTAACTCTACCCCAGCCGAAACCAGTACAGATTTTTAATTGGAAATGCACGTAATCCAAGAATTGTACTGGACTTTCATATGGCCCGGGCTCTGCATATTGCAGCGTAGAGCTATCAGAGCAGAAGCTTGGCGTGTGTTCTTGTTTGCAGGAATGTTAGGTGAGTTACAGGGATGAAACTCCTAGGAGACGTGAGATATTTCTTTTTTTTCTGAGTGATTTGTTAGTAGTGATCGCCAAACTCCATTAAAGTTTACCTTTAAATTTTTTCCAATATAAAACTGTACTCCATCATTTCAGAAGGTGAGATAGGGCTCTTTATTCTGCGGAACCACCAGAAGAGAAAAGTGAAATGCTGTATGAGCTGCACAAAAGGCGAGCTTCCCACACCAGGGACAAAACGAAGGCATGAGACTCGCTGCGCATTTGTGGAGCTGCATGTGAACACGGCCAAACAAACCATTGAAGCTTTGAAGTGCTGTCCTCATCAAAAGCACTCTGTAATATGTTGTGGACTTCAGATTACTCCTTTCCATGCAGTGCAGCGATTGTTAGCACAATAGAAGTCATTTCATGAAGGACTGGCACCTTTTTGTCACTCGTGTTAGGATACCAGGGCTGCGCCCTGCCCCCCCAGCTCTATGTTTTGTGAGTACAAGGGTGGGTGAACTGGGGGGGAAGTTTCTGAAATGTGACGCTCCTGTGTAATTTACATAAGATTGCAGCTGCCACAGAAAAGCTGGGCTACGTGCCAAACTATTCTTTGGAGACCACAATCTTTTTGCACCACAGCTAAAAACCAGGAGCCAGTACGACTGGTGGGTTTTGTTCTGGTGCTGCAGCAGGTTTGGAGGCATCCGACCCCTACCAGTACTCGTCAGCACCCTCCCCCAAAAGGAGCACTTCGATCAGTTACATATTGCTCTGGGGATATCTCGTTTATTTTCTGGAAACACACTTAGGCTGATAGGGCGGTGGTGGTAACAGCCAGTGGAACTTAGCTTCTGGTCCATCACGGATTTTAGTGGGAGCCTAGTAAAGATCTAGGCCCTGATCAAGGCTTGACTCAGATAGATGGGGTGACCTGTTTTGTCTAGTTTTTAAATAACTTCCTTAAAAATACTTATAATTGGTATTTATAAGCACTTAGGCTATGGCTGGTGCTGGTAGAGTTGTACTGATGCTGGCTTAAACTGAGACTTGCTTGATTTCCTCAGTACAAGAGCAGTGTATTCAGATGTTTTTCTGCCATTGTTACTTTCTGAACAAAAAAAATCCTCATTATTCCTGAAGTTCATGTCTGTGCACTGCTTAAGTTTAATTTTTATCATCCTTTTACAGCAGTTACTCTTTCTTTATGATACTCCTTAGCGATAGCGATGCCTCCCCTTCACTTTAACAGAAACTTTTAATAATACAGAATTGCAAGAAAGAGCTCTGAATCTGTGCTTTTTTGTGTTTTGTTTGACCACCCTTGGAAAGGGATCCAGAGCAGTGGGAGTCCCCGTCCGTGGAGGGATTTCAGAGCAGTGGGGACATGGGACTAAGGGTCACAGTTCAGAGATGGGACTCAGCAGGCCAGGTTGATGCCTGGACCTGATGATCTTGAAGGTCTTTTCCACCCTGATCAGAAAGACTGCTTTAATCCTGCTTAGTTAAGATCTGCAGTGCTCTGCCTGCACCTGCGGTACGTCTGAGAGCCTTGGCTGCAGTAGTTGGATTCGAGGTTTGGAACCACTCTGTGGATCATGCTGACTCAGTAGCTTCCAAGTAAGTGCCAGGCAGAAAGAGGCATACCTCTGGCTCTGGCTCTGCAGAAAAGCAGTAGCTCAGTACGAGGAGTGCCTGTTTATGCACTGCAGAGGCTCTGACAGCTCAGGCAACACGTTACCCAAGCTACATCTTCACATCTCTAGAAAATAATGTGAGGCTGAATGCAGCTTGCAATCCTCTGTTAAAATCATGCTGGTGTTAGCTTGCTAAGCAAATACTTCATTCATTTCACCAAAGTTTGCTATTTATCAAATAATTTCAGAGGAATCCAGGCTATAGCTTTCTTCAGCATAATTAGATATTTGCCAACCATAGTTACAATTCTCTAAAATGTAATTAATCTAGTGCTGACTGTAATTAAGTACAGTAAATATTATACAATTGTCTTATTTTTATTGGAGAGGGATGGATAGGTATGGCATTGATGTCTTCTGCTTTACATTTAATCTTTGAGATAGTAGATCCTATAAAGTTTTCAAATTGTGTGTGCGTGTAATTATCTTGTAAGTGATGGCGGTCTTCCATTTTTAGGTCCAGGTTGGAGAGGCTGTATCCCATACATTACAAAGATGTGCTGGGACCTATATGTAAAAAGAATGTCCTTCAAAAACAACAATTAAAATATATTATTGACAGGTTCCTAATAGGATTTGTTGAGGTAGTGGATATTGCACTTTTTTTTTTTTTTTTACAGAGTAAGTTTCAAATTTGATTACTTTGCAAGCTTCGTTTACTTCACATTCTTCGCCCTCTCCCTCACCCCATACAAACAAAATAATAGTTTGAATTACTTTAGTACAATTAGCAGTCTTCTCTGGGGAGAACTTGGTACTACATTGATTGAGAGGATCATGAGACAAGATTGAGATGTTTTAATATCAGTAGGGTTTGGTAGGTTGCTTTTGGGTTGTTTGTGCTTTTTTTTTGGGGGGGGGGGGGAATTCTTATAACTAGGGAACAGATTAAATGGTTTATATTTAGAACTGGTGGTGAGTTTGTTTTCCCTTAACATTAGAAAAGCCGTAATGTGTCCACTGAAATGCAATTGCTTTAAAACTCATAGATTCAGGTTATATAGTTACCTTACCAAAAGCAAGTGTTAATAAGCTCCGCAAGACACTGTGTTACTCAGAGTCTTTGTGCTCTATTCCTAAAGAATTTCTCTTTCTATTGACTTTTAGGACCCTTCAAAGTCGTACAAGAAAGCTGGAGATGTCGCAACAGTTGAATTACATGTGGAAGAAGGTATACAAGTAGAAACAAATCCTTTATCTAAGAAAGTTTCCCCATTGCACTCTGAAATGACAGATTATATAAAGTCATCTCCTCCAACTCTTATCAGTAGCCATAATTCTGACTTAAAGGATAGAACACAAATTAATGGAGCAACAACTGTAACAGAGAAATTGGCTCAGCTTATTGCAACTTGTCCTCCTTCGAAGTCTTCCAAAACAAAGCAGAAGAAGCCCGGAAGTGGAACTGCATCTGGTTTGGTTAAAGACTCTGGGAAGAAGCTACCAGGAACCATAACTGCTAGTGGGATAGTAAACAAAGATTTGATAAAGAAATTGCCAGGATCTGGCATTGCTGTTGGATTGGTTAGCAAGGACTCAGGGAAGAAGCCATTAGGGATCGGTAGCGCAGCCATATTGGTTAACAAAGACTCTGGGAAGAAGCCACAAGGGATTGGCCCCTTAATTGGATTGGTCAACAAGGACTCTGGAAAGAGGCCGGCAGGGATCAGCACTCCAACTGGGTTAGTTAACAAGGACTCTGGGAAGAAACAGCCAGTGACCAGCTCTGCAATTGGATTAATCAACAAAGATGTTGGGAGGAAGTTTCCAGGTATCAGCACTCCAAGTGGATTGACTAATAAGGAGTCTGTAAAGAAGGCAGTAGGGATTGGCACTCCAGCTGGATTGATTAACAAGGATGCTGGGAAGAAGCTGCTGGGAATAAATAGTCCTACAGGATTGCTTAGCAAGGATTCTGGGAGAAAGATGCCAGGGAATGGCAGTACGACAGTTCTCACTAGCAAAGACTCTGGAAGAAAGACACCAGGGATTGGCAGCCCAGTGGGACCAGTTAACAAGGACTCTGGGAGGAAGATGTCAGGAATTAGCAGTCCGGTGGGATTGGTTAACAAGGACTCTGGAAAGAAGCCAACAGGAATCAGCACTCCAGTGGGTTTGGTTAACAAGGACTCTGGAACTCTGAAAGCAGACACTCTTACGCCTGCCTCAGAGCCCTTTAAGCTTCCTTGTAATTCAAACCTCGGTAGCCTCGAAAGCCATGATTCTGCAGATCTACTGAAAGAAAATGCTACCAGCAAAACATTTGAGAAGCATATTATGAGGCAAAGTAAAGAAAGTATCTTGGAAAAATTTTCAATTCAGAAAGAAATTGCTGATGTGGGCAAGGAGATGTTTAATGAAGGAATCTGTGTTCCACAGGACAGTTACTCAACTAGTGAAAAAGGGATTTATGAAGCGTCTAAGCATGAAAAACAGCCTCCAGTATATTGCACTTCACCAGACTTCCGGACAGGAGGTGCTTCAGATGTATCCACAGCAAAGTCCCCGTTTAGTGCAGTAGGAGAGGGAAATCTCCCATCACCTTCACCCACGGTGTCTGTTACAACCTTAAACAGGAACCTCTCAACAACATCTTCCCAGTTAGCATCTAACACGTTGCATTTAAGTTCCACAGCTGATCTCTTAGAAGGCATTTCAGATCAGATGGGCAAAACTCAGTTTTCGCCTGACAGTACACTTCTGAACATAAACAGAACATTGAACCATACTCTGAGCACCGATTTTAAAGGTGCTGATAAAGATCTAAATGATTCGAAAGCTTCTTATGTAGAAACTTCAAGAACTAGTCCCTCTATAGGAAAAAAACCGATTTTGGCAGCTGAAACAAGCATTCATGCTACTGTCACCCCTTCAGTAGTTAGTTTTACAAGCTTGTTCAGTAGCAAGCAGTTCCTAAAGATTGGTGCAATAGCTGCATCAGATAAATCCTGCCAAGGAGCAAAAAATCTGAGCTCTAGTCAGCAATCAAAACCTTTGAAGAAGAGAAAAGGAAGGAAACCACGATGGACTAAAGTGGTGTCAAGAAACACGTGTCGACCTCCAAAGGGTCTGGAACTAGAAAGGTCAGAGCTTTTTAAAAACATTTCATACAGTGCACTATCAAACAGTAACTTGGAGCAGGCCAAGTTCTTGAAAAACATAGGATCATCTACATTCGTGGAGCACGAATTTGTCAAACATCAGTTGCCAAAACTGAATGAGGCTAATGGGCAGTCTCTTGCACTGTTAACTGAGACTGACAAGCAGACTCAAAAGTTCTACAGCACTCACAAACAACCCTCAAGTTTGTGTATGTCGGATGATTTCTTACCTGACATGTATAAACCCAAAAGAGGAAGACCCAAATCAAAGGAGATGCCAGAGCTGGAAGGTCCCCCCAAAAGAACTCTAAAGATCCCAGCATCAAAAGTATTTTCAGTACAGTCAAAGGAAGAGCAAGAACCTCCCATTTTGCAGCCTGAAGTAGAAATTCCTTCCCTAAAACAGAGTTTATCAGGACAAGCTTTTCCTAAAAAGAGAGGGAGACCTAAAAGACAGATCAGGTCATCGATTAAAATGAAGCCGCCTATTCTTTCTGTGGCGCCTTTTGTTGGATCAGAGAGTTCAAACAAGATAGAGTCTGAAAGTGATCAACATCGAAGTGGGGATTTTTTTGAGAGAAAGGACCAGCTCCGAGGGCCAGAAGAAGTCCAAAAACCTAATATTTGTAGCATGACTGATTTGGAAGTAGACTCAGACAGAAAAGTTGCCAAGAGAAACAATGGACAGTTAATGAAAACAATTATTCGAAAAATAAATAAAATGAAAACTTTGAAGCGAAAGAAACTTTTGAATCAGATTCTCTCTAGTACAGTGGAACCAAATAACAAAGGGAAAGTGCAATCTAAACTCCACAATACGGTGTCAACTCTTGCTGCCACTTTTGGTTCAAAATTAGGCCAGCAAATAAATGTCAGCAAGAAAGGAACAATTTATATAGGAAAAAGGAGAGGAAGGAAACCTAAAGCTGTCCTGAATGGTATTTTAACTAGCAATTCTGCCGGCTTGACAGTTCTTGAGAAGTCTGCCCAGCAAACTCCTGGGACATCATTTGGACAAGTACTTCCCCACTTGCTGCCTTCAGCAGCCAGTAGTTCTGAGATTCTTCCATCTCCCGTTTGTTCTCAGTCTTCTGCTGTGAGCGGGGGACAGAGCCCCGTCAGCAGCGACGCCGGATTCATCGAGCCCAGCTCTGTGCCGTATTTACATATCCACTCCAGACAAGGAAGTGTTGTTCAGACACTTGCGATGAAGAAAGCTGCTAAGGGAAGGAGGAGATTATCTCCACCTACGCTGTTGCCAAACTCTCCTTCTCACTTGAGTGAGCTGACATCCCTGAAAGAAGCTACTCCTTCCCCAGTGAGCGAGTCTCACAGCGACGAGACGATACCCAGTGACAGCGGGATAGGAACAGATAATAACAGTACTTCGGATCGAGCGGAGAAGTTTTGTGGGCAAAAAAAGAAAAGGCATTCATTTGATCATGTTTCCCTTATTACGCCTGAAACTTCCACGGTTTTAAGCAATCTCAAAGAGAAGCATAAACACAAATGCAAGCGCCGAAGTCACGATTACCTTAGCTACGACAAAATGAAGAGGCAGAAGCGAAAAAGGAAAAAGAAGTATCCTCAACTCCGAGGCAGGCAGGACCCAGATTTTCTAGCTGAATTAGAAGAATTAATAAGTCGATTAAGTGAAATTAGAATAACCCACAGAAGTCACCATTTTATACCCCGAGACTTACTGCCTACCATTTTTAGGATAAATTTCAATAGTTTCTATACTCATCCTACTTTTCCTTTAGATCCGTTGCACTACATTAGAAAACCTGACTTAAAGAAAAAGAGAGGCAGGCCTCCAAAAATGCGGGAGGCTATGGCAGAAATGCCTTTTATGCATAGTCTCAGCTTTCCTCTCTCCAGTACCGGGTTCTATCCCTCTTATGGCATGCCTTATTCTCCATCTCCCCTTGCAGCTGCTCCCATAGGTTTAGGTTATTATGGAAGGTACCCTCCAACCCTTTATCCTCCTCCACCTTCCCCATCTTTCACTACCCCACTGCCACCACCTTCCTACATGCATACAGGCCATTTGCTTCTCAATCCCACCAAATATCACAAGAAGAAGCATAAACTTTTACGCCAGGAGGCTTTCCTCACAACGAGTAGGACTCCGCTCTTGTCAATGAGCACCTACCCCAGCGTGCCACCTGAAATGGCTTATGGCTGGATGCTTGAACATAAGCATAGACATCGCCACAAACACAGAGAACATCGTACTTCTGAACAGCCACAGGTTTCCATGGACACTATAACAGCTAACAGCTCTTCGAGAACTGTTCTGGAGTCCTTGAAGCGCTACAGATTTGGGAAAGAGGCTGTTGGTGAGAGGTACAAACACAAGGAGAAACACAGGTGTCATATGTCTTGTCCACACCTGTCACCTTCAAAGGGTTTGCTAAGCAGAGATGAACAATGGGTCAGGAGAGAGCCTTCGGAGACTAATTCGTTAGCACTGGGATTGCAGACACCGTTACAGATAGACTGCTCGGAAAATTCCCCAGGTCTGTCCCTGGGGGGATTTACTCCCAGCTCGGAGCCAGCCAGCAATGATGAGCACACAAATCTTTTCACAAGTGCAATAGGCAGCTGCAGAGTCACGAACTCTACCAGCACCAATGGACGTAAAAAATTAACTGACAGCCCTGGACTCTTCAGTGCACAAGACACCTCGCTAAATCGACCTCTTAGAAAGGAACCATTGCCTTCTATTGAAAAGGCACTGCAGCCTCTGTCAGGTAAGGGAGCTCTAATTGTATCATTTCGTACGAGCCTTGCTGTTTTATGTTCTAGCGAACATGCACTAGTAAAGGCAAGCAAGTATAGCTTTGGCTTTGTGGCAATTTTTCTGTGTTGAATTTCGGTATTACTAGCACTTTTGTTGAGAATTTCTACTATTAAAGTTCTGCATATCTTTGGTACAGACTTCTGGGACTGTGTAAGTACCTCCTCCCACCAGATCTGTCTTGCTTTGTTATAGCAGTATATAAAGTTTTGCTAAGGATGCGTTCTCATGAAAAGTCTTTTTGTTTGTTTTTTTTCCCTCACAATTTTAACTATCTAAATTTTCTCAAGGTTGCTGATACTGTAAAAGTCTTTTTTCTGCTTATTTTGAAGTTTGGTTGATTGGTTTTAGACTAGTTATTAGTACTACTATTGCAAAGGACTACTCTATTAAAGAAAACATTTCATATTTCTTTTATGACTCCATTTTAGGTATTTTGATAATTTTTACTGCAGTGTAGCTTTGAATCCCTGACTTGAGGCCTCTAGCAGTACCTTACAACAGTTGCTGAATGATTCTGGGAATGCCGAAGACCAAACTTTGTAGTGAGTGCTTTATTAATAGCTGGGAAACTCATCTTACGTAGCCTCAAACAAAAGTGGAACGGAACTAGCTGAGGCTGTATACACAGAAAACTGCAATGACAGTATCAAAAGATTGCTGTTCAAAGGAAGGGCCTGGTCTCTGAAGCTATGAACTTTGTCATTTACACGACAGTAAGAACAGAATATGTAATATGAAGTTTGGGACTGGAACAAAGTATATTATACCTCAGTTTCCCTACTGGCTTCATGTTGTCACTTCATGCTGTACTTCATTATTACAGATGTTGGCGGGAGTAATTTCCACATTTTACCCACTTCTGTCTTAATTGCCATGGAGATTTTAGTGAGAGCACATAACAAAGATAATATGCAGAAGACAAAAGTGTGGCTTGTGCTTTTATTTGCTTGCTTCTGTTGCATAGAAGAAGCCTGATGTTTTCTCCTCCCTTGCCCTAATCCTTGTCTACACTCTCCATGGTAAATTTAAATCATTTACCTAAAACCACTTGTGACTAATACTTCACAGACCAAGAGCTAAGGAAACAGCTAACTGTCAATAAGGAATACTAACTCTGTGCATTCCTTACTTTCATCTTCCTCCTTTTCTTGTAACGCCCCCATTCTGATGCCTCCTGCCACCTCCGTGCTCTCACTACAGTGCCTTGCATGGATGAAGGTTTTATTTTGCCTTTGGCTTTGGCTTTTTTGGTTGTTTGGTTCACTTCATTGTTTTAAGGGCAGTTGGAAGTGGCTGGATTATTTTACAAGTTGTCCATTCATCCAAGAAGCATAACTTTTGATAATATATTAAAATAGTGTGTATCTAAACAGTTTTTGGGTGGTTTTTTTGTTTGTTTGTTTTTGAAAACATGCATTTGTTTTATGGTCCAGTATGAGGAAAGTAAAGTACATTGCATAAAATGTAGTTAGAAAAACATAAATTTTATGTTTTTCATATCTCTGCTTTATTATTAAAACTACTTGTGGGGAGAGTGTCAGGAGAAAGTGGTAAAGCTGTAAGATTGCTTCTCCTGCTGCAGTGGAAAGACAAATTCAAAGTGCTAGGTCACTGAAGGGTTAAATTTGTCTCTGAGGATTGAAGAATTAGTTGTGGTAGCTTGTGCAGTTCAGGGAATTTCCTGAGGAATTCCATTACAGTGAATGATCTGACTTGGGTTTTTATGAGGAACAGCCTAATTAAAGGAAAAAGCAGAGATGCTTTAAGCTGAAACCTGCTAGTGAAGGCTCTGAATCACTCTCCCTCTTGGAGTGTTTAATTGGTTCATCAGATGCAGTGTATCACTTCCAGTGCGTGTATTTCCCGCAATTGCAACCAGCTGTTTTATTGTGAGACCAGCCTTCAGCTCAGCATTCATCTCATTCACAAGGAGCTCCCAGTGCCCCGCATCACGTATGTGCAGTACATCAGAGGACTTAAGACTGCATCTAGAAAAAAGCTGCGTGTTAAGGGCCTCTATTTTTGTTTAGATCGATGTCAAGTAGCAGAGTTGTTTGGTTTTTTATCTCTACTGCTGACTTGTGATTCTGAAGCTATTACCATGAAAGATATTTTTGTGTACTTCATAAAATAGCATAGATAGAGAAAAAGAATGAGGTACAGCAAAGATTTTTTTTTATTTATTAAACCAGATGCAGTTAAGGTGCATGGTGGGGGGAACGCTGAATCAGAGCTGTTAAAAAGAGAAGTCCAAGACCAGCATTGGGCAGTGCTTCCTAAAATTGTCCTGTATGATCCGTAGGGGACATTCATGATAGTTTATTTCAGAAATACCCACCTGAAAAATACCCTTCCTTCCCATAGATTTTTGAACCGACAGATGCTGTGATTTCAGCTGATGCTAGCCGGTCTCTGGTTGCTTGTCTCAGAGTTGTAATCCAAATGCGGATGTTTTGGGGAAGGGATGCTAGCGAGTGTTGGTATCTCACAGGAGATGGAGTTTAGAGATGTTTACATGCTGGAGATGTGTTGTTTAAAACAGGCAGCTCACGCTCCGACACGAAGGCCCCTAGGCTGTAACTTTTTGTCTTTAAATGGTGAAATAGGCGGTAGCTCTGCTGTTGCCGCCCGTGGCAGCGTCCTCGCCTGCTGCCTTGGCTCTGGTGAGAGCAGCTGGGAGTGTGTCCCAAAAAGGGTATGGAAGCACAGCGGGTGACGGGCTTGGTCTCGTGTCCACGGGGCAAAACTGCTTTGCGTTGTACACGAGCAGCGTAACAGCGCCTGCTCCGATCAGGGGTCCTGCAAAAAAAAAAAAAGCAGGGATTTATTCTTAAACCGTGGAGCAAGGATGTAGAGAAGCGAGTATCGTGGGCTCCTTCGTTGTGTCGTGTTCCCTTCCTGGCATGCTTTTGTTAGCCAGCTGCCAAAGTCGAACCAGAGTCGCCACGGGAGAGCCCGGGCTGGGGGCTGTGCGGAGGAGCAGGGCAGTGGTGGGCACCTTGCCCCTCTCAGCCGGGGCTCGCAGCGGTGTGCCAGCGCGGGCGGCTCCGTGCCTGGAGTGGTTCGGGACGAGCCCGTGGCAGAGCGGCCGCGGTGGGCTCACAATTCCTGGAAGGAAAGGGAGAACCAAAACAAGGCGGCCCGCGGGGAGCCGCTCAAACGCGAGGGCGGGCCTGGGGCCCGCAGGCCGAGGGAAGCCCGCGTTTCCAAGCGAGGCCTCTCCGCGTTTCAGCCACCGCGGGGCCGCTGCCGGTACCGGGTTTCCACCCGAGCACCGGGGCCGAGGCGCAGCTCGGGGCCGGGCCGCGGGCAGCGGCGCCCCCTGCCGCGGCTGGGCTGGGCCGGGCCGGGCCGCCTCGGGCCTGCAGGGAGAGGCCTCAGGGAGCGAGAGCGAGCGGCCCCCGGGGCCCTCTCGCTTTTCTTCTGCCCTAGGACAGCCATATAACCTCCTCCTGCTTAGAGCATGTAGTCTTCTCCTTCCTTTTTTTTTTTTTTCTCCCTCTTTTTCTGATCTTTTTTTTCTCTCTGCTTCCTGCTTTGCCTCTTTTCCCTCTCTGCTTTGCCTCTTCCTCTCTTTTCTCCTTAACCCCCCTTGTTTTCCTGAGGTCCCAGGACATCTGTTTTAATCTGTGCAGCATGAAATCAATGTCTCTTACAGTTCTTTACTAGAAAAATTGATTCTGGAGTAAGGAAACTATCGTTCTTTCTAAGATTAAGCAACTGCATGTAGTCTCCCTGCAGAGTCCCAGTACACCTTCTTTCTGCCTGCATGTTGTAGAAACAGACTGTAGAGAAGCCACCTCAGGAGCCCCTCAGCACCATCTCTACATCAGGATGCCATACAGGAAAACCTGAAAATCTTCACAGGAAGATTTCTGGTTTGCAGCTCAGGACAATGTCCAGCAGCCTTGCAATCATGCCCTTGCTGAGAAGAATTCCTGAGAAATTAAATCTGATTCTTCTGCCTTGTCAAGAATTTAGAATAATTGGAACAGCGGTATTGTTTACTTCCTGTCTCAATGGAACATTTCTTAGTTGTTACACCACGAGCTAATAATACACATCATAAAAGTTCTGGACTCCTCAGTACCACAAATACATGGACATACTGCAGTGAGCCCGGTGAAAAGCCAAAGGCGGCTGAGGGATTGGAAATTCCGTCATAGTGAGGCTGAGAGAGCTGGGATTGTTCAGCCTGTAGCAGAAAGGGAGATCCTATCTATGCTGCCTGTACCTGATGGCAGGGGTTAAAGAAAATGGAGCCAAACTCAGTGCTGCCTAGTGAGAGGACAAGGGGCAGTGGGCGCAAACTCAAGTAAAGGAAATGCTGTTCATACAGAAGAAAAAAATGTGCCATTATACAGGTGATTGAACCTCTGTCTCAGGTTGCCTAGGAAGGTTGTGGAGTCTCCATCCCTGGACATGGTGGTTGTTTTTTCCTTTTTTTTTTTTTTTCTTTTTACATAAAAGCCAATACTCAGATGCCAAGTGATTCTTCCATATGGCTTGTTTATTGTCCTTTCTATGCCTTGGGTCTGTAAGAAATTCTGCTATGATGGTTCAGTCCCATCCTTCTGTAGGTACATGTATGATAGCAAGCATTCTTAAAGCTAAAAAGCAGTAATATTAGTTTGAATATTTAACATCTACAGTGGGTTTTATTATCACTGCCAGACTGAAGTGAGGTGTTTTTTTTGTGCTTTTGTCTTCCCTGATCTGCTTTTCAGGCACTCTGCCAACACAGGACAAACCTTCCCAGAGGCAGTCAGAGAGCACAAATTGCAGCCCTTCCAGAAAGAGATCAACATCTGAGAGCACATCTTCTACAGGCAAGTAATATTTGCTGATCTTGTTTTGGGGACCAGTGCAATACTAAGACCTATACTGCTATAGGCAGCTAAGACAACATTGTTATGAGAATTTTACAGCAGCAGTATTTTCATGGAGATGCTGAGTTTTTCCGCTTAGAGTTTAGGATACAAGTGCTTCAGGTTGGACTGTAGCTGGTATATATGGACTGAGCTGGTATATATGGAAGCAGCAGCATAGCTATGGAGTTTAGTTCCTCACCATGTTAAATTAGTCTTCATGAAGCTTGAGTCTTTAATTGCTAGTAAGACCTGTGACGCTACAGTTAATCAATGAATTAGATGAATAAATTCCTCTGTAGGGAAGAGCTTGGCTTCTGGGCTGCTCCAAAGGTAGATAACGGGTAGATAACTATTAGGATCAAGAAGGGGTATGCTGATGTGTTGTCTTTGTCGTATGTGAGAATCTTGCTAAGATGATGGAGGATGACAAGCAGCTCGTCCATCCTAGTCAACCCCAATTGTATAGTTGTGAATGAACCTAGGCAGGTCAAAAATCACAACAGGAGAGAGTCTGAAGTACTGAAAGGGCTGGAAACTCCTCATCAGTTCTGTCAAACAAGAACTTCTGCACAAATGTATTGTGAAGTTGAGCAAATGTATGCTGGCGAGATGTCAATGGAGTTGGCTTTGTCAGCCATGGGGTGACATGCTACACAGGTTGCTGCTTGAAGTCAAAATTCGTTCACTTGACAAAGAAGGGAAAGCCTATATTTGTGTACCAATTTGCTAATTTTGGGAAGTACAGCTTAAAAATAAGCTCAGAAAAGACGGGTAATAAAAACATACAGATAAACACTGAGAAGCTCAGCAGAGGCTTAAAATTTGAAGGGAGATAAAGATAGCATATCATAGAAAGAGGAATAGGGAGAGGGATGAGTCAGTAATCTAATAAACAAACCAATATACTAATGCAAAAAAGGTTGGAAAATAAATAGGATTAGATAGAAATGGTTGAAGGCTAGTTAAAAGATTGAGTAACCGGCACAATGAACACTTAGTGGGGTAGTTCACTACAAAGGTATTCACACTGAATAATGTAACCTTTGTAGAAAGGCTAGGCAAGGAAGAAAGCAAAGGGCTTTTCACCTCCTTATATCCCAAATGGAAGGGAGGTTTTAGAGCCACAGAAGATAACTCGAGTGATACTTAGTGGTAGGAAAGCTTGTGGGCACTATCATCATAATCTACCACAGCCCGTTGGACCTAGAAGATGAAGCATGAAAGGCATATTTGGCACAATCTGCAGCATCTTTCAAAGAGCCTTTGCAGCAGTAAGAAACTGGTGTGACGTTCATGGGGAGGGGAATCCAGCAAGATAAAAACTTACGAGCAAAGCATGGAGGATAGTTTTTTTTCAACCATAAAACAGGAAAAGCAATGGGAAGAGAGATTCTTCTAGATTTGATTGTGATCATTAGGGGGGAACAAACTGAAAATGTCAATGTGAAATACAATATGAATGAAAGATGCACAAAAAAAATATCCTTAGGAAGCAGTTGGATAGTAAACAGTAAAATAAAAACAGTGGATTTCATGAAGGAATCAGTGAGTTCAGGTCATGTAGGTATGATTTCTTAGAAGGCAAATTTAATGGAAAAGAGCGCTAAAGGTAGGGTCACACCACTAAGAAGTGTCATTCGGGACATGAACTGGAGATGATGGATGAGAAGAAGCATGTGACAAGACTAGCTTGGCAGAATCATGACCATTTAGTCATCTCAAACACAAGCACAAAGGCATGTAGAAAGTTAAAAGTTCCTGGTTTGAAATGTAGGACAGTTTACTAAAGCTAATTATAAAAGAACAGCACAAACGTGTGAGGACAAAAATCAGAAAAAACAAGAACTAAAATGAGATAAAAGTAACAAGGGACATAAAGGTGGAAGAATCCTTCCTGTGAGTACATGTTAACTAGAAGAAATGCAGGGAATAGCATTGTTCTTGATGTTTAGCAAAGGGGGAAGGCTTTCCTCAAGTGATGCTAAGAATCACAGTGTGTCTGAAGTACATGTAATATGGTGCATTTTTTGCTTCAGTTCCCGTTAGAAAGGGCATTAAGATCTAGGCATCAAGTTCCATTCTAGTCTGGTTTCTTGTTATTCTTGTGGTAGATAAACTGCTACTTAAGCTGGCACATTTTAAGATGAAGAATGCATTTCTATGTTAGCTGCTGTTATATAACATCACACCTTTCTCTTGCTCGTGCACCGTACTGCACTTAAAATTGCAAATTGACAGTTAATATTGTGGAAGAGCAATACTTGTCCTCTCCTTGATTTTCAGTCTAATCGTGTCTTTGACGTGCAGTCAGCTTTTTACTGTAACTGTCTGTTGCTGCTTTCTATTCACAGTTAACTTTCTTTTAAAGAAAAGGTCTTACGTTTCAGTGGGCTGGGTGACAGACAAACGTGCACGTTTGTGTGAGTGGAAAAGCTGTGGGTCATTGCACGTAGTGTATGTGTACAGATTATCCAGCAATAGTTTTGGAGCACTATTTCATCTAGTCCTTAAATGATAGATTGGTGAGCTGCAGAAAAAGTAAATTGTATCAACGTATAAATTACTTTAGTAACATCACAGTAATTTGCTGGATTAATAGGACAGCCGTTAAGTCAGAGTGTGCCCAGTTATCTGTTAACAGCATGAAGTGACTTGTAGTGTACTCAGCAGTCATTCTGCAAGGCACTTATGAGATTTGAGCCTTTTTTTGTAGGGAGGCAAGACTCGTGCAGTCACACTGGGAGTGAGTATGTAGACGTTGCTCTGTTGGACTTTCACAGCTACAAAACTGTTGAATCCCTTGACCAAATTGTCACAGGGAAGGAGATCTGAAAATGTTCTTTTCCTGTGTATTCCCGGGAAGCTGTCAGCCATGTAGTAAAAAGAGACCCTGTTTGCAGTCCCACTGCCACTGAGGAAAATACAATGTAAGCTTACGTGCTTGTGGGACACAAAAAATCCTTAACTCTGACCAATTTTATATGGAATCCCAGTTGCAGAAAAGCTTCTGTTAGAATTCAGACATTCTTAGACAGTGAAGTTGATTGCAAATTTGTAGGAAACATCCTTAGGATATGTACTTACAGAACTACTTATTACAATTTCCATATGTAAAGAATGTGGCAAAACTGCTATTTCCTCCTCCCTTTAAACAAACATTGTCGCAGATGCTTTCTTCAGCATATGCTAAAGAAAATATTCTACAGTGAAGAAGTGTTCTCTTTCTCTGTCTTGTTACATTTGTTTTACTCGCTCAATTAAAAGGAGCAACAGCAAACTGTAAGGCTGTGTATAGGCAGGTGTTAAAAGTTCAGGCATTTCTTGTGCAGGAGGGCACAGGAATAAAACTGAGTCACAGGTTTTTTCAGCTTCAAAGACACTGAAGTGATGCTGGTAAAGACCAGGCTTTGTTACCTTTTTATGCAGATCTGGCTGCATGTGGGATGTCAGTGCATTTGTCAGAGAGAGCTGCTTTGCAGCCAAGCAAGCGTGCGTGACCAGTGCTTGCAGCTGTTTTGGGGTTTGTGGTTCAGTTGTCTGATCCTTTTGGATCAGTTTCCAAACAGAACCACAAGTTCAAGGACAGCCACTAGACTTGGTGTCCAAATGCATTGTGTCATGCCGTTTGGTTATCATGGGTGGCGCAGTTGCGTACGGAGCTCACAGTGCTAAACAGATGGTGTTTCTGCAAGAAACTTTCAGCTCCCTCCCAATGTGTATTTAAAGACCATAAGAAAGCAGGGTAATTTGTCTTTATTATTTCATCTAAAATTGAAAGCTGAAAGTGTAAATCCTTCCCTTGCTTTCAGAATTATTCAGGCTGCTAGGTTTTTCACGTGGTTGTAGTGCTTACAGCAGTGCCTTGCAAGCATGTTACATCTTTTTTGAATCCTGCAGAAAGAAGATTGTTCATAGGAGGATTTTTAGAAGTTGACCTGCTGATTCTTCTTCCTTTAAATCATTTCAACTCTGGGAACAGTGTTTTCATTTGCACTTGCAAATTTGTTACTTGGGAAAATTGATGAGGAACACATTTCCCCAAAGTAGCAGACTTGGACTAGAAAATACTCATTGTAAATTGTGTTGCATCTTTGACAGCTAATGCTTGATGTCTCTATTGCCAAAAGATACAAACCCTTTTACAGAAATATTTTGTTGTCTTCCCCTTAGCAGTTACATTAGCGCATGCTTTTCAGTCTCCAGCTTAAGTTCCAGTATATTTCTATTTGTTTGTGTTTCAGTGATTGGAGTACCTACGTGGGGGACAAGGCTGGCAACTGCTGTCGATGATTCAGTGGACAGCTTACTGCAGCGCATGGCACAACATGAAGGCCAGGCTACTTTGGACAAAACCATAGAAGCAGTCATTGCAAATGTATCTGTTCCACCATCAGCTAGTCCTGCTCGAAACCACAACAGGGAGAGGAGCCTAGGAAAACAGGACAGCCTTGTAGCTCCAGCAATTCCAAGCAGCTCCTGCAGTGATAGTATCTCACTTCTGTCAGACAGATTACCAAACAGCTATTCCCCACATCATCTGAAGAGAAGTGTGGTTGAAGCCATGCAGCGGCAAGCTAGGAAAATGTGCAATTATAACAAGATCTTGGCAACAAAAAAAAATCTTGACCACGTCAATAAAATTCTGAAAGCCAAAAAGCTGCAAAGGCAGTCACGGACAGGGAATAATTTTGTGAAGCGCAGGCCAGGTAGGCCCCGGAAATACCCAATGCAGGCTGTCGTCTCAATGCAAGCTTTCCAGGCAGCTCGACTGGTCAGTCAGGAGTTAGACAAAAGGGAAGAAAGCAGCAGTCCTTTACACCTTGGACCTGATACCATCACAGATGTAATTGAAGCTGTAGTGCAAAGTGTGAACTTGAATACAGATCACCGAAAAGGCTGGAAGAGAAAGAGGTGGCTTGCAGAGGAACAGGCCAGGAAACGACAAAAGTCTCTACCAGAAGAAGAACAGGAGAGCACAAAGAGGTAATTCTCTCACAATTATGAACCTCCATTATGTGTTGGCACTTATAACATTTCAGACCATCAAAGAATCCTACTCGTACCAGCTCTGCTCGTTACATTTGGTTTCACAAAGAAGTTTGTCGGTTTTAAGAAAATTTAAGGGTCTTTCTAAGCTACCAAACATCACACCCCAAAATGTAATGGAATTGCAGGTAATCTAAAGCTTGTTTTTGTGCTCGTGTCTTAAGTGAAACATGTTTTCTGATTATCTCAATGAAAAATACATTTAATGTGCTGGTAACAAGTTTACTAATGAGGCACTTTAGCAAAGATCATCATGTGCTGAGTAACAAACTATGGGTGCTACATGCTCCATGGGAACCTTAAGTGTGTGACTTCTATGTATGATAAGCAAATATTTGCAAGTGACACAATGTCAGGTGAGATCAACTGATACACAGCAAATAAAGACGAAAACCAAAGCTGCAAATAGGAGTTACAATATGCACCTGTCTTAGGAGTGCAATCACTGGCTGGTAAAGGAACACACCAGAAGTCTCTGATTCAGTCTTCACATGCTTATCCCCAAAGTCATCAGCATAAACAGATCAAGCTCTTTCAGAAGTCTTCCTTCCTGTGTTTTCAGAATAATTCTGGAAAATAATCATTCACTTGTGTTTCAGAAATTAATACTAAGATATAGACATTTAGAATTGCACGATTTTGCTGGAACTGTGTGTTCAAAGGATATATTGTATGGCTCTCCTGAAAGCTAAGAAAAGGTTTACCACGTACTATTTTTAGAGTACAAAAGCAGATAGTGTAAGTCACCTTCTAAATTACTGCACTAAGGCTCCAACCGGTGAATATTAGGAGTAATAACATTACTCTAAAAAGATTCTCCACTTTTTATGATTAACTACCACTTGATCATGATCAATGAGTTACATATTTAAATAGCTGAGGCACCTAGTAATTCAGAAACCTGGGCTTTTTATTTTACTGCTGACCATGAAAAGGAATAATGATGTGGTAAGATAATGTTTATGGTAAGAAATACTGTAAGATAATCTTTACTTTTCCTTCCAGTTTTTCTGAGACAGCAGCTGAACCACCCAGTCCACATGATGCCCTTGGGAAACCACAGGAACCTGAAAACACTGAACAGCCTTTGCCTTCTCCTGCCCAGCGTGAGAAGAAAGCCCCTCGGCCCCCAAAGAAGAAGTACCAGAAGGCAGGGCTCTACTCTGATGTGTACAAAACAACAGAGTAAGTAATACCAGGGGAAAGTTGCTGTCTGATATTCCAGTGGAAACTGTCTTCTTTCAGCTAGAGCCATAAAGAGCTGCTACTAATAAGTAGCTGAAATAAAACCATCAACTTAATTCAAGCCTGTGAAAAATAACACACATGATAATTATCAGAATCTGACCCAGTGAAGATTTAAAATATAGCCCCAATCAGAAAGCAGCTTCCAGCAATCTGAAAGTGTTTCTGAGTATCGACCTTGAAGAAGGTAAGACAGCTGCTTTCTACAATCAAATGATCACGGTAGTAAAATTGCTGGCAGAGCTTGCAGTGTTCAGGAACCGAGTACCACATCTACATAAAAGGGGCCATTACTTTTCTATTTTTATTGACTGAATGGTGTTGAGTGGTCATCTTTGGTATGAAAGAATTTCAGGAACGCAGCCTGTTCATTTCACAGCTAAATGAAGTTCATCTCCTTCGCTTTGTATGAGCAGTTTAGTGTAAAAATCGAGCGCTTCAGTGGTGTACACTAGAAGGTGGGCATCTCCCGTTTCTGATAACCAGCTCGCTTCTGTTTCTCTTCGTAGTTACGTAAGATTTCTGCAGTCATTTGGACAATTGTGTTGAAAGTTAAGAATTTGCTCTTCTCTTATAATATGATCTGTCAAATTAAAAAGAGGGAAATTGTTCACCTTCTGACTCATCCTACTTTGTAGACCACTTAAGGTTACACAGACTGCTGGGAGGCTGCTAGCATAGTTTTATCTGCTGTTCTGGTCACTGTCCTTTGCATTGTAGAATGAGGGCATGAGTAAGGGATCAAGACTCTAAGGAAGAACAAAGATCAAGGTCTGATCAAAGTGCATCTGTTTCTAATAGTTAGAAAGCATGCTCTTTTGCAGCTGTGCTAAAATTTATAGTATTTGGATGTTCTGTCACAGGTATACACAGTCATGCAACACTCCAGTATTGCTTCTTAAAAATGAGGTGTGTTGCTTTAGGACGGGACCTGAGAGAATCTTTTACAATAAAACATCAGTGACATTGTCAGTCCTAGTCAGCCCCCAGAGAGGACCCTTACTTCATAGCCAGTAAGCAGATGTCATTTGAAAAACTGCATGAATACGAGAAACAGAAGTTGATGTTTGTGAGTGATGATGGAATCAAGATCACTGCCATGGAGAAGGCCAGCACAAAGCTGACCTCTGCTTGCAATCCTCCCTCTCCCATCACATCTCATGTTGCATTTCCATGGAGGCTTGAAGAGTTCTGATTTGGTCTTCACATTGCTTCTTGCTCCACATAGCGAGTCCTTCCCTTGCACTGGTAATGATGTTTGTGATGAGCTGCTTGAGACTACTGAGGAAACTTTTCCCTATCAAGTAAGTAAATGCAGCCTACACAATCTGAGCTACCTTTCTTGATAGTATTTTGAACACTAATACTGAAACAAGGTACGGAGATGCATAATTGGGCAAGGACAGGGCTGTGGCCATCTTGTTTTAGGTGTCCTTTCTTACACCAAGGTGCTGTGCAAAAGGCTGATCCCAGCATTTCATTAGTCCTGGCACTGACTTTCTCCTTACTTTTACTGAGTTGGTTCAGCAAACTAAACTGGCAATGTAGTAGTCACTTTTTTATAATTAATTTTCTGTTAATTAAACTTGCTGTTCCAGTTCTGTTGCACTGTCAGATGTGTGCCAGTGCAAGAGGACATCAGAAGTTCATTTTATTATTCTAATAATTTGTATAACTTGCAGCTGTGTGAGTATGAAAACATGATCTTAGTTGAAAACAAAAATGCAGCTCTGTAATTGTACGGCACCCTCTAGTGATGATACAGTTAAGTGTCATCATTGTTTCAAAAACAGCTTCTGCATTCTCTAGTTGATATTGTACAAAGAGAAACAGAGACAAATTATAAGTGCAATTGTAGACATGTCACTCTAAAGGCTATTTTCTTACCCTACTGCATCTTTCTCAAATTATTCTAAGTGTCCTTAGAACGGATAAAGTAGTGGAAGTTTTACTGACATTTATTGTTACAGTTTACAGCTTCTCTCTATGTCAGTTACATCCAACTGCTAAAACAACAGCACAGAAAATATTTGTCATTTCATTGCTAGTTTAGTCTGCTGTTATAAGAGAGAGCTGTACATTAGTTTCTCTGCTGCCACTTGAGTTGTACAATTTGCCTAACCACTCCAGCTGACCTTGATGTAGAAATTTTATTAAAACACAGTGAAGAAAGCTCAAACTTCGTAATTCCTTGCAAATGAGCTAAGAACGAAAGGAGTGATGTCTGAAGTTAGCCTCAGTTCTACCTCGATTCCCAAAAGTAGTTTTGTAGACAGTATTAGCTGTTACGTCCACGTGAATTTTCCAGAATCCTCAACTCCCACTGGAAGAATCACACTGATCTTTTGCTGAAGAGAAGTTCAGTGTGTGGTTGCACAAGACTGCAGGTTTGAGAACAAAAGAAGATTGTGTACTGGAGTCACTATCTGTTTACCCAGTAGTAGCTTTCCTAGAGGAGTACAAAGTCTACTTCACCAAAGAAATTGAATAATTAAAAGTAAATTAGTATTTAACAAAAATATGGTTCTCATTAGGGAAATATCTGGCAAAGTTTTTCATATTGTCTGTGATTTTTATCAGCAATAAGAAATTCTGAGTTCTCATTCCAGGAGTGTTGCCTGCACAATTGTGCTGTGATCAGTACTGAATTGCATCTCGCCTGGCGTACCCATCACTGCAGTTTAGCACGGGCTTGAATGTGAGGTTTCCACCCATTTGCTCCTATCAGTGCCTTCCTTTTGCTGATGTTTGCAGAGCTGCAGGGTGAATCACAGTAGCTAATTGAATGCTTTAGAAGCAAAGCTGTAGAAAAAGCCTACAGAGACCGAGAGTCTGCGTTGCCAGAGCCATCTGTGGTGAGGAGGCAGACCAAGGTGGAGCGGGGGAGTTGATGTGCAGGTCAGGATCAGGCCCAGTGACAATGACCAGCGTCAGAGGCAGTCCAGGGATGGCCAGAGAGGTGCAGGCTACAGCTGTGGAGGCAGCCCTCGTGGCTGGGCTTGAGGTGGGTGACATGCAGCACAGGCCTGGCAGGGACCGAGTGCCCAGAGCTTGAGCATAACCAAATCTCCTGGGGCCGTGGGCACAGGACCTGGGGGAAGCCCCTCGCGAGGCTGCTCAGGGTCACAAGGGGCTGGTGGTAGCACTCGGCCACCCGCTGGGAGCTTCTGCGAGGCTGTTGGCGTGCCTTAGCAAAGGGGAATGGAGGGCTCTGTCCACCAAACAGAACCTGAATTGCCATCCCAGAAACCCCAGCCCAAAAGAAGAGGTTATTATCTTCCTAGTGGGGCTGCATGGGCCTGCTAATATGGACCTTTTCTCGATGTTGTGGAGAGGCCCCTTTTAATCCAAGTGGCTTTTTTTTTTTGGCGTGGCATTTATGTTTATAAAGCTCTCTGTCTATCCTTGATTACTTTAGCATAGTCTCCTTTTTTATTGAATACTTATTTCATTTTCACCCCTTCCTTCTGAAATCGCAGAAGTATTGGTGACATTGGTTCATCTTATTGATTTGTCATGACAATTCTGAAATGCCTCTAACAATACTTCATCACTGTGTTTGGGAGAAAAATAAAATAGGTGCTTTCCCATTGTTCTTTGTGACAATGCCTAAAGAGCTTTGTGTTACACTTCGTGTTTTTAACTAGTTGCTTTCGCTGCTTCGTTCTCCTACTAGTTTCCTCCTTACAGTTCAGTTGCCACTGAGTAGGTGGGTGTTAAAGGGTGCGGGTTTGGCTGGAATTAAGTTGTACCTTCCTATGGAATGGTTTTCCTTTTTTTATTTTTTTGCCTTTAATTTAAGGATTTGCTTGCCTCTTGAGAATGGAGGTTCACACTTTGCCTTTTCAAAATGCTTTTCCTTTTCCTCTCGATAAGAACTTGCCTTCCAGGTCTTGTAAGTAGTTACTGCAGAGTAACTTTCTTTGCAAGTCTTAGTGACGCGGCACAACTTGACAGAAGACCTTACTCCTAAGCAAATTAAACAAATGCCTGCCATTAGTAAACAGAGGGTCATAATTAATATTAAAAGCAGTAACCTTTATTATTTGAGAGAATGCTGCTGCTTTTTGATTAGAATAGCTCGACAAAGTATACTTCAGTTTGCAATTGCTGTATTTATGTAAAGAGCAAGCAGTAGCTTTGTGCTGGTGATACATTCTGGACCATGAAGCACTGGACTGGAAATAGGTGATCTGTGTTTTAACCTTCCTTCTGTCCTACACTGTGACCTGGAGCAGGCTAACCTCTCCTTCTGGTGGTGGAATACCTATGTGCCTTAAAAAATGAAGATAATAGTTTTCAGATGTGTTGTGTTCAGATAGTCCCATTTCATTTTAATAATAGACTGTAGTGAGCTGCCAAAACAGCCTTTCAGAGAAGACGGCAAGTTGTCTTTCATTCCAGATCTTTGAATCAAGGTGCAGTGGCTTTATGGAATGCATCCTCTGAATACAAAATGTAGGGATTGTTTGGCTAGAGAGAGAAACTCGACTGAGTTCAAGCGTATGACGTTATATCAGAAGTCAAATTAATTTATTGTAAAAATATCTTTTGATCTTAAAATCCATCTCATT
The DNA here is from genome assembly GCF_963932015.1 of Anas acuta. Taxonomy (NCBI): domain Eukaryota; kingdom Metazoa; phylum Chordata; class Aves; order Anseriformes; family Anatidae; genus Anas; species Anas acuta. Next base: position 3,281,917 of record NC_089006.1, on the reverse strand, counting down.
ACCGTGTGTATGTATCTGCCTGTATATGTGCATTAGGTTAAATGCAAGGGTATTGTAGTAACTAGAGCCCTAACACATAATGCTATTAAAAGCACAGTACTTTAATGCAGAGTACATGCAGCATCTAATTCAGAGCCCTCATTTCAGCAGTATGCCTTAATTTCCCTTTCACTATCTAAAATTTAGTTAACTTTTTATACCTTGAGAATAAATATTAGCAATCCAGAAGGGATTACAGGAGTGTGCAGACCACATTCAGTTGTATGTCCAGTTATTAAACATGAATCGCTTAAAAAGCTTAGTAAACTTGAATAGGCTTTAATAACATTTTTATCTTTGGTATATTTAACATTTAGATGTCTCTTCTGAATGTTGCAGAGCTACGGTACTAAGTATAACCACATCAGTTTTTTCTTTCCATGCTTTCTTTGTCAGTAGCCAAAAGGAGGTGTTTAGAAAAGACAGGGTACTGAGCTAGGTGGTTTGACATCTGCATGATCCATACGACCATTCTTATTTCATGTTCCTGTTTTTTTTTCCTTCTGTATAGGGGCTATCTTGTTGCTTTTTTAACTCTGGTTTCTGTTCTTTTCCTGCTTTTAATGATAAATAGCCTACTAAAGGAATAGAACCTGAACATTTCTTCTCAGCAAAGTAGGAAAGCAGGCACTATATATGTATAACACGTCAAATGCCTAAGCAAACAACATTGGATATGAATTAAGATTGTTTTATTCTTGTGATCTTAGTTATTACTTATCTGTTGCGTACTACAAATTTAAAGTTGATGGTGTCTCATCAGGTGTTGCCTACTTAGAAATTACGGGGAAAAAATCAAATCACCAGTTTTGAAGCAAATACAATAAGTCTATTTGCCAAGCAACCTGGAAGTTAATTTTTTTGGCCATTCCTATTATTATTCTCTTGCTCGATGTTCTAGATATTCATGCCTTAATAAAACAGAAAATACGTTTTTTTTAACAAATGTCAGAAATGTGCCTCATTCTGATTTTTTGTTGTTGTTGCTTTCATCTGTTGTCCACAGTCCGAAGAGCCGCCTCATACAATTAAAGAAAGAAAAGCTGGAGTACACTCCTGGAGAGCACGAGCATGGACTGTTTCCAGCCCCTATTCATGTTGGTGGGTAATTCACATGTTTTAATTGTTGGGAAACAAATATCACTCTTAGGTGACATTGAAGTACTCTGCTTGAACTTCATAGTCTTTCTGTTTCTCTCCCTTTCTTCTTTTTTATTTTGTGGCATTGTCGGGTTACTCGTATCTTTCAGCATACGAACTTTGTCAGAGGTCGTACTCATCCTTCTGTGTTTTTCAGTGCACAAGTTTGACTCAAGGGTTCCTTGTTGCTGTTTGACCTTTGCTCTCATTTTTTTATTTATCGTAAGAAAATATCAGTCTAGTTTTAAGCACGCTTTAACTGCCATAATGTTTTAGCTTAAATGCAGTACAATAGCCACCTTTTCAAACTAGTATTACAGTAGAATAGCCAGAGATGATGATTACTGTTTCTTAAATCTCAAATGCTAAGCAAACAATACATTCCCCCATAGGATAAATATGAGAAGTAGAACATAAATGAGGCCTGGGTCTTGTCTCTGCCCTCTGCATAAGGAAATCATGACCTGTGGGTAGCATGAGGACTTAGAACTTGTCGTGTCCCATGATGGCGTTGCCAAGTCCTGTCCATTTGACTGAACTGCCTGGGGTTGATGGTTGTGAACTGTCAGACTGAAGTTTTTGCAGTTCATGCCATTTCCCAGTACAAAGCAAAATTGATTTTTTATTTTTAAGGTAACTTTTTCATCCCCTAAAATGCTGCGATTTTTCACTTCACGCACTGTCATGCAAAGTGATTTGAGAAATTTTACATTGTTCAGAAGGAGTATTTATCCCATCAGATACAAATGTTTAATTGGTTTGTCATCTTAAACTGAACCTTTTTGCTCCATTCACAACTTTCCCAGAGAGGCGATACCAGCTGAAGAGTTTGAAAGATCTGTTTGAATCAGTGAGCATAAACATTTAAGAAGCAGTTTTCAGAACTGAAGGTGTTAATTTAAATTGACAAGAACATGACCTTTCTCAATTCATTTTTGAATTAGGTCATATAACTCTGCTGCACAACTGAACCATCTGGTGGGATGCTCAAGTTCAGTTTGCAGTGCAATGATCCTGTTCTCTTCCTAAGGCCGTGACCTCAAGTTTGTTTGTACTAGCAGACACAAACAAGCTACTGCAATAAAGATAAGGCTGTTTTAATTGCTCTGTATTGGGTAGCTGTAGAGTAGTTTTAACTGCAGAGCAGAGTTACAAGGTTTAGGACTGTGCCAGATAACTGTACTAGTGCCTACTTGATGAGGGCTGGAAGGACATTCCACATACTGCAGGCACGGTGCCAGGGCACTTGAAAGAGCCTTTTGTTTCGCGTGGTGAGGTCATAGAAGTGAAAGCAAATTCCCGGCAGATTTAGCTCTTTCCTGGAACCTGCTATGGATGAATAAAGCATTGAAAATAAAAAGTAATTTAGGAGTACATTGTAAGGAAAACAGCACAATTTTAATTTCCACTTGTGAGGGTATGCATGTGAATTTACACAAAGTCACAGACTATTGCTGGAGGAACATAAAGGCATTTATTACCATTTAGAAAACCTGGGAAAATCCAACATGAGACACACTTCATCTTTAGTCACTCTTCTCACTACAATTTTGTGACAATTTTCCAACAACATGCCAAGAGAACATTTTAATCTTAGCTAGAAGTAGCCTAGCACTTGTGTCAAGCCTCAGGTCTTAATATTAATAAAGCATTTATTGAGTCAGTTTCCTTCCTTTAGGAAAAGATTGGGGTGATAGTAAGTTTTGGAATAAAGACAAAATCTACAGTGAAAGCAGTGTCTCCTGTCTAAAAAGTTTCAAATATTGCTGAAAATATAAATCATCTTGAAGTCATTCTGAAACAATTAGGAATGTCTTTGTCAAGTCTGAATTAGTTTGGTAAAGGTTGTAGGAAAAGGTTTGGAAACTTTTCAAAATTCAAAATCTGTTTTCTAAGTACGCTACTGTGATTCACCACCTTGTATGAATCACATATGCAGAATTTTTGTATATGTGTTTGATCTCTGTGATAAATCATTTTAGTATGTACACAGTTGAGGAGAAAGCATCTCCTTTGTTTGGGATTGCTGCAAGGAGTTAGCAGTGTCTCAGTATGACACAGAGGCATCTTCCGTTTTGTCAATTATTTGCTGTTCTGTAACTCGCATTCAGTTAACCCCTCCTGGACAAACACCTGCAAGGTTCCTGGCAGGGCTCTTCAGATTTTAACTGTAACTGTTAAAGTTTAATGACACCCTTAAAGTTCAGTCATCAAAGCAGAATGCAGCTCTCCTCTGTCACCTAACTCAGCAAGCGCATCTCGTTTCTGAGACAGAAGCTTGCTTGGTGTCTATACAGCTTTAAACCTCAGTGCAAAACCAGAGTAGAATGCAAAGGCTAGCAAGATGGAATGCTCTTTCCTGTGCTTGTCACTAATAAATAAAATGTTCTCGGAAGATTCTGCTATTCTGCCTTTTTGACTTTCAGACATGGAGAGGCCCTATCAGAATTCTGGCAGTGTGCCTAGGAGCAGTCCTTTTGCCCCTTGGGGATATGTGAATATGAGTGTGTACAACTTATAAACCTTTTTGTTTCAGGGAAGTATCTCAGACAAAAGAGAATTGACTTCCAGCTGCCTTACGACATCCTCTGGCAGTGGAAACACAATCAGGTACAAGATAAAAAGTTACTCGTTGCCAAGATTATGACTGGAAGTCTTGGAAAAAAAATAGCAGAATTCTTGCATGAAAGCTATGTTTATATATTCTGTGTATTAATGAATATTCTTATTGCTGCCACTGGGTGAGGAAAAAAGGATTTGCATATGTATTAAATGTGAATAGTTTCCATTATTCTATCTCTTACAAAATAGCAATCCTATAGGTTTCTGCCAAAAAAGTCATTAATTTTGCTGCAGACTTTTATTTTGGTAGTGTGCCTGCTTTCTGCAATGATCTTGTTTTAGACACGCCTCAGGAGAATTCAGATGTACTGCCAACAGCACAGAGAAATTTCAGGCCTTATTTTTCTTGGATCACTCCCAGCAGAGTGGAATTTATTTTTCACTTGCAAGCTGAAATTTTCGTACTGAGGAAAGAAGAGAAAGTGTTTAACAGTCGCATTCTTTTTAAAGAGCTTTAAATATGTGCAAACCTAAAAATAGGATTTTTTTTTTCCCTGAGAAGTTTCCACCAAGTGATTTAACACAGGATTTAATGCTGGAAGGTAAATCTGTCCCCAGCTGTGCAGCAGGAAAGCGCTCTGAGACATGTAACTTAAGGATGTGAATGAGCAAGACAAATTCCCAGGTGGTTGTGGCTCCAGCTACCTTTTGAAATACCACCAAAATGTAATCTTAAAGTAATGATAGCTGTTGACATTTCAGCTGAGGACAGTTTCTTGACATGTACTGAAGATTGCCTACATCTGCCTGACTTAGCTGTTCAATATTGCATAAATAATAGATACATATGATCTATTTCCTTGACATTTTCCATAGCTATCTAGAATATTGAAAACCATTACAGAATAGTCTTGTTTGTACAACATTTGTATAGTTCATACAATGCCTGTCTGCTGTGTATGTTACTGGTGGAAGGCCATTAGTGCAATACGTAGGTTATATATGTAATAATATGAAATTATTCCTTAAAGCTTGTCTGGAAGAATTTCCCTTTTCCCTCCAGTCATCTGCATCTGCAGAGGACACTTTTCTAATTAGAAGATGAGTCTTCATTTCTCATGGTTGTTACCTGTAGTCACAGTTTTGATTACCACTTTAATTTTACTTTTTCACTTTTTTTTAAATATTGGCATGTGATAATTCCACCAAAGATACTTTCTCCAAAGTAGTTTTGAATAATTATTCTTCTTTTAAATATTGATTAAAAAAAAAAAAAAACAGCATTGCTCAGAATAATCCCCAAATAGTTGGTCCTCATGATAACATCTCATTCTGTTCAGATGTTATGGAGGGAAAAAAGCAGCATGTTAGAAAAACTGCTTAGCTACTTCATTAAGCATAACTTCTACTTGATTGGAAACTTCTATGACCTCTTTCTAAATGTAATCTGGGCCTAAAGAAGAGAAAGCAGATATATTTCATAGAATCAAATTATTTAGTAATGATTACAAAACCTTTACATATTAACAGGACAAAATTTCCCTGATTCTTTGGAATAACCAATGCAGATATGCAATGTATTAAAATTTTCTTTCTCTTTCTTTTAGCTGTATAAAAAGCCAGATGTCCCGCTTTATAAAAAAATCCGTTCTAGTAAGTAAAATCTTATTATTACTAAAATGTATAACTGGAATTTTCATAACACTCCTCCTTTCTTTTGTGCTCTTTATCCTAACAAGACACTTCCAACTTCTTTTTTTGCTTTATGTAATTGGAATGAAAAATTTCTAGATAGTTACATTTTTCACCTGGCAAGAATTTCCCTCCTCTCCTTTTCTTTTCCCCTCCCCTCTATAGATGTCTATGTGGATGTCAAACCTCTTTCTGGCTATGAGGCCACTACCTGCAATTGTAAGAAACCAGATGATGACAACGGAAAGGGCTGCGTGGAAGACTGTCTTAACAGGTTAGAAACAGGTTGACTGACTATAATAAGAGAATTTCAACATACGTATTATTTCACATAAACTAATAATATTTTAAGAAAAGAGTTGTGCTGAATGCAAACCTGTTAAAAAATGGTTTTGTTAAAGAGCAAGCATTGTAACTTTCTGCTGCAGGTATTCCTCTACCTTTTCTTCAGAGGAATGACCCAATAAAAGCTACATTTTGCTCTTTGAATATCAGTGAGAGCCAACGTATCAACTGTTGTGTGAATTATCTTGTGTGAAAACAAGAACCATTTTAATTATTAAATAACTTTTACTTAACAGAAGAAGGTTTTTTGCTTGTGTGATAGTGTAAAGCATATTCTATTTGTCTTCCTTCAACTTCTTTGTTCTTTATTTTAGGATGATCTTTGCGGAGTGTTCACCAAACACCTGCCCTTGTGGTGAACAGTGTTGTAACCAGCGGATACAGAGGCACGAATGGGTGCAGTGCCTGGAAAGGTTCCGGGCTGAGGAGAAAGGATGGGGTATTCGTACCAAAGAACCCCTGAAAGCAGGACAGTTTATCATTGAATATCTGGGAGAAGTTGTTAGTGAGCAAGAATTCAGGTAGAAATACTTATTTGCTATTTTAGCATGTAAGGCTCAGTAAATGACTTTAGCATCCATTCTAATTGTTGGGAAATCCTTAGACAGAAATGAATGGGAGAATAAGGGAAAGAAAAAAGAATCCTCTTCTGGTCACTGCCACCAGAAGGAAGGCTTAGAATTCAGCTTTTTTGATCAACCAGCTTTTTCTCAGTCAAATAGAGGAGTGATTAATGTATGGAATGCGACTTCTGCTCTGTAAATGCCAAATGCCACAAGTGAATGTGAATTTGATATGATTATGAGTACTGTGCAGAATTTGAATTGTGAAAAATAGAATTGAGGGGGCAGAATGGGGCAGAAAAAGAAATGAGCTTTCGCAGATAGGTATGAAGACAAAAGAACAAGTGGGAGCACTAATACCTAATGAAAGAAAGAAATTATAAGTCTTGTTAACTACATAACATCAGAGGATAATTTAGTTTGGCGAGACATACGTGCTTCTCTTAGAGCTCCATCAGAAGGCAAATCTGATCTCCTCATACAGAGGTAACTGTTGACACAACTGACTCTCTTGTCACTGTTGCTCTCTTGCTAAAAAGAAGTAGCTGTAATCCATGGATGTAACTGCAAAAACTGTGTCCGACCCCAGATAATGAAAGGGAGGAGCTGAATGTTGTACACATGCATACATATACACATCGAAGAATGTATACTTGCATTTTCTCTTCCATACACAGGTTATCAACATGAAATGTATACAAATAATCTGCAGAACCCAAAAGGGAGCATTCCAGAAGAGCAAATTTCTAAATTCTAATCCAAGCTCTGTCAGTGGCCTTGACTTATAAAAATAGGTATTATAATGGTTTTCCTCCGTCTCTAGGTGTACAATTCTATAAAGTATAAAAATTACAATTGTTTTTCTTCAAAACCCTCTCTCAGAATTCTTGAATGTGCTATTACTATGTTACTCCCTGTATGCTTTGCAGCAAGAAGGAGAATCACAAATAACTTTCCTGTGTTGCTTCATAGGAACCGGATGATTGAACAGTACCATAATCACAGTGATCATTACTGCCTGAATTTAGACAGTGGAATGGTGATAGATAGTTATCGTATGGGCAATGAGGCTCGTTTTATCAACCACAGCTGTAATCCTAACTGTGAGATGCAGAAATGGTAAGAAAAATATATTCTGTTTACTGGGAGACTGGTATGGCAGTGGCTAAAATATAGATAACCAGATCATCTAAGAGAATCTGATCTAAAAATAGGGGAATTGAGCTGAACAGTGTAAAAAATATTTACTATCATGCTCACATTGCAGAAGAGAAATATTGTTTCCAAGTGGACGTTTTGGAGACAGGATCTAAGTTTTCTGGCAAGGCAAATGCAATATTTTTGTTTGTCGTGCTGTTAACCTGCTACAAATTTTGAAGACTAGGTAATGCCATAAAATAATCGCTGTGTATATTCTTTCCTTATGGTGTTGTGGGTTAATCCCGGTAGGCAGCTAAGCACCACACAGCTGCTCACTTTCCCTTCGCACCCCTGGTGTGAAGGACAGGGGAAGAGTAAAAGCAAGAAAGCTTGTGGGTAGATATAAAATTGTTTAATAACTGAAGTGAGAGAAGACAGAGAGAAAGAAAACAAGACAAAGCAAGTGATGTAAAGGTAATCGCTCACCACCTCCCATGGGCAGGCTGATGCCCAGCCTGTTTGCTAGCCTAACCTTCTGAACACCCTTCACTCCCTTTTTATTGCTGAGCATGACATTATATGGTGTGAAATATCTCTTTGGTTATTTCAGGTGATCTTCCTGGTTGAGTTCCCTCGTAGCCTCTTGTGCAACACACACACATGCACATGCACACACACACCATCCATTCACTGTAGTGTCAGAGTGAGAAACAGATAAGGTCTTGGCATTATGCAAACACTGTTCAGCAACAGCTAAAGCATTGGTGTGTTATCAGCGTTATTTTGGCACCAGATCTACAGCATGGCACCTTACAGGGTGCTGCAAAGAAGCTAACTCCGTCCCAGCCAGACGTCTGCAATTCAAATATGTTTTTAAAGCATATGAACAGGGGAATGGTCTGATTTCAGCATACCCTGTGTCATATCAGTACTATGTTAGCACAATAAATTGAGTGCCAGGCTAGTAGGAAGGGCTTCTGAGAAATTCATAGTGAAAAAGTAGATGGTTGTAATAGGGATCAGCTATAGTGGTAGTACAGCAGGGAAGCTTGTGATTCTCAGGTAATTCTAGTAGTTTTAAGCAATAGTAATTAAATTTAAAATATTAGAATCCAACAGAAAGAATCAGAGAGACAGTAAATTTTGGTGCGTTTTGTGAAATGAGGTGAAACATTCAGAGTAAGCTTTTGATTTATGGCGAGGGTTGATAAGTGGATCAGTCATATTAGCTAATACAGTTTGTAGCTTCTCTATTTGTGGCACAACTTCCTGCTCTTTGTAAACATAGCATTGATTTTTGGTGGCTTTCAAAGTTTGTTGTAAGAGACAGAAACAAGAACAGGTCAAATGAAGAACAGGAGTACTCCTGAGCATGGCAGTAGTATTGTTTCCTGTCTCCAACACTTCCACTATGTGGACAAAGACAATTTTCGTTTTAATTATTTGGAATATTTCATTATATTTTCTCTGCAGGTCTGTTAATGGTGTTTACCGGATTGGATTGTATGCACTTAAAGACATGCCTGCTGGTACTGAATTGACTTATGACTACAATTTTCACTCATTTAATGTTGAAAAACAGGTAAGGATCACAAAGCAAGACCTTGAAAAAAATCACTAAACACAAACAGTTCAGTAGAGTTGAAGCAAAACCTATTTTTGTTGTATTTAATAGAACGGATTTTATTGCTGAGTGATAATCCAAGTGTTTTGGATTTTATTTAAAGTAACTTTTCTTTTTTCCAAAGCAACTCTGCAAGTGTGGTTTTGACAAATGCAGAGGAATAATTGGAGGTAAAAGTCAACGAATGAATGGACTTGCAAGCAAAAGCAACCAGCCTGTGAGCACTCACAGAAGGACTGGACGGTCAAAAGAGAAAAGGAAGTCAAAGCACAAGCTAAAAAAGAGAGTAAGTAGTAAAGACAGCTTCTTTCATGGATAAAAGTTAGTAAGAAATCAGTTTATGACATCATACTAAAAAAAGTGTAGAATCACAGAATATCCCAAATTGGAAGGGACTCATGAGGATCATCAGGTCCAACTCCTGGCACCGCACAAGTCTACCCAAAAATTTAGACCATGTGACTAAGTGCACAGTCCAATCGCTTCTTAAATTCAGACAGGCTTGGTGCAGTGACTGCTTCACTGGGGAGCCTGTTCCAGTATGCAGCCACCATCTCGGTGAAGAACCTCTTCTGATATCCAGCCTAAACTTCCCCTGCCTCAGCTTAACACTGTTCCCACAGGTCCTATCACTGGTGTTTATGGTGAATAGGTCACCTGCCTCTCCACTCCCAATCGTGAGGAAGTTGTAGACTGTGATGAGTAGTATTTTAAACATAAAAGAAATGCTACGGTTTCTGTCTCAGAAGCTATTGGTTTGCTAGGTTCTTGGCACAGTTTTTCCTGTCTATCAGAATGATCTGTTTTCCAGAGGGGCCACATGCCAGAGGAACCCAGTGAAAGCGTGAACACACCAACAAGGCTGACACCACAGCTTCAGATGAAGCCCATGTCTAACAGAGAAAGGTAGGGAATGATTTCAGTGGTGGTGGTGGTGGTTTTTACCTCACAAATTGAGGGGCAGTGCAAATGTTGAACTGGTATTTTCTAAGAGGTAGGGCATCATTGAATTGTCTGAGTAAGAAGTTCTTGGTTCTTCTTTAACAAGTTAGGGTGGTATTTCTCATCACTGACATGAGAAGCTTACGTCTGAATATCTCTTTTTTGCTGTGTTAAAGTATTAATTATAGAGAAGGTGATTTCTGAATGCTTTTTTTTTTTTTAATTTATATAGAAATTTTGTGTTAAAACACCATGTATTTTTGGTACGAAACTGGGAAAAGATTCGACAAAAACAAGAGGAAGTGAAGCATGTCAGTGATAATATCCATACTGCGTCGTTATACAACCGCTGGAATGGAATCTGTCGGGATGATGGCAACATTAAATCTGGTAAGGCCAGCACAGGTTCCTTATGTCGCTACTCTTTTCCTTTGAGATCCTATGTGATATGTCCAAGAAGAACTTAACTTTGATTTACATACAGAACTTAGCCTTCCTACAGGATCAGTGTATCTATTGTAATGCACACAGGGAATGCCCTACAGATAAAAAATACGTATGTATGTAGTTGTGTATGTATGCTCTTGTATTTACATAGCAGGGTAAGTCAGACTTTTTTTATATTTTCAGTGTATTTCTGCATTAGGGGATTCTGCAATTTCCTCTGAAATAATTAATGCTTTTTTCTTACGAATTATGCCTTTAGAGAAGAAAGCATTTTGGCATTCAATTTTGGGAATGGGACAAAACATAGGTATTGGAATTAATGTATTAATACTGTTTCAAAATCGCACTTTGTTCATAGGACCATAATCTTCACTGCTGTGCAGGATTTGGTCCCCACTGTAAGGTACACAATAAGTTGGGAGATAAGTAATTTGAGTAAATTTAGTGACATGCTATGCTTGCTCCAGCAACATAAAATACTTTGGTAACCATCTTAACAATTTGGATGAGCTATAAGCAGTGAGAGCCTACTTGTGAAAATAATCTTTTACTGTTATAGTAGCTTTAAAAAAAGTTAATTTTAATAATTGGTCACGGACTTCCTGGATCAGAAAAGACACTGTAATTTGATCTTCAAGTAAATTTTTGTTTTGGCATAATTCTTTTTTGCCCTCTTTCAGACGTCTTCATGACCCAGTTTTCAGCCCTTCAGACCGCCCGCTCTGTGAGAACACGACGCTTGGCTGCAGCTGAAGAGAATATTGAAGTGGCTCGTGCTGCCCGCCTAGCACAAATCTTCAAGGAAATATGTGATAGCATTATATCCTACAAAGGTGAAGGTGATGTGACACTCCTGAAAAATCTCCACAGAGATGTTTTTCAGCCTCTGGAACAATGAACTCTTGAATACAAAATAATAGAAAAAAATAGTTTATGTCAGGACTTTAAATAACTTCTTGTGTTGTTTTTTTTTTTTCTCCTTTCTCTTGCTACCAATGTTATCCTCAATCCCTTCCTCTGACATCAGAATCTGCAGGTGTTGCTATGCTTTTAAACTGATTTTTCAGTAGTTTAGCAAAATGGTACAATTTACTGAACTGCAAGGAAACTGTCCTCCATTTTGATATATCCAGAGTACGGCAACCAGCTTCTTGAAACAAACTCCATTTCAGTTCCCCGATACCAGAAGAGCCTTTCTTTTAAACATAGATAGAATATAGTTAGTTTTAGTTACTTCTTTTTTTTAAAGTTTTATTCAAGTAAGTGATGCTAAACTGTGTGTTCCTGTTACAGATTCCTCCAGGCAGGCTCTTGCAGCTCCTCTCCTCAACCTACCCCCAAAGAAAAAGTAAGTATTTGCTTCTCAGAGCAACCCATGGTTTTCTGTAAGGGATTTGCATACATTTGAAATGCTGGTGAAATTGACATTCTGCATACGTTCCCATTTTAGAAATGCAGACTATTATGAAAAGATCTCTGACCCGTTGGACCTTGCCACCATTGAGAAACAGATCTTGACTGGCTATTATAAAACTGTGGAGGCTTTTGATGGCGACATGCTGAAGGTCTTCCGGAATGCAGAGGTGAGGCTCCCTCTGGCCTTAAGGGTGTTGCGTAGAATCTGGGAATATATCCTAGCTTAATGCTCTTGCTGACTTAGAGTAATTAAAGAAAAAATATTTTAGAGAAGGGGAACTTCCGATAATCCTTTTCTGATGAACAGACATTGATAATTAATGTACTTCAGCTTATTCTTAGTGCTTTTGTTTGCCTTAGGTCAGATGAATAGAAAGTAAAGAACATTCATCAATAGCTAGCCTAATGAAATTTTAGTACTTTGGGGGAGAAGTAAATTGTCCTTTAGCGTCATACATTAAGATACGTGGACCTGCGGTTCAAAGTAAAGGAAGTAGGTGTACAGTCATGTTACCACATGGGTGGATGCACCTTTTCAAGAGTGTGCACAAACAGGAGAAATGCGCAAAAACATGGAACCTGCAGGGGGAAACCAAACACATACAAAGGTTTTTTGTTTCTTTTTGTTTTTGTTCAGAAATACTATGGCAGAAAGTCTCCAACTGGGCGTGATGTATGCCGGCTACGGAAAGCATATTATAATGCTCGTCATGAGGCATCTGCCCAAATTGATGAAATAGTGGGAGAAACAGCAAGTGAAGCTGACAGCAGTGAGACATCTGTCTGCGAAAAAGAAAATGGTCATGAGAAGGACGAGGATGTGATCCGTTGCATTTGTGGCCTTTACAAAGATGAAGGACTCATGATCCAGTGTGAAAAGTGCATGGTGAGGCAGGGGAACACAAAATGGAGCTCTTTCTCTATTCACTATAACCAGTGGAACTTCTACCAGCAGCCTCTGCATCACTAATAATAGCCTAAATTACCTCTTCAGAACTTCATTTCCTCTCCAGAAGAATTGAGAGATTTCGTTTTCAAAGAGGAAATGCAATTTGCATTTCTGTATAGAGTAGCTAGCAATTCCTGAAACTGCCAGAAACTCCTGTCTTTGGTCATGCAGAATTTCAACAATTACGGGCTTTTACATAAATAGTTGCATGGAGATCTTATCTGTCTTCTTAAGAAGTATGAAATAGTTCAGAGAAAGTCTTGAATTTCCTTTGTGAAGCTTATTTTAATGCTTTCCTTAATACTTTCTCAAAAAGTATGATTTATAAATAAAATATATCACAAGAATTTCTAATTGGGATGCATCTATTTTTCTAGGTCTGGCAGCATTGCGACTGTATGGGTGTGAATTCTGACGTTGAACACTACTTGTGTGAGCAGTGTGAACCTCGATCTGTGAACAGAGTAAAAAATACTTCTTCGTTACTACAGTTACAAATTGAAGCAGTGCTTTCATTTATATTTAGTGATGTTGGCAAGGCCATTGTGTGATTCTTTATAATGTAGTTTTCTTGGATTACATTTAGTCATGTTAAGTGTCAGTTCTTCTGTAGCAACGTCTGCATATTTCAAAAAGGATGTCAGACCCGTATTAGTGCTGATTATGGTGGCCATCTTAACATTTCCTTTCTTTTTCTTTTTTCCTCCAGGAGGTTCCCATGATTCCTCGTCCCCATTACGCCCAGCCTGGCTGCGTTTACTACATATGCTTGTTACGGGATGATCTATTGCTGCGCCAAGGTATGTGCTTACCCTGGTGCCTACCATGATTTCCATCAGATAAGAGTACACAGATTTCTGGCATCGCCTTGTTTCAAGTGTTTTTATCTTTTTAGAAGTAGAAGGCTGTGCCCTGTGCTAGCATGGGGGTGACACATAGTAAGGAACCTGAGTTCTCACAGACTGGTTGACGAAGAAACGTTAATTACCTTTAACACGGATAGGTTTCTGCTTCTGGCCAAAGAAGAAAGATGTAGAGTCAGCATCCAGTAGTTAACGTTTAGAAGTAAAGGCAAAGAAGTTCACTAATTTTATTTTTTTTTACCTCATTCTACCGATACATTCAAGGTTAGAAAGAATCTTATACTATTCTTAAGATAAATGCTCTTGAATGAATGAAACCAGTTGGCATGTTTGCTGGGGAGAATTAGGAATCTTCAGGAAAGTGGAGAATTAAAAAACAAAAACAAGGAACAGTGCATTCGTTATCCTCTGCAGCATTCTAGAATTTACATTCCCTCATTCTTTCTCAACATTGCTCTGCATTCTCTGTCTTGTCTCTAGCTCAGCCATTTGGTGTTCCCATCTCATGTTTTTTTGCTGGGTTGCCAGCTGGAGAATAACTGTCTTTCTAGGGTTGCATCAGTATTTCTATAATCTGTTTCATTTAGTTATGCTTTAGCTCTTTCTGTTTCAACTTTCAGTCATTTATAGTGTTAAGGTTGTTTTTGTCGTGACAAAACCACATACCTCTAATTCTATAGGGCTTGATTGGTGATTAATTAGAAAAATGTTAGCTTACATGGCTAAACCCTGTGTATCATCAGCAGAGGACAAAGACTGAACTGTCACCAACAGTTAGTCCCCAACAGTGACTGTGCAGTTACAGGGGATAGATTGAGCAAGGCTATGCCCAGAACATGCTAAGAAGTAATACACATTACTGTAGAAAAAGGGAAAAAAACATGGATTCTTTGCTGAGTTTTCCACCAAAGGTTCTGAAGTATGTTTGTGTATAGTAATTGCTGCGATTCAGTTGCAGAGTTGAAGCAGTCTTTTTCTGTCTCTGGTTTCCATAAGGTCATGCAATTTGCAGCTACAAGGCAAAAGAGATCATAGTGACCATCAGGCCTGCAGTTGCAGTATGCATAGACTATGACATTTTTCCTGCATGTTGTGTATTAGGAAGAGGCTGATCTTGTGATAAGACTGAAAAGGTTTATGACAGGATAGCATTTCTTTATGTCAGTCTGCCTTCACTGTCAGGGAGTTGCCTGAACAACTGAATTAGTCTATCTTCTAGTTCCAAGCTTGAGAACTCCTCGTGTTTTCAATGAACAAGGCTGAAAAGCTTTCAACTGCCTGATGTGTGAGTGCACACTTCACTGTGATTGAATCCCTATAAATAAGTGAGAGTTCTTCAGTTAGAGGTTAGAGGACCTCTTGAAGTCTTATTCTTTAAACATTGCAGCTATCACTAATTTGTACATACTATCCTTATAAAAACTTACTTTGTTACATGTCCTGCCATAATTTATCTGGATTTATTATGTGTTACTATTTTCAGTGTGGGCATGCAGTTCAAGTTATGTTTAGTTCTTTGCTAGTGAAGTTTTTTCTGAAAACGATGAGGGTCACTTTTCCTTCTTTTACTGACTCTGGATTGGTTTTGCATCACTCTGCAATTCAATGTTAGGTAGCTCTGTCATGTTAGTTTTAATGAAACCATTTACTCCTCTATTTTTGGTGTGCTGGACTGATGAGAAGTTACAGGTGTGCATTTTGTGCCTATTGCCAGGTGATTGTGTTTACCTGATGAGAGACAGCCGTAGAACTCCAGATGGACACCCTGTCCGGCAGTCGTATCGGCTGCTGTCCCACATCAACAGGGAGAAACTCGATATTTTCCGCATTGAAAAACTCTGGAAAAATGAGAAGTATGTTCAAGGCATCTTTTGAATTTGAGACATTCCATATACCTACCTGTCAAAACACAGTAATTTTGTGGAAGTCTTGTTATAGATTAAAAATGCGGGACTGAACATGGTTAAGTTACAAAGACTTGATGATTTCCCACTTGTCTCTGCATGTACTCCAGAACTGTGAAGTAAAAACATATAAAGTTGAAGGTGTAAGCAAGGGATAAGAGATACAAGTTGATATATTTCCTTCGCTGTTGGAATAGGCTGAGAATACACACTGACAGCTGCATTGGCTCAGCTAATGATCACTGACTTGCTAAGCCACTGTAACATGATTAAATGCTTATGCCCCTTTGATAGCAGCATGGTAAGTGTGCTGTGTTCATAAAAATCACAATAGGAATATTTCCACTTGCTGAAGGGGATAAAGTTGAAAGTGTTATATTCATGTAAGTTTGCCTTTCATCACAGCCATTGCAAAGTACAAGGTAGATAGTTCAAAATTAAATGGAGGGCGTTATGTAAAGTTGTATCACAGGTTTATAGAAATAGTCTTTTTTTCTTCTGTTTGTTCTCTTCTCTTACCTACACATCTTCGAGCAGAGAGGAGCGGTTTGCATTTGGTCATCATTATTTCCGTCCACATGAAACACATCATTCCCCTTCTCGAAAGTTTTATCACAATGAGCTGTTCCGGGTGCCATTGTATGAAATTATCCCCTTAGAGGCTGTTGTGGGAACGTGCTGTGTTCTTGACCTATACACCTACTGCAAAGGTAAGGAAACTTAATAGGATGAGAAATTAAATTTGGGAGGTATGCTAAAATAGGTAGTGCTGCAAAAAGGCAGTAGCCAATGTTTACAGGGTATCAGAGCTGAGGAGGCGCTATTGCCTTAGCACTGAACAGTGGTTTCTGCTGCACAAGGGGCAGTACTGAGGAGACAGCAGCAGGGTTGTATTGCAGTGCATAAGGAAAAGAAAGTGATGGTGGTAAAAATAGTTTTGGAATTATTTGGTTGGAATCTAAAGGTTTTTCTCTTACATTTGAACTAGGAATGTGTCCAGCATTTGTTCCCCTTGATTCAGAATCATAATAATACCTGCCATCCCACTTAACACCCTAAAGCCCATACTTCTGACACTGTGTATGGCTTTGTACTGGTATCCTGTCTGTCTTCTCTTGAATCTGATTAATAATTTTTTCATATGTACTTCATTTTGAAACTGCAGGGAGGCCAAAAGGTGTGAAGGAGCAGGATGTATATATTTGTGATTACCGCCTTGATAAATCTGCTCATCTCTTCTACAAGATCCACCGGAATCGTTATCCTGTCTGCACCAAGCCCTATGCCTTTGACCACTTCCCCAAGAAACTCACACCCAAGAGAGACTTCTCAGTAAGTGTTTCTTCTCATAGCTTCCTTATTTTTTTTTTACCAGAAGGCTGGACATATTTTTCGGAAGCTCCTGTCTCTCTGTTTATGAATGAAGGATTGTAAACCTGAGGAAAATGACACATAAGCATACACAGACTGGATGAATAGTTGTCTAGAAAAAAAGCTTTGAAATAAAAATTGACTGTAGGCACAGAATATGCAATTGAAAGGCAAACAGGTGTTGAGGCAAACAAATAGTGATGTGGAAGTTTGGAGATGTTGGTTTCTGACAGAAATCTAGATGGTAATTTCTTGTGAGTTGTTCTGAACAGAGGAAATCTTAAAATTCACTTTTGGGCAGCAGTTCTGCAGCTCTAAAATGATTTTGTGTGTTTCAGAGAATTACACGGCATATAGTCCAGTGCGAGTTTGTTAGCCAGTCTGTGTCAGGCTTTCTTTTCTTTGATATAATTGCTCGATGTTTTAATAAACTTTGCCTATAAAATGGTTTTCAGCAGTACCTTTAAATTCCACATACAGAAAAGCAGAATTTTCTTATTTCCATTTCTCCGCTTTATCAAATGACATACCACTTGCTTGCTTACATAATAATCACTGAAAATTGATGTCTTATCAAAAAAAACAGCAGCCAAATAGGTAGGTGGCCTGATCATGAAGTACACCTTACCTTACCATGCTGCATCTGATTGTCCATTCATTTCAATCTTATTTGCCTGTATTCTATGGGAGTAGCAATTCTTCATTGTGTACATCCTCCTACACAACACTACTTCATCTCTTGAGTTTTGAGGTATCAGATCTGGCAAATTTTCTGCAAGAAAGCACTTTTCTTTGGGAGCAGAGAGGTTCTTATAGTGAATTTAGAGTAGTCTCCTAATTGTGCTGTGCAAAAAGTAATTTTTTCATAATGGTCTATGGCTTAAAATTTATTTAGAAGATAAAAAGAATCAGCAAGTCTGGCTCTAATTTGTCCCTATTACATGAGGTTTTTTATCCCTTCTCCTTTGGATTTGTCTAATGTGTGAGATACACCAGCCATGCACTGGCATATGCAAAGTGCCAGATAGGCAAGTCCTGTATTGGTACTTCCATAATATTAGACCAGCACTTCCTTCCACTGTGAAATTTATTCAGTATTAACCATAATCTTTATTGTTGTTATAGCCTCATTATGTACCAGACAACTACAAGAGAAATGGAGGCCGGTAAGTCTTACCTACCAGATTGTTGGCTGAGAAGAGATGGGATGATCCTGTTTGCTTGTCAAGTGTCCATTGTTCTTCCTACCCATTTTCCTGGGTGCTGTGGAAATAATAAACTTAAATTCTTTAAAGCAGTTCTCTGAACTTCCAGAGAAAGAAAAGGGAATGAGGGGAAGGAGAGGGAATATAGAACCAGCCTTGGTGTTCCTTAATAATATGTTTACTAGTCAGGAAAGTACAGAAGCCGTTTTGAAAGTTAGCAGAAGCAGCTGAATGTGGAAGAGAGCATGGCCCCCAGCACAGGGGGGAGATCAGTCGCTGAATAGGCTGACCACGTACTCCTTGTAATAACAGCCCAGGCTAGTGCATTCTCTCAGTTCTCTTAAAGACTTTACAAATACTTACCAGGAGCCATGGTAATTGAAGAACATCAGTATGTGTTGTGCTCAACTATTTTGGCAAATGAAAATATTTATAAATTGAAATTAAAAATGATTTTTTTTTTTGAAAGACTGCATTTGACCTTATGCAAATGAGGTTATAGGCCTATATCCCCCTATAGATCTGGTAGGTTTGAATGCATGTATTATTAAGTAAAATGACTGAGATTCTAGACAGTCTCCTACCTACTGAGGAGTCCTTGACTATCTAGTAATTCACCTTTCAGGTAAGTGTCTGAAAAAATTTGGTATTTAAACTCTTCTTTTCCTGTCAGATCGTCTTGGAAAACAGATCGCTCAAAACCACAGATCAAAGACTTAAACCAAGAAGAGGATTCTCTTCCACTTATTGAGGATGTATTATCAAACCAAGAGCAAACTTCAAGTGAGGTGCCTAGCATAGAGGAGCCAGAAAAAGAGGCAGTCTCTAGTGAGACCTGTGAAACTGATAAAAAGGTGGAAGAAGGCAATTCTGACACAAGGCAGCTGTGCACTCCAGAGGAAAGGCGGCATATTCAGAGAGAGAGACTTAATCAAATCCTGCTAACCCTCTTAGAGAAAATCCCAGGGAAAAACGGTGAGATTTTATGCTGTGGTTACACAAGAGCATTTCTTCTATAGTTTGATTTTGTTTTGTTTTTTTCTTTAGCTCACTGCAGACTGTGTTGATAAAATTAACACGTATTTTGCTAGTGGACATTATTAATAATTAGTTTTATTTGCAGTAATGTTTTCTTTTGCAGCAGTAGCAGTTTTCTGAATTCATATGAAATTTCTTTCTACTGACACTGTTTTGTATAGTAATTTTTAGTAACCACAAAGACTGTCTGAGGACATTCCCCCATTAATCTTTGCTTACAACTGAGAAACACAACAGACATGCAAAGAAAAAAGAATTCAGGAAGTAATTTTTGACTTTTAGTGATAGTTCTTACTGTTGGGTTCTGGGTAACTTCTAAACTGTAGAATGATGGTGCAGTGGTTGCCCTGGTTAAGTAGTTCCCTGTTTTTAATTGCAATATCATTAGCTGCTGTGACAGTGGACATCCAGCAACCTGAATGTTGCTACAGGTCGTCCTTTTAACAGGCCAGTGATATTCAGAGTTTGTGCTTTGGTTGCTGGCATATGCTTCCCACATGCTGGTTTGTGTATACGTAATCATACTGCAACATGCTTCTCAGGGTGATCTAGAGATAGCTTAGATAACTATTAGAATTAAAACCTAGGATGAACTGTGTTCAGACGAGTAATTCACTTTTTTCTTTCATGTTCTGGGAGCTAACACAAAATAATAATGCATAGCCTCAGAGAGTAATTTGGGTTGAGGTCTAATCATCCTCCCCTCTACGCATGGTGAACTTCAAACAATTTGGGTTGCTCAGCACCTTGTCCAGTGGAGTTTTGAATATCACTATGGATGAAATCATCCTTTAAAAACTGTGAGTAAGGAAATAGTAAAGCTGTACCTGGTGTCACCATCTTTACAAATGACTTGTGGTCTGTTGCAGCTATTGATGTCACTTACTTGCTGGAGGAAGGATCAGGAAGAAAACTGAGGAGGCGCACTCTCACCATCCCAGAGAGCAGCTTCAGAAAGTGATGCCACAAGAGGAAGCTGTGGTCTGGAGTCTGCTACAAGGTCTGCTGAGGACTGAGGGCAGGAGCCCAACTTCTTGTGCACCAGCCAAGGAAAAGAGGGCAGCAGAAAACTGACAAATATACAAACAGTTAGCACTTAGATGTCTGGGTTGGCAGGTTGTCCTGCCCTGCTCTGCAGTGCTCTTATGGTGTGTGTGTTGTTGGGCGTGCCTTGTATTGATGTTAGGTACTGAGAAAAACCTCGTGGTTATTGTCCAGGATGGTCAAATTTAATTTATTTTTGCTTGATATTCCCACTCAGCGGAGGAAAAAAAAAAAAAAAAAGATGGGGAGGTAAGAAGGATGAGGACAGACTTACTCTGATGAGAATATTCCCCACGTTCACCAATTAACCTGTGATTGTACAAGATACTGTTGGCACCACCATTACCCATGCCAGTGAATGAAATCCAGATGGGAGGGTGAAGGCCCAGTGGCTTAAAATTAAAGGCTGCCCTAAAGTTGTGGCCTCTGATTTGCACAAGTTCCAAGAAGAGAGAAACGTACCTGAATGTGCAAAATGTTCACCGTGGAACGGCCAGTGCACACATGTACCTTTGATCTGTGACAAGGAGCAATTTCCAAAGTCACGCTGGAGTAAAGCAAGAGTTGGTTGGTTGAGGCACTTGTACTGCATTGTAGAGGGGGGAGGGGGCGGGGTGTGATTTTTTTCACTTTTTTTCTGCAGAGAAATTTTATAAAGCAAGTCAAATCCTGACAACACCATTGCTGTTGGTTTTTTTGATAAGCTGTGGTTCTTGTGTGTCTAGTGTGTTGTGCAAATTAAAACCTGTTAAAAAGAAAAAGGAAAAAAAAAAAAGGAAACCTTCACTACATGAACCGTCAAGCAGTATTCAGAGCGAGTATTTGTTGTGAACTGTAGAATATATCAACTGCTAACACTATTCTTGTGTTCTGGTTGTACAGCTTAAAATGTCCGTCTCTTAAATTAAGAGACAGTGTATCTCGCACCACCCTCTCTCTCTGCCCTGACAAAGATGATTATTCCCAAAAGTAAGCCAAGGCACTGAATCGCACTGCATGAAATTTCGATTTACATGGTGTACCACGAGCTAGTGCTGTAGCAGGACCCCTCGCGTTATACCGATAACCTTCCCTGGCGTCAGGAGCCACAAAGCTGTCACCTGCCTCTGGGTCCGGCCCAGGTTGTGGCAAAGGGAGGGGGTGATAGGCATACACTGACCCTTTAAGATGGCTTTGCTTTTTTGTCTTTCAGACGTACATATGCATATACAGTCCTGTTTTAGATGTTCTTATAAGAAAACCAGTTTTTAATGTGCCAAGTTGTATATATCTGCTGCGTGGATGTAAAGCAATACAGTAGTTACATGTTCCTTTTTAATGGACCAAGCTTGTCCTAATGTACATTCTTGTTATTATTATAATTATTTTACTCTTAGTGGAACATGACTCATTCCATTAACTTTTATGTGTTGATTTAAAAAGAAAAAAAAAAAAGAAAGGAAAAAACCCTTTGAGAAAAAATATTTTATTAAAAAAAAAAAAAGAAATAAGAAAATAGTTTGGAATATTTTCTTACTGTAGAGAAGCACTGTACAGTACCAGGAACCCTGAGTATAAAATACTCGTGCGTGTAGTAGGAATATCGCATGTCCAAAATCTTGAGTTGTCTCATTTAGTTTAAAACAGAAATCATTGTCTCAAATGGTGTTAAACACTAAAAAGTTTTTAAAAAATAAAGTGCGTACAGAAGCGAGACACTAGCTCTGTCATTTTATCTTTCTTTTGTTGAAAGACTAAACAAAATGTTTTTTAGACAATCAAATGTTAGGTAAGTGCAAAGAATTGTTTTTCTTACTGGTGTAGAAATTAATGACTTTTTTTATTTTTCGGTTATTTTATAATAATGAGAAGACCAGTGTGTCACCAGGATCGCTGTTTTAAGACCAGGAAGCACTACATTATTGCAAATAGATATGAACTCTTAGTCTGCATGGGTGTAGGCTGTGTGATTGCTGAAAATAAATGCTGCTAATATATTTCCTTTTTACAAAGCATATCTAAATAGATCATTGTTTTGATGTTAATCTTTGTAAATTATGTATTACCAATTTTAACATTGGATGTAATTGCATAAAAAGCCTGCATCTCAATCCTGAGAGAGTCTAGTATTAAATGGAAAATCTTTTCCTATCGATGACTTGTGGGGTGTTTTTTGACATGTCTTTGATTTTATTTTTTTTTTAATTGCCTCTTTGACTCGGCCCCTCCTGTCATGTCCTGCCTCTCTTTCAGCCTCTTTTATGTGAGTTGTTGCCCCGTTTCTTTCAGATACCCAATTTCCTGATTGCTGATGGCATTTTGTGAGGTTGTAGCTTGATGCTGATGGTTCTGTTCAGCCCTTGGCAGGAAGGATGGTGGCAGCGTGTTTGCAGAGACAGGAGCATCAGCACAGACATGCAGTTTGGTAGTCAGAGGATGTGTAACCGTGTACAATGGCAGGTTAGTATGTGAATAATTTAATCTATGAATTTAGTGCCTATTCCCAGAATATAGACCCCTGGTACCCAGAGGCAGTGCCCCCCATGCCTGTACAGACAGCAGAGTCAATTCCGTCAGCTCCAAGGTTTGTTAATGCATCTCAGTTGCCACTAGCATCAGATCCAAGTCACATCAGACAGATGATTTGCACTGTAAGCAATATCCCCCCTGCCATTACAAAAAAGTCAAGTAAGCTAGAAAGACAGAGGTAATTAATTTTGAGTTTTTGGGAGCCATCAGTGTGATCATGAGGAACACACAGAATGCAGCAACGGGGAGAGACAGAAATTGAGAACGTTGTGTCCTGCACGCTGTCCTTTCTGAGGCATCTTCAGCCTTGCACTTCCTCCAATAGCCTCTACCAAGGTTGGCACTAATGAGATCGATGATCCTCACAAATCTTCATTTAGGGTTTAAATTTCCTCTGGTTCAAACGTAATTTCTGGGAATAAATTTAGCAACTATCTGCATTAGTTACTCAGGAATGAAATAGTATACTGATGAGCCCTTTTAATGTAACTTGATATTTTTTTCCATTTCCTAGCCTGACTCTCTGTGGTGTCATTAAAACACCATGCTTGACCTGTACACTTCACAATGTCTTTTTCTTTCAACCAAAGACACCATGCCAAGGATTGTAGTGCTTCAAAAATAATAGTAATTGACAAAGTACCCGGATTAACATCCTGCTGGCTTGACCCCATTTCAAAATCCAGAGGCAGTTGTGGAATTCAATCAAACCTACTTAAGGCAATCCAAATAACATTCCAATTAAGCTGTAACATCCCTTTTCTGAGAATAAAACTTAGAGAGAGAAATGAAAATGAGAACAGAATTAAAAAAAAAAATCCACTTTATCCTCAAAGCAGGACACAGCCTATTTTCTGAAATACAGTCTCATGTGCCACTGAAACTGCAGCCGTGGACTCTCCTGTGCTTCACCTTGTGCTATTGCCTGCAGTCCTGGCATCACTAGGCACCTCACAGGAGCATGCTCCTGTTCTCTACACACCTCCCTCTAAATGCCAGCCTGTTCCCAGCATGGCGGGACCCCGGATGGGCAGGGAGCAGCGAGCTGGGCACCAGCCCCTGTCCCTGCATGCGTGGCTTTCCCCTGCAGGCACCTATCAGCCAGCTCCAGCCCCAGCCACACATGCAGGGAGGGGCAATGCAGCCATTCCCAGCCCCACAGCTGCAATGATCCAGCCACAGCCGAGGACACGTAAGTCACAACCTTTATTTCCAGCTCTTTCCCCGGAACACGCTTCTTCCCGTGGTTACAACTATTTACAGTGTTGGAACAGCACACTGCTGGCTGGGGCTGGCCCGGGCTGCACGCCCCAGCCATGGGGCAAAGCAAGGCAGGTGGTGGACGTGGCAGTGACAGGACATGACAGCACACAGACAGCATACAGGACTGTGAGTAATGCACGGGGACAGGGGCTTTCCCTCCCTTCACACAGGCACGGGCAGCAGCTGAGACGACATCAGCAAGAGCAGGTCCCATGGGGGGGGCCTGCAGTGAATTGGCAGCAACTCCGTGGCAACATGTGCAGCAATGGCTCGCGGGACGCAGCCCTGGCAGAAGGTAGCATCGTGCTAGCAAGCAGCAGGGGCTGGCACCAGAGCAAGGGCCCCCTGCAGACCTGCCAGCCCCGACGGTGATGAAGATGTGGCAGGGAGCCCGTCCTTCCCGGAGGCGGCACCTGCTTCTGCAAGCTCAGCTGCTTCCTCGGGGCTCCTCCTCTTCCTCACAAGATCAGGGATGTGTAGCCCACAGGAACAAGGCCAATGCTGTTTCCATGGCAGCAGCGGATCCAGTCTTCATCCACAGTGGAGAGCAGCTGCAGGATGTCTCCTTTCTGGAAGCTCAGGTGCCCAGCGGCAGCACCTGTGTGGTCACACAGCGCCCGAACTTCCCTACACAACAAATGCCATCAGGGGTTCGCCTCCCCAGAAACCCCACAGATGGCTAAGAAAGGCTCGCATCAGACTGGGAGAGGCTTTGATGCTCATCTGTGGCGCCAGTGACCACCAGTAGTTGATCAACAATCCCCATCACAAAAGCATCCTGCCAAGCAGACCCTTGGAACAGCATCAGAAAGGGAGCAGAATTTGCAGGGAGGAGGAGGAAAGCTCTAGGTCAGTGCTGAGGAGCAGGGAGATGGCCAAATGCAGCGTGGGAGGGCCAGGCGCCCTTCTGTGCTCGCTTGGACAGGCTGTGGGAGCACACAAGGACCACCACAGCTGGGTGGGGACCTGCCACACACTTGCTCCAAACAGGGTACTATGAACCCAGAAAGCACCCAAAAAAAATGCTCAAAACTCCCCCACCAAAATGTCTGGGAAAAGCAACTGGTCACGTGTAGGCGGGTACACACGGCCACCTGCAGCTCAGCAGAAGAGGAGGGCAAGCCCCAGGGTGGGCGGTCAAGGTGCAAGTTAGCAACAGTGAGAGGTAAAATAAGAAAAGGGTATAGGATCGCTAAGCCATGCCTGGCAGCAACTGCTGCTTCTCCCCCCAAAAAGTCCACCGCTAGCTTTCCAACCCCAACCATCACAGCAAGTGCCCTGCATCACCTGTGGGTCTGGGGCACATTGGATGTGTTCCTCTCTGGCTGCTCTTGGGCATGGATCTTCTCGGCCGCCAGCCCCTTCACCACCACAGCAAGGACGTGTGCGCTGGGGGACAGCCAGCTGGAGGGTCTCCTGCCAGAAAGGAGAGGGAAAACACCGTGAGCTAGCAGCAAGCTGCTGGGGCTGGGACCGTGTCTGGGTGGGATGAGGCTTTGCACCATGACCAGGACGCCGAGAAACTTTGCGCCATCTGAAACCTCGAGCTGTGTGTGCCAGGCACTCCTGCAGCACCAAGTGCCAGTCACCAGCACTTCTGCTCAGCAGACCAGTTCTGGTGCTCCAGGAGCTGACTGAGCCATGGCAATACCACGACGGCCTGCCCACGAGCTGCTGTAAAGGACTGCCAGCACACCATGGCAGCAGCACTGGGACATGCACTAATCCCATGACATGGCAGAGCAGCCCAGGAACACAACCTGGATTATGGGCTCTACAAAGAAAAATAAATCAGGTATCCGTGCTGCCAGGTGAGACAACCCCTTCCTGAGCACACGCTGCTTCCCCACCCCTGCCTTCCCAAGCTGGGCCTTACCTGGACCTAGCTGAGACAGTGTTGGGACCGCATGGGGAACTCCGGGCAGAGGGGCTGGTGGCTCCAAAGAGCCGGCCCAGCCAGGTGCCCTTGTCGGGGCGAGGAGCACTGCTGGCCGTGGGGCTGGAAGGGGCTGCCCGGTTCCTATCCGCACGAGGCTGTGCAGCAGCAGCCAGGGGTTTCTCTCCAGCAGTGGGAACAGCAGGATCGGTGGGTGTGCCTGCTCCAGAGGGCAGGACGAGGTCTTCAGGGGAAGAGGTCCCAGAGGTATCAGCACCGCTGCTGGGGTTCGGACTGGAGAGTTCAGGGATAGCTTTGGTCTGAAGGAACTGCAGCTCCGTGCCTCGAGGCTCGCTTGCAGGTGTTTGGGGTCGCGTCACCTGGCCAGGGCTGGAATCCTCCGCAGCAGTCTGCAGCTTCGTCCACCAGACAAAGGGGAACTTTTCCTTGCTAGGAGCAGCATAAATCCTGGAGGCCTGGCTCAGCTGGGCCCACCAGCCACCAGGGCCAGCCGCTGCATCCCAAGGGCCTGCCTCGGGCCTGCCGGTCTCTGGGGAGCTGTCAGTTCCCAAGAAAGCACGACTGAGCTGATCGCCCCACCGCAGCACGTGCTGGAAGGTCTGCTGCAGGGCAGCCCCCACCTGGGGGCTGGGGACCAGGCTGCACGCAGCTGCTTGGGACTGGGACCTCGGGGTTTCCTCCGCACCAGCTGCCCTCCCCAGAGCATCAGGGGGCATCTCGTCTTCCAGGCTGGCTCCTGCAGTGCTGCTTTGGCCCTCCAGAGGAGGCTGCACAATCCCTCGAGCCTGAGCAGAGTGATGGGGAGGAGCTGGAGGTGACTCCAGATGCCGGGACAAAGGTCTTGCATCCACAGAGAGGTGATGGTGTTCAAAGAGCAGGTCAAGGTGGAATGTCAGCACCGAGAGGGGCTGGATGAGCAGCAGCAGTTCATCAGCAAGGTGGGGAAGAGGGCCTTGGCTCAGGGCAAAGAAGGCCGTGGGAAAATAGAGCACGGATATTAAACCTACGAGATATGAGCAACGCTGGAGAGCTGGCAAATGCCCTACCCCTTACCCACAGATTCCCCCCAGGGCCTGCTGGTCCATCCTAGCAGGTCTGACAAAGAGCTTTCTGCTGAGGGTTGTGTTGAAGATGTTCCAAATTGCCTCCCTGACTGCCCTCACCCAATGGGATGGCCACGGAAAGCAATGCCCCATTCACTGTGGGAATCCTGACCAAGTGTTGTGGGAGGAAAGGGTGTGGGAATTCCTACGCTGGCTTTGCACAAGTAGAAGAGGGCAAGTTGGGGGGGGGGGGGGGGACACTTCTGGGCACTGTATCCTACCTGGGCTATTCTGCAGGTGAGAGATCCACAGCTCCAGCTGCTTAGTACTAAGCAAAGTAAAGGAAACCAGCGTTAGAGCCCTCAGAACTCTGTTCCAGCCAGCCATCACAGCAAGGACAGCCTGGGTCAACAAGGACCAATACTCACTTCAAAAGGCCAAGGATAAAGGCATGAAACTTCTGCCTTGAGCTGTTGAGAGGGGCCAGCCCAGCCACATGCCAGCAGAGGTTTTGCAAAGAGCGGGTATTGGGCCCTGTGGAACACACAATATGCAGAAAATCACTGTGGACACAAGTCCAACCCAGTCAGATCCCAGGCTGGAAAAGGACCCCAGGCACCTTGAGGTGCTGGGCCTAATGTCTCCAGGAGCACACTCCCCACACCTACCTGTCTTCACGGAGGCTTCCACCAAGCTCCAGGGGGAATTCCTCCTCTGGCCTGTGATAACATCCTTCTGGAATGGCTTCAGCCCATCCTCCACCAAGCCATAGAGCGCAGGGCAGAGCGTGTGCAGCAGCAGGTAACCCACATCTGGGCTGAGCCAGCTGTCTCCCAGCTGCGCCTGAAGCAGGGAGGCATCAGCATTTAGGCACAAGGAGAGGAGAGGGGAAAGGGAGCACCTCACCCTGAGCCTGTAGGGGCAGATGGTGGGATTCTTCATTCCCAGCTGGTTCTGCCTGACTGTGCCACCTCCAGAGATGGGCAATCAGGATGTGACATGCACCAGGGAGCTCCCCAAACCCCTCCTGCCAAAGCCCGTGTGGCCTTTCCTTCCTTCCAACCACCCCAGCCCCATCAGAGCCTCAGCCCAGGCCCTCACCTTCTGCACCAGGTTCCGCGCGGTGCTGAAGTGGGCGATAATCTTATCCACGGCGGTGCTGACAGCGATCAACAGGGCTGCCGGACAACGGAAAGGAAGGAGTCAACACGGCAACCAACACCACGGCCGCAGCAGCATCTGCTCTGCAGCACCATGGGGCTGACCAGCCCCGGCTGCGGGAAGCAGCAGCTCAGCACCCCAAGGCCTGGAGGAGCCGGAGAGGGGCCGGCTGGCAGCACCGGGGGCTCCAGGAGCCTCTGCAGGGCAGGGGGCTGCCAGGGGGCTGCCGCGGGGACCCTCAGCTCCTCGGGGCTGTGAAGAGCGGCGGCTTCCGAGAAAAGAGCCCGGGGGGGGGGGGAGGGTGCGAGCCCTGCCCCTGTGCCCGGGGTTGCCCAAGAAAGCCGGGGGCCGAGCCCCGCCGCCCCCCTCCCCGCCCCCGGGGCCCCGTTACCTTTCTTCTGCTCCGCCAGGGCCCCGCGGCTTCTCCCCGAGCTCCCGCCGCAGGGCTGCGCCGCGCCCGTGGCTCCCGCGGCGGGCGGCGAGGGCCTGGCTGGAGAGAGGGGAGGCCGCGGTGAGGCTCGGGGCACAGCCGGCCCCGGCCCCGGGCCCCGGCCCCGGTCCGCCCCCCCCCGGTCCCACTCACCGCGCCGGGGGCCGGGGCCGGGCCCAGCCGGGCCGCGGTCGCTCATGGAGCC
Organism: Anas acuta; assembly: GCF_963932015.1. Classification (NCBI taxonomy): domain Eukaryota; kingdom Metazoa; phylum Chordata; class Aves; order Anseriformes; family Anatidae; genus Anas; species Anas acuta. The sequence goes on along the minus strand of NC_089006.1, from coordinate 3,253,126 downwards.
GGAGGCCGCGGCCGGGCGAAGGGCGGCGGTGGAGCGGGGCGGGCCGGGCCCCGCTGCCCTTGGGGCCCGCCCAGGGCCTTACCCCGCGGGCTCGGGCGGGGCGAGGAACGAAAGGGAACCGGAGAAGGGCGGCGGGGCGAGGGAAGGGCCGAGGCCGGGGGAGACGCGGGGGGAGCGGCCCGGGGGGGGCTCCCGGCCCCCCGCATAGTGACGGGGGGGGGGGGAACCCAGGCGTGCGAGGAGCCGCTGCCCCCCCCCCCCCCCCCCAGGCCCCTCTGCAGCCGGGGCTGCCGGGCCTGCAGGGCCTGGATCCCGCAGCTCCTCCCGGCCCCGCGCAGCGGTCCTCGAAAGGGCGATCCTATGGACCCAGTCCCCTTACCCAGCACCTGACAGAGGGGGTGCCCCACAGCAAGGGTGGTGGCCTGTGGTGACCCAAACTTACCCTCCTTGCAGGTCTCATCTCCTCGCTCAACCTTCCCTGGCACCCAGGGGTCCCCGCCAGGCCTCCCAAGCCTCCAAACCAGCACGTCTCCATTGCAGCCAGAGCCCGGCCCCTTCTCTTCTGGCATGCAGATCTGCGGCAGCAGCTTGCCTTCCTCAGCATCCCCCAGCTGCCCCTCTGCGATGGGCTGCAGTCCCAGGCGAGATCTCCTCCTCTTTGTCTGGTGGCTTTCTGTAGACGCCAGCAATTGTCTGCCCGATGGCACGGGTGGCATCCAGCTCGAGCCACAACTGCCTGCAGACATTTCGGGGGGTGCAGACGGGTGCTGAGATGCCACCGGCTCCACCCGCTCGCTGTCTGCCTGGCCCCTGGGCTTGTTGGAGGCACTGCGGTACCGGAGCTCCTTGAAAGTGGTCACCTCTCTCTGCCTCGAACCGGGAGGCCTCGCCCGCCACTCCTGCTGAAGCTGCGGCTGGGGCAGCTCCTGGCCTGTGATGCTGGAGAGGAGCTCGCTGGGGGGTGGCAGCTCGGTGTCTGGTGAGAAAATAATCAGCCAGTCACTTCGGTCACCCCTGGCCTGGGCAAGCGTGGTCGCAGTGGTGTTTCTCTTCCTCTTCTGGGCGAGCTCGTGGAAGGAGGTGATGTTCTTCTTGCCTCCATCTCTGCCAAGGTCACCCAAGGCGGGCTCTGGCTCAGCTGGCCTCGCGGGCAGGACCGGCTGCTCTGCTCTGTGCCCGTTGAGAATCTGCAGCTGTCTCCGGGGACGGGGAGGTACGGGAGGGGGGATGCTCTTAACCCAGGTCCGTGGCTCAGGAGCACTGCTCGGACTCTGATCCTGCTGGCTTTGCACAGCCAACGCTGGAGGTGTGGCGGCTGGGTCAGGAAAGGGGTTGCAGTTGGGGTCTAGGTCAACGCAGGTGCTTGTGGTCTCCTGTGCCACCGTGCTGAGAGAGGGTTCATCGTACTGGGAGTTGAGCGAGCTGCTGCTGCAGAGGCTGTCTGGGCTCTCTCCAGCCGGGATGTCTGCTTCCTGGAGCACTGCTGGGTTGAGGTTGCCATCTTTTCCATCCCATGTCCTGCCCTGGTCAGCCAGCAGTAGGTCATCCCCCACATCTTCTGTGGGAACGACATCGGGCTGATTTTCAGGGGATTGGGACCCTTCTCCTGAGAACCCCCTGCAGTACACAGACACCGGGGAGTCATCCAAGCTGAAATCCGAGCAACTACTGACAGAGGAGGAGGTGGAAGCCAGATTGCAAGGGGAAGCCACCTCCTCCTCAGCATGCAGGCAGGAGAAATCTTCCTGAGCTGCCTGGTTCTGGAGAGCCAGCGTCACAGGCAGCTCGGTGTGAGACTCGCAGCACTGGCATTTCAAGGAGGGATTGTTGGAATTGGCATCCACTTGCTCACAGTTCTCCTGACAGCCGCTGCAGCATTTCTGCTCCCCCTGACTCATGGAGTCGGAGGTCTCTTGGAGCTCCGGGTGCCGGGAGAGATGCAGCCCCAGTGAGATGTGCTGCAGGTGGATATGATTGAGGTTGCACAGCAGGCCTTTCTTCGGAGCCAGCATGATGCTGTCTTACTGGTAGCTCTGGGGCTCCTCAGAGAGCCCCACAGCTCTTCTGCTCACACCATGCAGCTCCCTGCAAACATCCAGCGTCTACTCACGCAGCGGCGGCGAAAGCAGTGGCGCAAACCCGGAGAACAACAAACTGGGAAAGAGAACAAAGATGCTGACCTTGTGGAAGACGCCGGGCAGGGCAGGCTGCAGGGACCAGCCCGAGGGCTCACGGGGACAGAAACGCATCCAGCAACGGGGGGGCTCCCCCACAGCTCCCCCGGGCTCAGGCCTCGTGTCTGGGCAGGGGTCTGCAGCCGCTCGCAGCTCCCCAGGGCAGGGCTCGAGCGCAGGCTGAGGAAGCGTGGGCAGGTCCAGGCGCCCGCAGTAGCAGGGCTGGATTCCCTCTGCCAGCTCTCGGCAGCCAGGGAGCGTCTCAGAGATGCTGTCAAGGAGAAAACGCCCTTGAAACGTCAGGCAGCGAAGCTCCTGGCCTCCGGCCAAAGGAACACGGCCCCGGCAGCGCTCCGAGGGCAGCGCATCAATGGCCAAAGAAGCCCAAAACGCGCTGGGGGTGGGGGGGGTCGCTCGGCCCCGGCCTGGCCTCAGGAGGGGGCTGCAGCCCGGACACCCCTGCGGCTGCTGCCGAGCCCGGAGCCCCCCAGGCGCTGCCGAGCTCCATCCCCGTGCGTTTTGCCCCAGCCGACGGCCCCGCACCGCGGGCGGCCCCGGCTCACCCCGCACGGCCCCGGGCTCGCCGCGGAGCCCCGCAACCGGAGGGTGCCGGGGGGGAGTCCCGAGAGCCCGACCCAGAGCTCAGAGCCCCCCCCAGCCCCTCCGCCGACCCCCGGCCCCGCTCCCCCCCGCTCACCCCTCGGCGCTGCGGCGGCTCCGGGCTCTGACTGCGGCGGCGGCGGCGGGGAGGAGCCGCGGCCCCGGCCCCGCCCCGGTGAGCGCAGCCCCGGGAGGGGGGAGCCCGGCCTGCCCCCAGCGCCAAGGAACACAAGAGGCAGCAGAACGGCAATAAATTACGTTTATTGTAGCAGGCCTGGCGGCCCGAGCACCGGGAGGGGAGCCGCTACGAGCCCCGCCGACCCCAGCCCGAAGGCAGCAGGGCGGTGGCGGTGGCACCGCCGCGCACCCAGCACCGGGGCTGCCAGCCCACCCCTGGCAGCAGAGCCCGAACAGTTCACCAACAGGCCCGCCAGCACACCCTCATTTCTGTCGTTTGTAAATCTTCTGAGCTAGGCCAAGGAAAATCTCCTTCGGGAGCCGGTTGGCGTGCTTTTTGATCAGTTCCTGCAGGCGCTGATAGCTCTTCTCCTCGTACTCCTGGAAAGCAGCCTTCATGCCTAGGGTCTCGTAGAGCTCCTTCACCTTAGCCACCTTCTCTGGCTCCTTACGGCCATAGTTCTCCTGAGAAGGCACCAGAATGAGTAAGTTTGGGGTTTAGCTTATGGCTATGACAATAGTTGCTCTTTCAAAACGTGGCAAGAGTCACCTCTTCTGCTCCCTTGTGTCTTACAGTGCTCAGAATAACTGAGCCTCCTCCCACCCCGGTACCATCACTGCTGCCATGCACAGCGCAGCTTTCCAGGTGCACCTTACAGCTTGACACCTCCTCTACACTGTGCCCTTAGGCAGGGAGTCTGCGTTACCTCTCCCACCATGTCAGAGCGGTTCTGTAAGCCTGCGGGCATTACCTCCAGGATCTGCCTCTGATCTGGCGTGACCCGACGCAGGCACTCCACCACCAGCCAGCTGCACTTATTGTCCTGGATATCGGTGCCAACCTTCCCTGTTAGTGCCGGGTCACCAAAGCAGTCCAGGTAATCATCCTGTACAAAGACAGAAACATGAGCACCACAACCACGTCTTACAAGTCCTGAGGGACTGGGAGGCACCTTGTACCTGGATCTGAAAGAATTCACCCATCTCCAGCAAGATTGCTTTGGCATTGTCGTGTTCCTCCTTACTGTCAATACCAGTCTAATAGAGAGAAGAAAAAAAAAAAAAAAAGCCTTCCAGTATTTGTTTTTTACACCTTCATCTCCCAGACCACCTGCTCTCTTAGACAGCCTTATGCTGTTTAGGCACCGCCTTTCTCCCCTTAACTCCTTTCCACAGAACTCACCATGTACATGGCAGCAGCCACTGGCAGGTAGAAGGAGTAAAATGCGGTCTTGTACTTAACGATTGCCTTATACCTGTGGGAGAGGAACCACATTTAGTGAGAAATCCCAAGCCTTCCCTTCCCATTGGTGCCCAGCAAATCAAAGAGAGCAGGAGAAGTGCAGCATCACCCTCTAAACCACCTCCAAGCTCTGACAGCAGACAAAGATTTGGTCTGGACTTTGGTCTGACAAATGATAGCAGAATTTTAGCAAGCTGGTTGTCTGCTTCACAGTCCAGAAGGGACACCAGCAGAGCCACACAGCCAGCATTGGGCTGGCATCTGTCCCCTCCAATTTCTTCACCTTTGCTCACTGAAGCGATTCAAATCCACCTGGGTGACAGGAGCAGTGATGAGGTCCAGCATTTGCCCCAGCTCAGTTTGGTAGGCAGTCTGAAGAAGAAACATTTAAGGATTTATTCACATGGTCCCCAGGAAAGTCCCAACAGTAAAAACCCTGAAGTTCAGCCCCATTTTAGCTCCTTGCCAAGGCTGAAGAAGGGTGCATTTTTGGTGGGATGCCCAAGGACTCAGAGAGCAGACTAAGATCCACGCACCATCAAACAGGACTGGGACTAGTCCCGAGATGGGTCCATGGAAGGAAACGTGGGGGGCAGCCTCACCTGCAGGAAGAGCTCCAGCAAGTGCAGGTAGTACGGGCGCTCCCCACAGTACTTCTTCAGCATTCTGTAGACGGATGACTCGAGGAGGAAGGCATCATTGATCGCATCCAACCCAATTCCCTCCTGCACCAGGAGGACAAGAAGGGGCTGGGTTGCAGCACACCCAACATCACGGCACCCCCGCGGCCCCCCAGCGACGTCCCAGCTCCGCGGCCGCTCTCACCTTCTTGTACCAGCAAAGCTGCCCTCGGCGTGTCAGGGACTGGTCCATGATGTCATCGGCCACCAGGAAAAAGGCCTGGAACTGCAAAAGGCTGGGTTAGGGGGCAGCTGCGGGACGGGGGCTCTCAGAGGCGGGGGGTGCGGTGCAGCCCCGTGCCCGGCTCTCACCAGCTCGATGCACCAGCCGACGGCCAGGGCGCAGCGGAGGCTCTCGGGGTCCTGCTGCTGGGGGCCCGCCAGCTCCCGGAAGGCTGCGAGCACCGTCAGCCCCCGGTTGTACTTCCCGCCCGGCGCGTTGTACTCCAGCACCTGCGGGGAGAGGTGAGTGGGCAGCCCCCGGCCTCCCCACCACCGGGACCCCCTCCCACCGGGATCCCCCCGGGACCAAACCAGGACCCCCCCAGGACCCCCCTGGGACCTAACCGGGACCACCCCCCGGGACCCCCTCCGGGCACCCGAACCGGGACCTCACCGGGACCCATGCCAGCCTCACTGGAACCCCCCGGGACCCCCACCGGGACCTCCCCAGGACCCAACCGGGACCCCCCCGGGACCCCCTCCGGGCCCCCCGCCCGGGCCTTACCGGGACCCACCCCGGGACCTCACCGGGCCCCCCCCCGGGCCCCCCCCGTCCTCACCTCCTTCAGCCGGGCCACGGCGTCGCCCACCTCGGGGTGCCCGAGCCCGTCCCCGGTGAGGTCCCGGACCACCTGTGGGAAGAAGCCCACGAACTCCTCCCGCTCGGCGCCCGCCGCCCGCCGCGCTCCGTCCCCGCTCATCGCGCCCTGCCCGCACCGGACCCCCCGGCCCCGCTCCTCCGCGCTCGCCCCCGCGACCTCCGGGGACGGCCCCGCCCCGGCGCCGGGCGCGGGGTTCGCCGGGGCGCGTAGTCCGGAGCCGGGGGGAGCGCCGCGAGCCGCGCGGCGGGAGGACTACAACTCCCGGCATGCCCCGCGAGGAGGGGGAGGAGCCAGCGGGCGGCTGCACCTGGCGCCTGCATTCATTGGCCCGCTCCATCGCATGAAGATGGAACCAAGGAGGCTCGGCCAATAGGAGAGCGGGGAGGGAGGCACCGAGACGCCTGATTGGTGGAGGGGGGGAATGGAGCGAGGGCGCGGCGGCAGCGCGGGGGCGGGGCCGGGACCGGGACCGGGACCGGGATCGGGATCGGGATGGGGACCGGGACCGGGGTCGGGACCGTCCCGCGTTGCGCCCCCGGCCCTGCCCGGGCGCCGTCAGCACAGCCTGGCCCCTTCGGGGGGCTGGGGCCGGGGCAACCGGCGGCTTCCACGCGCCCCCGCTCCGCCTCGCCCCGGTGTCACCGGGAATAACGGCGCGAGGGAGGAGCCGCCGATGGGCCCGGGGCTCCTCGGGCGTCACCGAGCCTCAGCCGCGCTGCCCCGGGGCTGTCCCGGTGCTGGGCGCGGTGCGGGGGGTGCCCGTGCCCGGTGCCCGTGCCGGTGCCGTGCTGGCGGTGCCGGCGCCGGGGCAGAGCCACCGGGCACAGGCCCGAGCCGAGCCCCGTGCAGGGTGTGCCGGCACCGTGGAACGGGCACTGAGCACCGCCAGCCCCCCGGCCCGCCCCGTGCTGCGTGACCTTCGTTTAATCTGTTTAATGCCCGCAGTCTGCTCCGCAATCAGCCCCCCCCCCGGGTTAATAAACGGAAGGGAAATGGAAGGGGAAAATCAGCAAAGATTAAACGTTAATCCCCGGGGCCCAAATGCCGGTGGGGTGAGGGGAAGGGGGGGATCTGCGGCTGTGCTGCTCCTCCTGTGCTGCCCGAGGTTGCGGGGCCGGGAGGAGGCACCCCAAGATGCTCCTCGGGGTTCCCCATCTGCTCCTGGCTGTCGGGGGAAGGCAATTAAATCCTGCTGTTAACGAGGACCGGGGCTGCCCCTCTGTGGCACCCCACCGCTGCCCCGTCCCGTCCTCGTGGGCAAGGCACCGCGGCCGGCGCGGGCTGCGCTGAAGGAGGCTCCCTCAGACCAGCTCAGAATCTCTCTTTATTATTTAAACCCATTATGTACAACGACCAAAAAATAAATAATAATAAATAAAAAAAAAAAACGCTTTTAAATTCTCTGCAATATGAAAACTACAAGCTCTGTACATCGACTGCCGTGAGTGCAAGAGTGAAGGAGCATGGTCTTTGGTGACGAGACTCGCGCCCACTCACGCCACAGAGACGCGCACGTGGCCGGCACCCCCGGCCCTGGCCCTAAACCCACAGCCGCCCCCCTCCTGCCTCCCCTCGGGGACGGGACACCAGGGTCCTGACCGCCGGGGACAGGAGCTGCCGCAGCTCGCAGCAGGCGCTGGTCGCCACGGTGGAGCCGGCCGCAGCGGTGACTGGAGCGTGAGGTGGCTCCGGCTCCTGGCGCGGGTCTGTGGCCGCAGGGAGGGGTGACCCGGCAGCACGGCTGGCAGAAATGGTGCCGCGCTCGGTGCCACCCAGCCTGGCCCACGCGCTCTGTGAGGAACACCTATGATGACCACTAAGACATCTACATCACGGGGTGTAAACACGGCCTGGGGGATGTCTGACTGCGCGGCCCGGCCGCAGACCCCTTCCCGAGGGGCTGCCGGGGAGACACCGACCATGGGGATGGAGCGGGACGCGGGAGCTGGGTGGGGAAGAGGAGTTCAAGTCCATGAAAAAAAAGGCAGTGCTGGACATCCCCTCCGACGGACACGCTAATGGATTCCCACCGGGCTGCTGCGCCCTGAGGGCTCGGCTCCTGGAGCAGCCAAGTGGTTCAAACTGGTCCCAATATCCCAAAACACAAGGGGGGAGAACTGAAGGACTCACTTCAAGAAGTACTGCGTGAAACAAAACCCTCGCCCGCTGCGCCAGGCGGCTGGGGCCGGGTGTGCCAGGGCCGCCGGGTCCCACGGGCCCCGCTCAGCGGCAGCCAAGCCCCAGAGCGCGACTACAAGCCGTGGGTCCTGACTCTAGTAGTGGAAAGCAGCTCGCACAGCGCAGCGGGGTCGGGAGGGAACACTACTCTAACCAGGACTGGTAACGCGGTTGAGCCCAAAGCAACACTGTAAGCAGAGCTCAGCTGCTCGGCAGAGCCACGACTCGAACACACACGGATGACTACTGGCTCCGGAGGGGCAGTTGGGGTTGGCTGCGGAGCCCCCAAGCCCCTGCCCTTCTGTGTGGGAAGGGCGAGGGGAGGCAGCCCCGCAGCCCCACACGCCGCCCAGGCGCTGCCCGGGGTTGGTGTCTCCTCAAGCCCGCCTTCTGCTTGCTGCAGCGCTGGGGATCAGCCTCTCCAGGCAGTCCATTAAGGGGACCGCAGCACAGGGCAGGAGGGGACCGAAGCCCGGCCCATGCATCCCCCCTGGAGCTGCAGGCAGCCGGATTGCCCCCGCGCTGCTTCCACACGGGAGCATGGCCAAGGGCCTGGGCTCGGTGCCCAGGCATGGGGCAGAGCCCTGCCAGGCACATCCCAGCCCCGGTGAGCTGCCAGCGGAGCTTTGGCAGGGCCAAGCACTCCGCAAAGGCCTTGCAGCACCTCAGAGGTGAGGCCTGCAAAGCCAGGCAGAGGCACCCCGGGGGATGCTGTGGAGGCAGAGCTGTCTGCCCCTGCCTTTGGCACTTGGCACGCCAGGGCTGGCCTGGCTGGCACAGGGCTCCAGCAGCACCAGGGCCCAGCACCGAGCCCCAAGCATGGCTGCTGGCACCTCGGGGAGAGGGGACCTGGCCCCCGCCTGGCCCCAGGTACCTGCACTCTGCCTGCCCAGTGAGACCCCACAGTGGGCTCCAGCCCCCTCTGCCCTCAGCACCAGTGGGGTGCTGGCTCTCTCCCCTCTCCCAAAAAGCCAAAGTGCTGGGCAGACCTCTGTGGGGATGGTGTGGGGATGCTGCGGGTACTGTTGTGGGAGGACGAGCCCAGCAGAGCCTGCCAGCATCGCCCTGGCCCCGAGGAGAGGCTGCAGGGAGCGAGGGCAGAGCAGAGAGGGGCCCAGCCCCGAAGGAGTAGCTGTAGGGAGCTGGGCTCCCCTGGGAGGCCTGGATTTGGGGCAAGGGCTCCAACTTTGCCTGCTGCCTCCAGAAGGAGGGTAGGTGGCAGGATAGAAACGGTGATGGAGCGGCTGGGGAGAGCAATGGCATGGTCCTCGGAGAGCCCCCTCCTCGTCCTGCCAGGCCAGCTCCTGGGGCTGCTCCAGGCCCACCCCTGCTGCGTCCCCCACACCCAACATGGCCGGTGTGTGTCCCCGTGCCCTGCCTCTCACCTCGCCTCCCCTCAGACAGAGTCAGGCCTCCACAAGGTGCTCTGCCTCTCCTGCTGCCTCCGCTCTCCTCCCGCAGGTGCCACCTCGGTGCCTGTCTCTCTCTTACCCGTGCACGGGTGCCGCCGGGGGCTCACATGTTGGATGGGAGCTTGGGCTTCCCCGTTTCCACCTCAGGGCTGAAGGCCACGGAGCCCTTGCGGGAGGGAGCTGCCGCCTGCCTGGGTGCAGAGACTGGGGACTGCGGGGTGGACGCTCCTGCCACGGAGCGGCTCGCTTGAGCCAGCGATCCTGAAGGCATCTGCTGCGGGTGTGCTGGCTGGCCTGCGATCCCCGGACATGGCTTGGCGAGGAGTCCGGCTACCGAGGGAGAGGATCTGCGGGCCAGGTTCCCCACAGATTTCCTCCCCTGCTGCAGGGAGCTCCCGTCTGCTTGCTGAGCAACCTTGTTGGGCAAGGAGGGCTGGGAGGCCGAGAGGAGACGGACATCCTGGGTGAGCCGCCCCACGGGCAGGCCCTGGATGCTCCTGTGCTTCACCAGCTGCTGCGGCTGCATCAGAAGCGAGATGTGGGAGCCGGTGGCCCGGGACAGGCTGTAGTGGAGAGTTCTCCCCGCCGGCAGCGCCTGCTCCGAGCTGGGGGACGGAGCCCCCGCCGCCTGCTGCAGCAGAGAAGTGGAAACCGAGGTGCCCCGGGACTTGGAGAGCTGGGGCTGGGATCCTGCCGGGGGCTGCTTGGCCGCTGGCGGCAGCTCTCCCTTCTGCGCTGCGCGCGGCAAGGGCTGCCCCCCGTGGCTTGGTCGCTGGCCCCCGCTTTCCAGGGGTGCCTGGGACTGGACCATCGGGGAGGAAGGCGAACCGGCGGCCGGTGTCTGCAGGTGGGACTGCGCCCCCGATGGGGAGCTGACCGAGGAGGGCCGGGAGCCCCCCAGGCTGGGCTGGGACCTGCGCACCTGCTTCGTCAGCAGGGTGGCCTCAGGTGACAGCGGGCTGGAGATGGAGGAGGGCGGCAGGAAGATGTGGGCCTGCAGGCTGTGTTGGTGAGTCAAGGCAATGGCCACGTTGGTGGTGGCAGCGGCTGTCTGCAGGGGTGCGTGCACCAGCGGCTCCCAGATCACCGGCTTGCCGCTCAGCTCCCGGCCCATCGTCATCTGCTGCAGCTCCTGGATGTTGTGGGCCACATCCTGGTCGTGCTTCACGATCTGCTGGATCATCTCGTTGTTCATGGGCCCTGAGCTGTGCTCGGCTCGCTTGCGGAGCAAGATGGAGTTCTTCTTCCCTGGGTGAAAGGTAGCGGTGTCACCCTCCCTAGGAGCTCTCAGGGACACCGTGCAGGGCAGGGGTGATGGTGGGGAAGGGACAATAAAATCTCACTGCTTTACCAAACGAAAGCAAGGCTTTGGGGAGGGTCCTGGCTTCGGCACACTGGGAGAAGTAGGGGCAAAACAGAGCCCAAAGGATGATTCCAAAGGCTCTGGGCTGGGGGCTGGAGTCTGTGGTCCCACTTGTACTCAGCAGGCAAGGGGAAACGAGGACGAGCAGCTGGCCAATGCCAGACAGGGCAAATACGTGTAGGGAGGGTGACAGCCCCACCCTGGGAAGCTCATCAGCATTGCCCAGATCCTGTCTGGGAGGAAAGAGGGGCCCTGCTGGCAGGCTGCATCGCTCTGCTCCCCCTCCTCATCGCTGGGGACCCGTGAGGCTGGAGTGCTGGGACCCTGGGAGCAGACACAGAGGTGGCTGCGCGGGACACAGGGGCTGCTCCTCACCTATGCGATCCAGACGGTCCATAGCCACCGTCTCGAAGGCCCTGCGCATCATGGGGTACTCCTCCAGCACCTCATTGAAATTATCCACCGACAGGGAGTAGAGGCGGCAGTAAGTGTCAGCTCGCACGCTGGCCGTCCGCCTGCCCCGTGTCAGCAGGCAGATTTCTGCAGGGAGAGAGATTGAGGTGGCGGGGTGATGCAGCTATCTGTCCCCTCCCCAGCGACCTCCCCAGAGCAGGGACAGGGCTGCCTTGTGCTCCCACAGGAACAGCATGGCTCAGAAGGAGCGAAGGCAGGAGTCTGGACAGCCACAGCCATGCCCTGGGCCATGCACAACCTGTTCCTCCCTCCCCGGGCCACGGAGACATCCCTGGATGCAGCTCCTGCAGTCACCCGACCCAGTTCTCTCCCAGAACTGTGCTTGTAGCCCATAAACTTGGCCCAGGTGCTCTGCTCTAAACACCTCTGCTCTATGGCCAGAGGCTGGCTGGGCGGATGCCCTCTCTGGCCAAGACAGCCAGAATTCAGGGCTCTCTGACTGCTGGTTCCCCTGATTCACCCTGTGGGACAAGACACCCTGCAAGAACCGGGGATGTGGACTTCTGAGCCCCAGAAACCCGAGGGAGGTGGATGCCCAGCCTTTGGCGCTGGTGCTGAGGGGATGGACAGAGGGTGCAAGCATCACGTATCCCCCAGCAGCTCTCACGTCCCTCTGCTCTCCAAGTCCCTCAGCACAGCCTCACCCCCAAAGTAGGAGCCATCAGACAGCTTTGTCTCCTTGTTGCCCTTGGTGAGGATGCTGACCACCCCGTGCTGGATGAAGTACATCTTTTTGCCCACAGTGCCCTCGCGGATGATGAAGTCTCCAGGCTGGAAGACCTCGAAGCGCAGCTTGGTTAGCATGGCTGTCACGAAGTTGGGGTCCGCGTTGGCGAACAGGGGCATGTTGGCCACCAGGTTGCGGCAGTTGAAGTTGATGATCTCCTGTGGGGTGAGGAGCAGGTCAGCGCTGACCCCAGCCAGCACTGCCCTCCTTCCCCCACGCCGCCAGCACTGGGGTGCCTGCCCCTACCTCCTTGAGTGGCTCGCTGAGCTCCCCCAGGATGTTCTCCTCATCAAACATCTTGCCCTGGTAGCGGTGCTCGTAGTACTCGTGGATGCGCTGGCGCGTGTCCCCAGGCAGCTTGTGGAATGACATGTACTGCTCCACTTGCTTGTACTGCGGGGACAGGAGAGAGCCACGCTGGGCTGCGCTGAAACGAGCTGCGCCGTGCCAGGGCTGGCAGCACCGCCAGCTCATACCTTCCCTCTCCTTGGCGGTGAGGAGCAGCCGCTGCCAGAGCTGGGACCCCCGTGCGCTCAGGGCAGAGAGGGTCCCACGGCAGAGGCCGGGATGCGGGCCTCACTATGCCAGGGTGAACCCCAGCAAGATGACTGGGGTGTCCCTATCCAAACGGGGAGCCTGCCCCCATGACACCCCCACCTCCTGAACGGGCAGCAAGGGCAGAGAGCAGGGCAGAAGGCTGCCGGGCAGGAGCCCGCACCGAGCAGGTTTTGGAGCTCGACCCACTTGTGCCAGGATGACTTCCCCCAGGATCCAGGCACTCTCTCCAGCACCCTGCTGACCTTCTCCTGGTACTGGCGCCGGGATGAGTCCAGCGACTGGATGAGCGCGGTGGCGTGGCCGATGAACATGGCGTAGCAGGTGGCTCCCACGATCATGCTCAGCATCGTGAGCCAGACGTCGGTCATACCCTCGGGCGCCTGCTGGCCATAGCCAATGCACAGCATGTGGCTCATGGCCTTGAACAGGGCGTGCGAGTACTGCTTCCCCCAGGAGTCGTTCTGCAGAAGAGGGAACAGCAGCGCTGGGGGGCTCTGTCGGAAGGAGCCACTGGGCAGAACCGCCCAGTTCCCCCTCCCCGCAGCCAGCAAAAAGGTATTTGATGTGTCCGCAACCGAAGGGCAGAGCTCTGCCCGGGGAAGAGGATCAGGGACTGGGACTGCCTCTGGGGGAGCAGACAGGAGCCCTGGTGTCCTGTTCCCTCCTGGCAGGGCACAAGGGATTCCCCTGGCTGGTCCAACTCCAGCAGCAGCCAAGTTGGGCTGAGACAAGAAGAGGATGCAGAGATTCCCCCCACACCATCTCACTGCTGCTCCACGGCACACGGATCCACCGGGCAGCTCTGGGGGCTGAGTGTGCCCAGGCGTTTGAGCGTTTGAGATGTGTGAGCACCTCCTCTCCTCCCCCTGGTGGATGCAGCACCAGCATCGCCCCTGCCGGGGGCACTCACCACCATGTGGTTGATGGAGACCCAGCAGTCCTCCGGGAAGTCTTGCAACATTGGCACCAGGAACTGGAGGCACCCATCCCAGTGACACAGCAGCAGCATCATGCCGATGAGGTTGAAGATCCTCACCACAGCACTCGCCAGGTCGTAAGTCATATGGAAGATCTGGGGAAGAGGCAGGAGCGCGGCTACAGAGAAACTGTCTCTTTCCCCAGTACGGTCGCTTCAACTCCAGCCAGCCGGACCCCACAGCCAGAGATCCCTGACCTGCCCCGAGACCCTGCCCCGGGTCTGGGACCTCTGAGGGACCCTCACCTCCTCCCACTGGTGGATGTAGCGGATGAGGCGTGAGAGGCGCAGCAGGCGCAGCAGGCTGAGGATCTTGGTGAAGCGGACGATGCGCAGGGCCCGCGCTGTCTTGTAGACGTCCGAATCCACCTGGGTCTCGAGGTCAACGATGAGGAAGATGTAGTCAACCGGGATGGAGGAGATGAAGTCAACCAGGAACCAGCTCTTCAGGTACTTCATTTTGATGGTGTGAGGGTCGAGGATGATCTCCGTGTTGTCCTCCACCACGATGCCTGTCCGGAAGTTCAGGACCAGGTCAGCCAGGAAGAAGGTGTCTGAAAGCACGTTGAAAACGATCCAGGGAGGGGTGTTCTCGTCCTTAAAGAAGGTGATGCCCACAGGCAGGATGATCAAATTCCCCACCATCAGGAGCAGCATGATGAGGTCCCAGTAGAACCTGTGGGAAGGCAGCAGGCAGGGAGCAGGAGGAGAGGGGGGACAGCCAGTTAGAAAAGAAACCCCGGACCAAAGCTGGAGTCCAACACGTCACAAAGAGGAGAGCGCACGGAGGACACAGGCTTTGCTCCCCAGAGCTCCCCATCGTCCGCCAGCTCCCAACCACGGCCCAGGCTGGCTTAGAAGGATTTGGGATAAGCCTTGCTGCTTACACAAACCCAGTGCTGAGCTCCCAGGGCATCCGAGGGACTCGGGGCCAGGGAGGCACTTGGGATGGTAGCGTGGGGCAGCCAGGCAGGAGCAAACAAAGGCCAGACAAGTGCCATCCCCATCGAGAAGGTGGAAGGAACGTGTCTGACCCCAAAAGGGTGCTTGTGAGTGGTGGGCAGGAGCTACACGGTCCTAGGCCTGCAGGAGCACCTCATCTGCCTCCTTTCTCTGAGAGGACAAGCTCAGAGGCTCCAGAAGAAAATCCATGAGGTCCCCAGCATCGGCTGATTAGAGTTTGACCGTGCCCTGAAATTCAGCATCCCCAGCCACGCATAAATGCGGTGTTTGCCTTCTTCATGCAAACGCATGCAATGCTCAGGGGGCTTCCCAGCTCCACGCCTGAAGTTTTTATGGGGTCTGGAAAAGAAAGCCCAGCTCCCGCTTTCGGGTGCCACAGCTGAGGCTGGTGCTCTCTGATGCTCTCTGCCCCCAGGGGCGAGGACACCTCACCCGTGTTAACGCTGCCTCAGCCACGGCCAGGGCTTGCTTGTGTGGGTGAGGAGGCACCGGCCAGGCAGAACGGGGCTGACCTGGCTGCACAAACACCTCCCGCACCCCAACTCTGTTGCCCTGAATGGGAACACAGCCTGCCCCCCGCCAGCTGCCAGGTGCACTTGATTCAGATTTAGGCTTAAGCTCTTTAGGGCAGGCCCCGTCCTTTACTCCGTGTCACGGCGAGCACACAGGGCCCTGATCTCCGTGGCCTTTGAGGATCCCCGTAATGTGATAAACACCGGCGTAATCCAGCCGGCTCGCTGCATGTCACCTTCACAGCGGGGTGAAACTCCTGCAGAGCTCAGGCTCGCAAACCTGGGGGGCAGCTTCCCCCCCAAAGGTCCACGAGGGCTTTGCGCCCCTCGGGGTCACTCTGGGGAGGCGTGGGGTGGTCTGCGGGGGGCACCGCAGGCCCTGGATGCTGTGGAGCTGCCCACAGGTGCCAGGGACCTGCACCAGGTGCCAGCCCCGCTCCGGAGCTCCTCGCCCGGCTGGGGACGTCGGCCGTGTCACGGCTCGCCGTGGGAGATGACTGCCTCGCAGCTTCATCCCCCGTAGAGAAAGCCCACCCTATATGACTCAACATCCCCGTGACACCCAGTTCCTCCCACATCAGCCGGCCCTGCGCTCTTCCCGGCGATCCCGGTGACACGGTGAGGCAGGCCTGGTGCCTCGCAGCGCCCTGCCCTCCCCTCCTCCGGCAGCTCGGGGCTGCGGGGCCGGTGCTCGGGCAGGCTCCGCGGGCACCGTGTGGGGTCGGCACGAGTCCTGCATACGTTTGGCAATTCAAAGCGGTGTCAAAGGAGGAAAGCTTTGCGTGGGGGCAGAACCAGGCGGCCCCTTCCTCCTCCTCCTCCTTGGCGTGCCCGGAGCTGGGGGCTGCCGGGGAGCTCCTCGCCCGGCGGGGAGCCCCAGGGGGCCGGAGGGATACCGGAGACCGGGAAGGGGCTGAACCGGAGGAAACTTGGCTGAGTTATTGCGGGGCTGGCTCCGGACGTGCCCAGGGTGGGGAAGGGGCCGGGGGGCTCGCGGTGCGGGCGGCGGGGTCGGAGCCTCGCCAGCCCCGGTTGCTCGGGGCCGCCTCCGCTGTCCCCCGGAGGGGCCGGGGGAGCACCGCCGGTGCCCCTCACTTGTTGCCCCGCCGGGCGCTGCCGGTGCGGCGGAGCCGGGAGGGAGCCGCGCTCAGCACCAGGGACAGCGGCGGAGGGGCCGGGCACCGAGCACCGGGCACCGAGCACCGGGCACCGAGCACCGGGTACCGGGCACCGAGGCCGGGCCCGTCCGGGGGGAGCGGGGCCCGGGTCCCACCTGAAGTCGCTGTAGGGGTGGATGATCCAGGCGCCGGCCGACTTCACCCGCTGCCGCTCGATCTCCACGGCCCGGTGGCTGCCGAACATGCGCAGCGAGAACTTGTTCACGGCGGGCTGCAGCATGGCCCCGAGCTGCCGCTGCACGAACGTGCCCGCCGCCGCCGCCGCCGCCGCCTCGCCCTCCGCCACGATCTGCTCCGCCGCCGCCGGCGAGGCCGGGGCCGCGCCCGCCGCCCCCCGAGCGGCCGCCGCCGCTTCCCCGTCCGGCACCGGCGGCTTCTCCCGGGGCTCGGGGCTCCGGCCCGGCGCCGCGTCCATGCCGCCGCCGCCGCCGCCGCGCCTCACGTTTCCTTCAAACGCCCTTGCCCGGGCGCCCTGCCCGCCGCCCCGCCGCACATGCCCGGCCCCGGGCGGCCGCTCTCTCGCCGCCCCCGGCCGCTCGCTCACCGGCGCCCGCGGCCCCGGCGGCGCCCGCCTGTTGCGCACGCCCTGGCGCGGGCACCGCGGCCGGGCCCCGCCGCCAGCGGGGAGGCGCCGGCGGCAGCGGAGCAGCGCCGAGCACCGAGGCCCGGGCGGCGGCACCGGAGCGGCGGCGGCGGCAGCGGCGGCGGCGCGGGACCCCGCGGCGGGCGGGGCGGGGCGGGGCGGGCGGGGCTCAGGGGGCGTGGTTTAGAGCGAGGCCCCGCCCCCAGCCCCGCCCCCGCCCCCGCCCTCCCGGTCCCGCCCCGCCGCCTCGGCGCGCGGGCCCGTGCGCGCGCCGCGCCTCGTGACGCAAGCGCGTACGCGTGTGCGTCGTACGTGCGCGCGGCCTGGCTGAGACCCGGATCGGCGGCGCGGCGCGGCGGGGCGCGGCGGAGGAGGCGGCGGCGGCGGCGAGGACGAGCGGCGGAGGAGCCCGAGAGGAGCCGGAGCGGGGCCCGGGATCCCCGGGGGCCCACGGCCGCCATCACGGACTTCCTGTGGGACAAGCGCACCGGGCTGGCTGCGAGGACGGTGCGGCTCGGGGCGGGGCGGGCGGGGTTAGGCCGCGGCGGCCGCTTCCGTGCTCGGCGGCGGCGGCGCCCCCCGGGGCCGCGCTGGGCAGGGCCGGGCCGGGCCGGGCAGGGCCTCCCGGAGGCTCCTCGCCAAGGTCGGGGCCGCGCTCCCGAGGCCCGAGCGCTTCCGGGGGGGCGCTCGCGGGGCGGGCCCAGAGCGCCCGAGGAGGCCGCGGCCAGGCCCGGGGGCACCGGGCGGGGGGTCCGAGCCCTCCCCATCCCCTCTTCCCCCCCTCCCGGCGCGGTCCGTCCCGGTGCCCCGGCCCCGGGCCTCGCTCTGCGGTCGGGTCCCGGCGCTTCCTCTTTCGGCGCCGCGTCCGGTGCGGGCCCCGCCCGGCGGCCGAGCTCGCTGCTGGCGGCCCGGCCCCGCCGCCGATGATCCCCAAACCGGTTCCAGCGCAGCGAAACGCCCCGGTGCGGCCTCCGCCTGCCTGCCAGGAGGGCTGCCCGGCCGCTGGAGGGCTGCCAGCGTCGCCTCCCAGCGCTGCCTTTAATTAAGGGCTGGGAGCGTCTCCCTTGCGCGGCGCTCGCTGGGGGTGTGACGGGCTCGGCGCTCGCCTTGGCCCCAGCGCCGGGTGTCGGTGAGCCACCGCCGGGGAGGGACCGCCAGGGGCTCTGCCGAGCCCGGCCTGGCTGCCGAGGGTGAGATCTGTCGGCGTGCGATGAGTACGTGCCTGTAGCTCGCCACGGCTGTGGGAGTAGCTTTGCCTTCTGGTAGTCCTGCCCCTAACGTCAGCAGAGTTTTGCGGGCAGAAAGTCAGGCAGGTAGGCGAGCGTGCATTCTGAGGGGGGAGGAAAGATCCGCCAGGAGGTTTGTGGGCAGAAATCCAGCTTCTTACCTGCGGAGACAGGGCAGATCTAGCAGCTCAATGCTTGAGAACCAAAATACGCATTGGGAAAGTCTGATATTTTTGGAGTGAGGTTTGGGGGTAGGGGCAGGACCCTAAGAACTCGCGCTTCAGAGGTGGAACTGGGTGTATGGTCTTACTGAGGCATTTTCTTCTTCATTCTTGACTCTAACGTCCCACCTACAGGGCAGAGTTGTGAGTATTCCTTGCCTCTGAGGTAAGGCCTACGAGGCTGCCTTAACACATCTGTGCGTGCAGACGGCGTTCCTGCTCCTTGGATCCTGTAGGGGCCTCTGTGCTTGGAGTGAGAGCTGTAGGTGGTGCTGGCTCAGCAGCAGGACAGAGGCATTTCTTCAGCAGTTGCCCACTCAGGTGCTGGTGCAAGGATTTGGGCCTGGCATCAGTAATATCCTGAGCTTTGTTTTATTGTCAGTTCTTCTTGGTGGAGAGTCTCTGCTTCCTGGGGAGGGCGTAGGGTCAGGGAGAGAAAGCAGGAGCATTGAAAGCACAAATGCTGCTCCTGGAGCTGTGGCCAGTAAAGGCCATGGATAAGAAGTGAAGGGGGAATCGTAACCTGGAGAACAAAACCACAGCAGGCATGGCCCATGGGGGTGGCTGCATCTTCACTCTTACGAGGTTCTGGGGTTCTTCAGAGGTTTGTCCCCTCCCTCTCAAATCCCCCATGCGTACTTAGACATGCTGATTGCTTCCCCCTCTTTGTCCTAACGGTTCTTTGGCTACTGACTGTGTGTGCTGGTTTCTCTCCCTTGCCATTGCCTCATAGTCACGGCCTTGTGTTGTTCCTGCAGATGCCTCACTCTAGAAGGTACCGCTCGTCGGAGCGCAGCAGCCGGGGCAGCTACCATGAGCGTTACAGAAGTCGCAAGCACAAGCGACGGCGGACGCGGTCACGGTCGAGCAGCAGCGAGCGTGACCGTCGGCACCGTCGGGAGGACAGCTACCACGTTCGGTCCAGGAGGTGAGTCAGCCCCGTGGAGCTGCTCGGATTTTGGCTGATTCGTCTTGCTATCGCTTTGCCAGAGCCACCCTGCGCCTCACCTGTCCCCAGCTGACCCGAGGTGTTTCGGCCCGTCCTGTACTTAGCAGGCTCGCGTGCTCTGAGCTGTCACTTCCTGAACAGTGTTCGTAATCCTATCCCCATGGGTTGCTTCTCCCCCAGCTACGACGACCACTCAGCGGACAGGAGGGCCTACGACCGGCGTTACTGTGATAGCTACCGGCGGAACGATTACAGCCGCGAGCGAGGAGAAGCCTACTATGAACCCGAGTACCGTCATTCCTACGAGTACCGGCGCTCCCGGGACCGCGAGGGCAGCTACCGGAGCTGCAAAAGCAGCCGGCGTAAGCACAGGCGGAGGCGGCGCCGCAGCCGGTCCTTTAGTCGCTCCTCATCGGTGAGTATCCTGCTGTGCTGGGCCTCCCCTGTAACCTTTCTCTCGCAGGTGGCAAGCTGGGTAAGTAGAAAACTCACTTTCTAACACTCTCTCGGACTCAGCTTGAGAAATACCTAGAAAGCCTTTGATGCAGGCAGCGGTTCCTGTCCACCGGCCTGGTGCGCCTCAGCAGTGGCTGCCCTGTGCCAGCTGGGCACAGGCAGCTCAGACCCTGCCTTAGCGTTGCCCGCTCAGAGGTGGAAGGCCAGGCGTGCCCCGCAGGGCTGGCATGTCCCCCTGGGGTGGTGCTGTGCTCCACAGCTCCTTTATCCCTACAGAGCGCTGCTTTGGTGTGGTGATGCTCATTAAAGGGCTGTCTAGGAACCCCAGCTGAGCGGTCTTTGTGTGAGGTTTGTACAGAAAGCATTCAGCTGCTCCTGATCCCAGAGAGCTCGGTCTGTCTGCAACAGGTCCCCGTGGCCCCTGCTGATCCCTGATCCGGGCCTGTGTTCTGTGGCAGGAGGCCCCGTCTCTGTGAGCTGGGTCCTGTGTCAGAGCAGGATCCTTTGGGTGGGCGCAGCTGACTTGGGTTGTCACGCCAGGGGCTTTGGCAGGTGAACGTAGCTTGTGGCCTGGTCAGTCCGGGTGGAGGCAGTAACCATCCCAGGCTCTTCCCAGCAGTTTCCCCGGCTTTCTCTTCTTGTCTGTTCTGCTGTTCACCTTCCACTTCTGTTAGACCCCAGACATGTTCTCTGCTCTGTGTGTGGAGCTCTCAGTGTTGTCTGGTCTGTTCTGACTGTGTGTCCAGGGACGGGGTTATGGGCTGGATTCAGGTCCCGAGTCTGCTGTCTGGTTGCTCCCAGGTGTGGGGATGCTTAGCGGAACCAAAGGCAGGAGTTTTCTCTTCTCTGACATAAAATCTCTCATCTGCCTCATCCCAGGCTGTCCCTATTCCCTGTTGGGCCTCTGCTTCTCTCCTGGAAGTTGGCCTTTCCAGGATCAGCTTCTTTGGGGGAGGGTCTAGAAAGAAGTGTCACATCTGCCCCCGGGCAGTTACTTGTAAATTCTCTCTGGTTTTGGATGGATCGTTGTACCAAGAGTTGCTTCTGAAATCTCTGAATTCATCTTAATCTGAGTGTTGGGGCTGGGGGAAGCCACCATGGGAGGTTGTTGGAAGGGGATGGGCAGTGTCTGTGGGGCAGTCTGGCCCTTTGCTTGTGCAGGACTTCCCGGCACCTGCCTCCTGCTGCCTTTCCTCAGTGGCTGATGCGGGGCTGAAGCAAGCCTCTCCCTGCGGTCACTGAGTGCCCGGCTGCAGAGTCGTGCTTTGGCGTGCTCTCTTGGCACTGATCCGGGACCCATAGGCCAGTGCCGTTCCTCTCCAAGCCCCCACAGGAGCAAGAGCAGCTGGCTCCTTCCACTGCCCCTCTGCTAGCCCTCGTTCTGCCCGTCTCTGCTCTCACACTGGTTCGGGTGGGGCTGTTTGTAGGTTCTTTTTTCTTTTTTTTTTTTTTTTTTTTTTTGCTACAACGAAAAGCAAACTGTTTTTTTCTTTTCTGAGCTAGTGTGTTGTATCTTGACATGTTCCCTTGCAATATCCCTATCGTTATATATTCCTCTGTGCCGTATGAATTGGCTGGGAATCTCCTCCTGCAACCCCTCCTCAAACAACCATGTGAATTTCCAAACCAACCAATGCGTGACGCTGGCTGCTGCGCTGGTTTGAAAATCTGATTGGTGAATGATGAATTCCCTGTCTGCCTGGGCCAGCAGCGGAGTCGACAGAGCAGCAGAAGGGCCAAGAGTGTGGAGGACGACGACGAGGGGCATCTGATCTATCGCGTCGGCGACTGGCTACAAGAAAGATGTACAGCCAAATCGTAACATAATTTAGCTCTCTAGTTAAGCTCCCATCGCAGTCGCAGATCTGTCTTATCTTTCTGTTTCATTTTATTTTCATTGTTTATTAAAGAGAAACCCTCTCCTTTTCCTTCCCCTTTTGTTAAAACTACGTTTATATTTTGTATTGTTACTGAAGTGCCAGGGAACTAGGGCAGTTGCCTTGTGCAGCCGGTGTCAGCCTTCCGCTGCTCCGGTCTCTCAAGCTGTGTGCAGGTTAGGTGTTGCAATGCATTCTCCTCTGCCTTGTGTATGCGCTGCATCCAGGTCGTGCTCACTCTCTCATGGGCTTTTCTCTTCTTCTCTCCCTCCCAGATGAGATTATTAGCACCTTAGGGGAAGGCACATTCGGCAGAGTGGTGCAGTGCATGGATCACCGGAGGTACGCCCGCTCCTGGGGCAGGGAGGGGTGTGGTGATGAGGAAAAAAGGCGGCGCAGCTGGTGAAATAGTCTCGTGCTTAAAGCAGGTGGAAATGGGTCCCTCAATTTCTAGTATTCCTCTGCTTGTGTGGGTGCTCATCCCGTTGGGTCATCCATGTGTTGGAGAGGGACTGGGGGGAGTCTCAGGGCTGTTCATAGCAAGGGAGAGGATGTATAAATCTTCACGTGAAGAGACTAGTTCAGAAAGCCCTTTTTTTGCAGGGCACAGTCTCTGACACAACTCCAGAGTGACCTTGAGTTTTCTTCCTGTTTCTCCCCAGGGGTGGTGCACGTGTTGCTCTCAAAATCATTAAAAACGTGGAGAAATACAAAGAGGCTGCCCGACTAGAAATAAATGTGCTGGAGAAAATCAACGAGAAGGATCCTGAGAACAAGAAGTGAGTGCACTCAGCTGGTGACAAAATGGAAGGGAAAGCATCGTCCTAGCGCAGTTGTAGGGATGGGATGAGAGAGGTGTTTGGTGTGTGACTGAATTCATCTGTAGCTAGTTTTTGGTGGCGCGTTGCCTTGGTACAGGATACAGACCTAGCAAGGAAGGGGTGAGCCTGGTGCAGGGACAGCCCATCTGAGTGGTGTGTACAGATCTGTCCCGAATCTGACTCTTTCTCTTCAGCCTGTGCGTCAGGATGTTTGACTGGTTTGACTACCACGGCCACATGTGCATCTCCTTCGAACTGCTGGGGCTCAGCACTTTTGATTTCCTGAAGGACAACAACTATCTGCCTTACCCCATCCACCAAGTGCGGCACATGGCCTACCAGGTGTGCCAGGCCGTGAAATGTAAGTGTTCATTGCTCTTTTCTCTGCTGGTCCATGACTGACCTGGAGAGCTGTGTGGCTCCCAACTTCAGCGCCAGTTCTGCAGCTGGTGGCCCGATGCAATGAGTTTTTGCCACAGTGCTGCTGTGCCAGTCCTGAGACTGAGCCTTCCTGCCCCTCCGTGGTGAATGTGTGCCTGGGGTGAATCCTTTTTCTTTGCCTGGTTATAATGCTTCTGATGCCTGTGGGCTGGCAGCTGCCCAGAGCACTTCAGCATCCACCTTCCTGTGTACGTTCTGGTGATCGATGCGATCAATTTTTGTGCTTCTGTCGAAGCACCTTGGCCTAGACTGGCCTGTCTGTTCACACCCAACTTCAAACATGGGCTAAAACTGTGCCAGCAGCAACCCAAGTTAATGCTGTTTGCTCATCAGGTGGATGCAGCATCGTTTTGCTTCTGTTTCTTGACCCTGGTTCTGTTTGCTCCCTCAGTTCTGCATGACAATAAACTCACTCACACTGACCTCAAACCTGAGAACATCCTCTTTGTGAACTCTGACTACGAACTCACCTATAACCTGGAAAAGGTAACGCAACAGCTTTGCTCTAGAAGTGTCCTCTCGGGTTCTTGTTGTCCCTGACCTTAGCACGGGGAGGAGTTGGGCTATAGGAGATAGTGTTGGCTGGCTGCGTTCACGTGTTTGTTCAGGACAAATCTGGGTGAACTGCCTGTATACAAGTAAGCTATGGAGACCACAGACTCCAGCTGAATGAGAGTTTTTTTGGGGAGGTGCTGTGCTGCACATTGGAGGGTATGCGCCAGCACTAATAAACCCTGCAAAGCATTCCCTTCCCCTGGTCCCCTGTGGCAAAGCCTCGGTTGTGTAAGGTCCTTGTGTGTTGGTCCTTGTTTGGAAGCTGCTGAGTAACTGCTGTCTTTCTCCCTCACAAAGAAGCGAGATGAGCGGAGTGTGAAAAGCACGGCCATCAGAGTGGTGGACTTTGGCAGTGCCACGTTTGATCACGAGCATCACAGCACAATTGTCTCCACCAGGCACTACCGGGCCCCGGAGGTCATACTGGGTAGGTTCTCGCTGGCCTTTCTGCAGCTGCAGGCTTTTGTCTCGAGGGCACGGGGAGCTGCCTGCTGGATTAATTCAGAGAGGGCTGGGGGCAACAACTTGAAACTGGTGGTTTTGGCATTGCTATCAGCTGGGTAGCGTATTGCCACTAATGTAGCAGGAGAAGGCCAGAATGGGAATTGTTTTTCCAGTTACTTGATTTTTAAAAGGGTGAGGGAGAGGGACTTGGAATCCGGGGCCATAACTGTATTTTCTTTTCAATACATTGTTTTTTAGAGCTTGGCTGGAGCCAGCCCTGTGATGTTTGGAGCATCGGCTGCATCATCTTTGAGTATTATGTGGGTTTCACCCTGTTTCAGGTGAGAACCGTATGCTCTGTGGCTTCCTCACAACTGGTGAAAGAGGATGTGGCTGTTGCCCAGCACAGCCAGGAGCCTCTGGGGCTGATGGAGTTCCCTCCATCACTGCAGGCCTGTAGAGATGACCGAGGCGTTGGCCAGCAGGGGGTTCTGAACTGGGAATCACCCGGGTCTGGAGGCAGAAAGACTGTAATCTGTTCCATGCCTCCCCTTTATGCTTGTCTCCCCCAGACACATGACAACCGGGAGCACCTGGCCATGATGGAGAGGATCTTGGGGCCAATTCCTTCTCGGATGATCCGGAAGACCAGGTGAGAAAGGCCAGCTGGGCACTGCAAGGCTTCCTGGCTCTTCCCCGCTTTATGTAGAGCGGTTCTCTTCAAGGGATCAAACTTTGCAGCTGCCTGCTGAGTCAGTCCGTGCTGCTGCAGTGTCCTGAGTGATGTGTGCGCCCCCGGCAGAGTAGTGGCAGGGCTGGCGCGTTGCTTCTGCTGCAAGGTGTTTGGTGCTTGGGTGTAACCTGTTCCCACCTCTTCCTCTGACAGGAAGCAAAAATATTTCTACCATGGCCGCCTGGACTGGGATGAGAACACCTCTGCTGGCCGTTATGTTAGGGAAAACTGCAAGCCACTGCGGGTAAGGCGGGGTGGGCAGGAGCACCTGGTTGCTTTATCCTTTTCTCATTGCAGAGTCTTACAGTGCCAGCCCCAGTTCTGAAGATTCTTCCCGTGGGCAAGGTTGGGCCACTGAAAGGGTCAGACCAGTATCTTCCTGAAGGAGCCTTGGCTGTCCCAGACATAAACTAGGAGGACTGCAGCAGCCTGAGCTTAACCTCAAGTGGATGAGGAGGAGGGCAAGGAGACTTCAGGAAGTGTCTGGGGAAGATGGGGAAGGGGGAAAACCCTCGACAGTTCTGTGCTTGTTAAAGTGGCCTAGAGTTCAGGCTTAGGACGAATGCAGGTCTGAACAGACCAGTCCTCCCCCACCTTAGCTGTTCAGCCCAGGGAGCGTTCTGTGACCAGCACGGGGTGCAGCGTCCTCCGCCCTGACCTCTCCCCTCTCTCTCCGCAGCGGTACCTGACTTCTGAGGCCGAGGACCATCACCGCCTTTTTGACCTCATTGAGAGCATGCTGGAGTACGAGCCGTCCAAGCGCATCAGCCTGGCTGAAGCCCTCAAGCACCCGTTCTTCGACATGCTGGAGATGGAGCCAAGCACAAAAATGTGGGACTCTAGCAGAGACATCAGCCGGTGACGCCACAGGTGCCAGCCTGCCCTCAGATTCTAGCCCCCGTGGAGGCCTGTGTGATTTCTATTCAGACATTTGGTGCTTTTTTTATACATAAACTCCCTGGACATGTTTGTAAAGCTGTTAATATGTGAGATACTGTAAATAGCCCATATTCTATCAGCCTCTGAGCACCACAACCTCCTGCTGTTGCTGCTGCCGCTATCGTGAGGCGAGGGGCTTGTATGTCCATATTGTAAATACCTCTGTTCATGTGTTGCTTTGTCTCCTGTTCTCTCCTGCCCGCCTCAGTGTAAATACTCCAGGACTCGCAGCTCTGTAGCTTATCTGTTTCCTTGTAAGTTATGAAACTGGTGGGATTGCATGGGAATTATTTTTTGGATCAATGTCATAGCCCATCCCCACACCAGAGTTTTATAAGAATTTTGTACAGTCTTTGTGAGAAGTAAATATGAAGTGAATAAACCTTCCGGCCTGTGTTTGGACCAGCTGCAGCCTGTCTTGAGGCTGTTCTGCTGGTGGTTTTTACTCCTGAGAGGCGGTGACTGTGCTGCACCCTGCAGAGACAAGGAAGATGCATCCTCGTGTTGCAGGAAGAAAGCTGCTTCAGTCTGGTAAACCCCTGGGTAACAAAGCCAGCTTTATTCACCCACCTGCCCAGGTCTTCCCAAGCTTGGATGATGGCCTTGTTGTCTGAGCTGCTGCAGCTGGCCTGAAATAGGTCCAGGACGAGCAGATTCTGGCATGGTGGGTGGCAAAACGTGGGTCCTGTGTTGTGCCCTGAGACTGGTATTCAAAGGTGGGAAGATTTAGTATATGAAACAAGTCTTCCTCCTAGCAAAAGGATAACAGGGACTACTTAGATCTGTGTGGTAAAGCCAGGCACAAAAAGTCTGAAGGGAGCAGCCTAGGTGCTGCTTTACTAGAGAAACCCCCTTACTCCATGGGCAGGTGATCGAGGGCTGTACAGATGCCTACAGGGGGTGGCCCAACAGTGTGTGCTGTAGCCCAGCACAGGGAAATGGGTCTGGCTGGGCCTTTTTGTGAGGCTGGGCCCTTGACTTGGGCTTTTCCATGGGATTTGCTGGGGGAAGTCATAGACCTGATGGGACCTCTGTCTTGCTGCTTTGCCCACGCGTGTCTGCAAGAGTCTTGTGTCAGGAACAGCAGACGTGGTCTGTTCTACACAAGTGTCCCCCTTTGTTGCTGTGCCATCAGTCTGTGGCAGACTGTCCATGTCATCATGCAAAGAGATAAAGGAAAACACCAGCTTCACCTGGAGTTAGTTGGGGGTGTCACAGAAGGAGTGACACTGGCTCATCTCCACGCACTTGTGGTCTTAAAGAGCTTGTGCTGGAAGCTTTTACCTGGTTCCTGCAGCACTGCCCAGTCAGACGGCAGCCAGCCACGCAGCTCGCGGGTGGTGTGTGCCAGAGAAGGAGAGTGGGGGGAAGACCTGGTCCTGCTGCATCTGTAGCCAGCCCCTGGGTGAGCCTGCATTGGAATTAAATTGAGCAAATAATATCTGCAGTCTGTCAGACTTCAAAAAACACAGCACCCTGGTGTCCAAAATCTGAATCCGCAGCTTTTAACTTCCCAGCCAAGAGCACCACAGTGAGGTGGCAGCTGTCCGGGCTGAGGGGGGAGCTCACAGCTTTGTGCGTAACTTTAAGTCTCCTCTGTTCAGAAGGAGGGGAGATTTTTAGACAAGAGGCGTAGCTGCTGCTGAGTACTGAAGTCTGGGATGGGAACTAGAGGCAGGTGGGGATTTCTCTCTTGTGCTGGGGAATTCCTTTTTGGGAGGGGGCTGTTGGCACGCTGCCTGTAGCTGCTGGAATGGGTGATCCCTATAAATAACCCATCCGGGAGGCACCACTTTAATTACCCCAGCCGCTTGTCGTGCCACCAATTCCTCCCTGACCGTTTCACGTCCACGAAACCCGCCGTGCATCGCTGGGGGGCAGTGAAGCAGCCGCCTTGCTGCCCCCGGGGCTAACGCTCGCCTGGCCCCGGGGCTGCAGCGGCGAGATTTGGGCAAATCTTCGGCTTTGGGGCTGAGACCTTTTGGGTCCCCGCAGGGGGAAGCGCCTTTTTGCTGGGCCTGGCTGAACGGGGCCCAGGGCGGGTGGGGCCAGGCCCGGTGGGGCCCGGTGAGGCCTGGTAGGCCCCGGGGAGGCCGGGCCCCATCCCGGCGTTGCCATGGGGACGGCGTTGCCATGGGGACGCGCTCCCAGCAGCCCCTGCGCTGCGGACGGGGCAGAGAAGCCGAAATAGGAAGGGGGGGGGGAAGAAAAGGGCTCGGCGCCACGTGACCCCAGGGCCACGTGGCCGCGTCACGTGCTCGCTTCCGCCTCGCCCCGCCCCGCGCAGGCGCAGAGCCCCCTGCGGCGAGGCCCGTCCGGAGCCGCCGGTGCTGTCGCGGGGCGGTCCCGGTGCTGCCGGTGCCGGTCCCGGAGCGGCCATGGCGCAGCGCGGCGGCCCCGCGGTGCTCCCGGACAACCCCTTCCAGGTGCGGGGCGGCCCCGTCCCGCCCCCGGGCCTCGCTTCGGGCCCCGGTACCGGCCCCGCTCCCGGTGCCAGCCCCCGCCGCGTCTCTTGCAGGACCCCGCCGTGGTGCAGCACCGGCCCGGCCCCGAGAGCGCGGCGCTGGACGCCTACAACCCCTTCGAGAACGGCGCGGTGAGCCGGGGGTGGGCCCGGGCCCCGCGGTGTCCCGGGGCCGCCTCCCGGGGGCCCTGCCCGGGGCTCGGCGCGTCGCGGCCGGGCGCTACCGGTGGCTCAGCGCCTCCCTCTCGGTCCCGCAGCCGCCGCCGCCGCCGTACCATGCCCCGGCCGGGGCCCCGCCCGCCGTAGGCGTGCCGCCGCCGCAGGGAACCGCGCAGCCCCCGAGGAGACCGAGCCCCACGGAGCCCCGGAACTACGGCTCCTACGGGACGCAGGTACCGGGGCTGGGCGGGGGCAGCCCGGGGGGGCCGGGGGAGGAGCGGGCAGCTGAGCGCCGCGTGTCCTCCGCAGGCCTCGGCGGCAGCCGCCACGGCCGAGCTGCTGAAGCGTCAGGAGGAGCTGAACCGCAAGGCGGAGGAGCTGGACCGGCGGGAGCGGGAGCTGCAGAACGCCGCCCTCGGCAGCGGTGCCAGTGAGTGCCCCCGCGGCGGCGGCCCCGAGCCCCTCGGGCCCCTTCTGCACGGCGCCGCACTTCTCTGCCTCTCACCTCCTTTTGCTCTGCAGCGAGACTGAACAATTGGCCCCCGCTGCCGTCCTTCTGCCCCGTGAAGCCTTGCTTCTACCAGGACATCCCCGTGGAGATCCCCGCTGACTT
Organism: Anas acuta; assembly: GCF_963932015.1. Taxonomy (NCBI): domain Eukaryota; kingdom Metazoa; phylum Chordata; class Aves; order Anseriformes; family Anatidae; genus Anas; species Anas acuta. The sequence goes on along the minus strand of NC_089006.1, from coordinate 3,224,606 downwards.
CCAGAAGACAGTTTCCACCATGTATTACCTCTGGATGGGTGAGTCCCCGCGTGGAACGTGAGGCCTGGGGAGCAGGTAGAGGACCGAGCCTCCTGCACGTGAGGGAATGCTGCTGCTCTGGAGAAGTTGCGATTGCAACTCGGTGCCTAGGCCCAGGGGGGTGACTTCTTGGCATGGGGAGTGGGGAGCCTTGCTTGGGGCGCCTGACCGATGTCCTCTCCCTCAGCCAGCACCATTGCTCTCTTCCTGAACTTCTTGTCCTCGCTCGCCTGGTTCTGCGTGGATCCCTCGTCAGGGTCTGGGTTCGGCCTCTCCATTCTCTGGGCTCTTCTCTACACGCCCTGCTCCTTCGTCTGCTGGTATAGGCCCATGTACAAAGCCTTCAGGTGTGTATCTGCTGGAGCTCACGGGCCAGCAAAGCAGTGGGGTGGGACATCTGCCAGGCTGGTGCCTGTAACGGAGGAAACCAGGCTCTGTGCTAAACCAGGACTGCACACTGAGGGTGTCCCAGCGCCGTACCTGTGTTTCCTACGGGTCTCTGGGATGTGATCCTGGGCTGAACCCCTCTGTGAGGAACACGTTTTGCTCTGGATGGGGCAAAGGAGGTCACAGGAGTGTTTTCCTGTGGCTGTTGTTGGACATCCCTGTACTGCCTTGTGCCTCTTCCTCTTGCTTCCCCACTCTCCCCGTTACAAGTCCCTTAACCACCGGTTAAGGGAGGTGGCTGCATGTCTGGTGCCTTTCTCTGGCCTAACCTCGTCTGTCTCTTTCTCCCAGGAGTGACAGTTCGTTCAACTTCTTTGTCTTCTTCTTCGTCTTCTTTGCCCAGAATGTGATGTACGTGCTGCAGGCCATCGGCATACCCAACTGGGGCTTCAGGTATGTGCTGCGCTCACCCCGGAGCAGGGGGAGGCGGGTGGGGCAGAGGGAACCCGTGGACAGCCACTGCTTGTTTTACAGTGGCTGGATATTGAGTCTGATAGCGCTGAGGAAGAACACGGCTGTGGCTGTGATGATGATCCTGGTGTCCCTGTTCTTCACAGCGGTGGCTGTGTTGGGCATCATTATGCTGAAGAAGGTGAGCGAGGAGTGAACGCTGGGGCAAAATATCGGGACGCGTGGGTTTGGGCTGGCGTGGAGCACAGCTCTGTGCACTTGGTGTTGGAATGGGGCTGGGGCAGTGACTCCTGAGCTTGCTGCTCTCTTCCAGATTCACTCTCTGTACCGCCGGACGGGTGCCAGCTTCCAGAAGGCGCAGGAGGAGTTTGCCGCAGGGGTCTTTTCCAACCAGGCAGTGCGCACAGCGGCGGCCAATGCTGCTGCGGGTGCGGCCACCAACGCCTTCCGGGCACCCTAGCAGGGTGGGGGCCCTGGCTTGTCCCTCACACGCGGGCTGTTTGGTAAAGAAGAGGAAATCCAAGTTGCACTTTCATTGGATCCCCGTGTGTCTGCATCAGCTGTCAGAGGCTGCCTCATCCCAGCTTGGAAGTGCTGGTGCCTGAATCGTTTGCTGCTCTAACCCCTTTCCTCGTGGATGGAGGCTGGTCTGGTTCGTGCTGGTCCCCTTCCCTCAGCGGACTGGGGGAAGGAGCCGGGGGGGGAGGTGCAGTGGCCCAGTCATTGTCCTTCCTTCCAGCACCAGTTGCTGGGGGGCAGGAGTCCCCTCCGGGTGCGTGACAGGGACTGAAATGGCTGCTGCCTTTCCTCTCTATTGGCCAGGATCTCCCCTTTCCCCACCTGGTGATGCCACTTATGTGCTCCAGGGCATGGAGGGTTCCCACCTGTGTCCAGTCCCAGGGTGTGCGTGGGCTGGCTCAGCCCTGGAGGCTTTTGCTTGCCTCTTCTTGGAAGCAGGACCTCAGTCCCTGCCCAGAAATCATTCCTGTCTTCCCTAGGGGAGTGCTCATGTGGGATTGGGCTGGCTCTGTCCCCAGGGTGCTGAGCTGGGAGGCAGACTCCATCCAGTTCCCTTCCTTTGTCCTTCATGGTGCTGGGCTGAGCCTACTCCAAGCACGGGGCTGTGAGGAGAGCACTGCTTTGCAGGCAGCGGTGGCGCATCAGCTTCTGATGGCGGCTCTTTGCCTTTAGCCTGCGTGCAGTCCCTCTCTGGGATTGGTGCTTGGTGGACCCTAAATCCAGGCTGGGTTTTGAGGAGGGCTCCTCGTACCTCTCCAGCTTGAGCTCCCTCTGCCCCTCCTCGCTCCCAGCCCTCGGGGATGTGAACAGCTTCTCCCTTCTTCATCTCTGCCCGCTGTGGGGACGGTGCCCCCCTCCCTGTCCCTAGCACTCCCCAGTCCGCTGTGTCCTTTCTTTGTGTGGCTTCACCCTCCTCCCTCCTGGGGGGCTGAGCCCGTCCCTGCGTGCAGCACTGCCCACACTGTGCCCTGTGTCCCCTTGCCCCTGTTGGCCCCAGCCCCATCCACCAGTGCCCCCAAGAGGACCAGGGGACTGGGGACCACGAGTTCTGCTTTCATCCACCAGTGGATGGGGCTGGTTCCCCTCCTGCTGCTGCTGGGGTGGTGGGACGGGGTCGTGCCTTCCCCTGGGGCCGGCTCCTTGCTGCTGGGGGGGGGGGCTCCGCTCTGCGCCCCCCACAGCTGGGACCCGGCGGCCGCTTCCCCTCCTGCTGCCCCGGGGCCGCGCTGCTCCCCTTCCGGCCTGTCCCGTGCTGCTGTGCCGAACGCCACGCCGCCTTCAGGTTTAATTTAAGAAATAAACCGACTCCGACTCCTCCTCGCCTCCGCTGCGTCTCCACGGGGAGGGGGGGTGGGAAACGGGGACGCACCGGAGCCTCCCGGACTACAGCTCCCGGCGTGCCGCGCAGGGGCGGGCCGGGGGGGGGCCGCCGCATCCCGGGCTCCCGGCGGGGCTGCGGGCGGTGGCGGGAGCGAGCCCGGATCCGCCCGGCTCCGCCTGGGGCGCGCCCGCTCCGCCGCCTCCCCCCCGACCCCGCTCCGCGCCCCGCCGCCCTCCGGGAAGCGGCCCCCGGAGGCCGCGGCGGGGGCGATGCTCGGGCGCGCTCCCCGCGGCATCCCGCCGGCCGGGCGGTCCCTCCGCCCGCAGCCGGGGCTGGGGGGCCCGGGACGGCGCGGCCGCCGGTAACGGCAGCGGAGGAAACGGGGCTCTTTTTTTTGGGGAGGGCCCCGGACCGGGCCGGTTCCGCGCGGGGCTCCGTGCGCCCGGACCCTGCGCCCGCTGCCTCCGGAGGATGCTCGGGGGCTCGGGGGGGGAGCGCAGCCACGAGCTCGCCCCTGCCTCCTGCCGCTGCCTCGGGGACCCCCTGCACGGCCCGGGGGCCGCGCTCCCGGCACCGTCTCTTGTTCCTTGCGGAGCAGCCCCAGCGCCTGGCGGCCTGAACCCGGGGCTCGAGGGACGGCGAGAGGGGAGAAGCCCCAGGCCCGCGGCTCCAGGCGGGCTCGCTGGCCCGAGCCAGGGCGGCGGTGGGATGCGCAGGGACCGCTGAGGCTGGTTGTCCTCCCGGGACATCCCGCGGACCTCCTGGGAGCCCCGGGTCCTGCGTGGCCGTGGGCGCTGCCCCGAGCACCCAGCGCGGGGAAGAACCACCCTCAGCATCCTCCGGGAGACAAAAGGTGGAGCCCGGCCTGGTCGTGGCGAGCGCCCGCTCCTGCTTCCCCTGGGCCGCTCGTCCCCGTCCTGGCGTGGTCCTACCGGCGGCCCCGGGGCTCCAGGGGGCTGTGGGGCCGGTGGCTCCCGCTCGCTGCCCGGGGCCGCCATGCCCTCCCCCAGCGACTCCAGCCACTCGCTGACCGGCCGCACGTCTCGCAGCCTCACCCACCTCCGCGTCCAGAGGACCTGGCTGCAGATCCTGCTGGTGCTGGGCTTCATCCAGGTCATCCTGGGCGTCCTCATCGTCACCTTCAGCCTGGTGGCAGCCACCATCACGCCCTCCGCCAAGATCCGTCACTCCTGCCCCTCCTGGGCCGGCTTCTCGGTGAGTGGGGGGCAGGGGCTCGCGTGCTGAGGGGCCCGCTGTGGATCTGCAACTCTGGGTCCCCGCTGCTCCCAAAGCGCCGTGCTGAATTTGCTGCTGGTCCCCATGGGGAGTTTGGCCCTGCTGCTCCCCCACCTTGTGCCGGGGGGCTGCCGCAAGGCACCGTGGGAGAATCCCGGGGGTTCCCCTGGGGTGACTGTGAGGGATGGGGACCCCAGGGCCGTGTCTTGGTGGTGGGGGGCACATATCGAGGTGATGTGCTCACGGGCCTGTCTGAAGGGGCAGGGGAAGGGTGTGCAGGGTGCGGCAGTGGCAGCGTGGAGGGGTACGGGGCAGCCTGGCCTTGCTCCCGAGCTGTGCCACGGGATGCTCTGCCTGCCATGGGCACTGGGTGAGGGCAGGACCCCGGTGTGACCCTGCGGCACCGGGCCGGGCCTGGCCTTGCTGCCCGGCACAGAGCTGCCTGCAGTCCCCGGGCTCTCTGCTGCCCTGAATCAGCAATTTCTCCAGGCTTGCGGCACAGGAGCAGTCCATATGGCCCTGCTGCTCCCGGGCCAGCTCTGGGCCAGCAACGCTTGGGGGGCTCTTCCCAGGCGGGGGGGGGCTGCTCTGGGCCACGCTGCCCAGCAGGGACCCCTCCCCATCCTCACTGCTGGGCGTGTGTCTGCAGCTGGCGCTGTCCGGGCTCATCGGCATCGTCTCCTGGAAGCGGCCCTTCACCCTGGTGGTAGGTGTCGTGGGGACCCTCCCCTCTGCAGATGTCTTTGGGCAGGCTGGAGGGGGCCGTGTGTGCCCCCCACCACCACCCTCGCACTCGTGGCCGTGCCCACATTTCAGCTCCCTGCCCTGCCAGCCCTGCCCAGCTCTCAGCCCCTCTCCTCCCTGCTGCAGATCACCTTCTTCACGCTGCTGTCGGTGCTGGGCGTCATGCTGAGCCTGGCCGGGTCCATCCTGTCCTGCCAGAACGCGCAGCTGGTGAAGTCCCTGGAGGCCTGCGAGAGGGTGAGGCTGGACAAGGCGGAGAGGCCGTGGCACAGCGAATCGTCCCTAGCTGCAGGGCTCCGAGGACGTGGGGAGCTGGTGGCTGGGCTCTCTGGTGGCTCTTGGGAGAGAGCACGGGGTCTGGAGGTCCCTCATGGCCTTCCTCGTCCCCAGGAGAAGGACTCGTGCGTCTGCTGCCAGACCTACCTGGAGCATGCGCCTGCTTCCTGCAGCCAGCAGAGCGAGATGCTGACCATGTTCCCCAACCCTGACTGCCGGAGCATCCGCGTGGCACTCAAGGTGGGTGAGGGCTCCTTGGAGAGCAGCTGCGCGCCCCTCCAGGCTCTGTGGGCGCCCATAGCTTGTCCTGCTCCTCCCCAGGATCTCCTCTTCAGCGTTTGTGGCTTGACCGTCTTCTCCACCATCATCTGCACGCTCTCTGCCGTCGTGTGCTGCATCCAGATCTTCTCCCTGGACATCGTCCACGTGGTGAGGCCCGGCCCTGACCCGCGAGGACACGGGACTGGGCATCCCCAGGCTGGCTGGGCCACCGGGGGGCTGGGGCAGGACCTGGCCCAGGGGCCCTGCAGGGCCCAAGAGGAGCAGGACGTGCGCTCCCGCCGGATCTCTGGACGGGGAGTGTCTGCCCCTTACGCCAGCTCTTCCTTGTTCCCTCTCCCTGCAGCTGGTCCCCCAGCGCTCCAACTCCGTGACGCTGGAATGCACGTCGCCCCCCGACACCTTTCTGCAGAGCATGCTGGACTTCGAGGAGTTCGTGCCTCCGGTGCCACCCCCCCCGTACTACCCCCCCGAGTACACGTGCAGCTCCGAGACCGACGCGCAGAGGTACCCAGCGGGGAGCAAGGCCGCTGTAGTCGGGCCTGCGCGCTTCAGTGCAGGAGCAGGGGGGGGCGTTTGTCACCAAACAGGGCTTGTCCCACCTGAGGTGGCTTTTCTGCTCTTGCCTCTTCAGCATCACCTACAATGGCTCCATGGACAGCCCTGTGCCTCTCTACCCGACCGACTTTCCCCCCTCCTACGAGACCGTGATGGGGCTGCGCGGGGACAGCCAGGTGGGAGCCGCAGGGCTGTGGGCAGAGCGCGGCTCCGCTCCTGCCCTGCCCGTGCCCTGACGGCGCTGCCCTGCAGGCCACGCTGTTCGACTCGCAGCTGACTGATGGTTCGCACGCCTGCACCTGCGACCGCGTCCCCTCCATCGTGCTCAGCGGGGAAGGTGAGCGCGGCCTTGTCTGCGCACCCCCGGTGCGGGGCAGGGGGGAGCAGGCCGGGCCCAGCACTGCAGGACCTGCCCTCTGCAGCAAGCTTGCTGCTGACGCCCACTCTTCTCCTTGCAGTGTCCATGGACAGCGGGTCCCTGATCATGTCCGAGATCGTGGACATCCCCGGGGACAGCAGCCCCTCGGAGGACTCGTGCCTGCTGGAGCTCCAGGGCTCCATGCGCTCCGTGGACTACGTCCTCTTCCGCTCCATCCAGCGCAGCCGCGCTGACTACTGCCTGAGCGTGGACTGCGTGCAGTGCAGCCACCACGCGCGCAGCCCCACGCTGGGCTTGCAGGGGCCCTTCGAGGAGACGCCGCAGCCCCGGGCACGTGGCGAGCGCTCCTACTCCTGCTCCACGGCAGAGCCCGGCCACAACGGGATCTTGGTGGGGGGAGCCGTGACCCACAGCTGCAACCGCCTGGAGGGGCTGGCCCGCTGCATCGGGCCCTGCTTCCCCGAGGTGCGGCTCAAGGACAAGAGCTCGCTGCAGGGGCAGAGGGGCAGCCGCTCCGCAGGACCCGGTAGCGGGCGCCTCTTCCACCCGCGGCGCAACAGCGAGACCTCCTGCCCCTCGTCTCCAGCCCCAGGGCTGAGCCAGCGGCCCCTCGTGAGATCGCACAGCGACCCCGGTGTCCTGATGGTTGGTGACACCGGTAGGTGGGAACGGCTGCCGAGACGGGGACGTGTGCGCAGCGGTTTCTGACTGGTGCAGCTGGGATGCTCCGTGGGCTTTGCTGCATTTCTTTGAGGCCGGGCAGGGTTAAAGTTGGGCTGGGGTTGGTGGCTGCTCCAGGGGAAGGGGGAGAGGCAGGCACACGGACTGCTTGGCCGGGAGGATGGGGATGCTGGTGCTGGGCCTAGAGGGGGCACTGGCTGGTGCTGTGGGGCTGCATGGCAGCACAGGACAATGCCAAACTTTGAATGTGTTCTTTGTGCTTCCAGCAGATTTCAGGGAAGTACTTTATACCAAAGCACTGGAGGATAACGTGTCCAATTCCTCTGCAGATACAGGTCAGGGCACGGTCCTCTGCGGGCACTGGGAAACAGTGGGGAGGGTTAGGGGGAGGGTTTCGGCAGCCCCTTGAGGGGTCAGCACCACCATTTGGGATGCTGGAGATCTGCATGTGCTTCTGTGCCCACTGGTAGGCGACAGGAGGTGAGAGGGTCCCCAGAGCTCTGGGGACAGGGACAGTGGGGATGGGGACTGCAGGGACATGGCCACGTTGCCTGGCACCTCACAGCTGCGTCTCTGCAGGGCTGTGCTCAGAGGCCTGCCTGCTCCACCGTTCGCACTGTGACTCGCCCCCGCTGCTCCGCGCTGGCTCCGTGGGGAAGAACAAGCTGCCGGTGTCCAAGAAGGTGACGCAGCAGCTGTCGAAGACAACGACCCGCTCCCTGGGGGACCTGAAGGTCTGCCGGGGCACCCGCGGGTTGGTGGCCAGGTTCCTGCAGAGACCCAAGCGCAACCCCGCAGCTGCAGTGGAGGTGCCTGGGCACAGCCCCCAGGGGCACAAGCAGGTAGGCTCTGACAGCTGGGGCGTCCCTGCCCCCCCTTCCCCAGCTCCCCTTCCCCAGGGAGCCCCACGCGTGCCCTCTCCCACCTGCCAGCACCTCGGCGCTGGCCTTCCTGGGGTCCTGGGTCCTCTGGCCCCCTGCGGCTGGGTGCTGCCTGTCCTGAGCCAGGACGCGTCCCTTCCCCTTGGCCCTGGCCAGCTGTAGCCGTGAGTGTGAAGGCCCCGTGTGTTGCAATGGCTTTGGCTTTGCTCCTGAGTCACTGCAGCCTCGAGGAAGCCGCTGTGAAATCCCAGCCTCGACTTCCCAGCTGGGGAGCGTAATGATCCTTTTCCTGCTTTCTGGGATTAGCCCTCCCTTGCGGGACTCCAGAGGCCTTGCGCAGCCCGGGGAGCTGCGATGGGAACAAGTCTGTCCTTAATGACAGCGTGTGCGTGTCACGCACGCCTCTGCCATCCCCTGCCACTCCTGCCGTCCTGCCCAGCGCATCCGCCTGCCTCCAGCCTCCTTGCTGGAGCACACGGGCTTCCCCCAAAGCACGGGCATCCCCTCCTGCTGCGGGAGTCGTCCCATAGGGTGGGCAAGCAGTGCCACAGCCTGTCCCCATGGGGTTGCAGGTCCCCTGGAGCGCCTGGCCGGGAGCGGAGCAGCGCCAGGAAGGCATCCACCTGCGGAGCTGCGGGGACCTGAGCTCCACCTCGTCCCTGCGCCGGCTCCTGTCCGCCCGCCGGCTGGAGCGTGGCCGCCCGCGGAGCCTCAGCGGGACCTGCAAGGAGAGCGTCCTCTGAGGGCAGCGCTGGCCCCGTGGCACGGCCTCGGCCTCCACAGAGACCCTGGAGCTGGGGGGTGCCGGGAGGGCCCCGCTCCTGGACGCTGCTCCCCCCACCTGCGGGGCCAGGCCCCGGTGTCGCTGTCCTGGGGCTTCCTCATGGCCCCTTCCCAGGGTCGGGGGCGAGGGGCTGGTCCCCTGGGGTGGCCGCTGTGGGGCCAAGCGGGCTGTGCCCCCGTCCCCTGCCCTGACCCCGTGCCTGTGCCCGCGGTGCCCGTGCCTTGTCCCCACTGCTGTCCCTGGTCCCCTGCGCTGGCCGTGCCCCGGCCCCGTCCCGGTAGCGCCCTGGCCCTGCACCCAAGTCCCAACCCCGCCGGTTGTGCCTGGCCCCCCCCGCCCCGTCCCGCACCGGCCGTGCCTGCGTGTCCCCGCGCCCCCCGCCCCCCGGTACCGCCCCGGGGGTCCCTGCACAGATTTAGGGGGGTCGGTGGGGGTGGGGGCCCGTCCCGTTGCCACCGGGCCGCGGCGCTTGCAGCTGCTCCGCCACTCGCTAGAGAACCAAATAAAGGTGTTCGCCTGCCCGACGGGGCCGGGGGGGCCTGGATGGGCGCCTGGGGGCTCCGTGGGGACCGGGGGGACCGGGGGGGGGGGGGGGGACACCCGGTGCCGGTGTGTCAGCTGACACCGGCGGTCACGTGAGCGGCGGGGCGGGGCGGCGCCCGGTGGCGGCTCCGTTCGGGGCCGGGAGCGCGGGGACGGGGACGGGAGCCGGGGTCCGGGGTCCGGGGTCCGGGCCGGCGGTGGGTGAGCGCCCGGCAGCCTCCTCCCGGGACCCGCCGGTGGGGGGGGGGGGGGGGGGGGGCGCGGCTCCCCTCGGGCGTCCCGGAACGGGAACGGGAACGGGAACCGGGCTGCGGGGCCGACGGGGGCAGCGGGGAGAGGAGCGGGGCAGGGGGCTCGGGGCTGGCGGGGGGGGGCTCAGGGGCGGGCACCGGGGGGAAATCCTTCACCGGGGGGGGTGGCGGGGAACGGCGCCGGCTGCCCGGAGACATGGGGGGACCCTGGGGGGGGTCCAGGGCCAGGCTGGAGGGGACCGGGGGCAGGAGGGGGCTGGGGGCTGGAGGGGGTCGGGGGCACGAATGGGGCTGGGGGGGGCTGGGGGCAGCCTGGGCTGGTGCCCATGGTGGTGGTGCCCATGGTGGGGGTGGGAACGAGGTGGGCTCTGAGCTCCCCGCCACCCCGGTGCGCGGTGCCGTGATTCCGTGACCCCGGTTGAGCAAGGCGCTGCTGTGCCAGGCACGCGTGCGGGATGGGCCTCGGCCTGTCCCCATCACGCCCTGTCCCCGTCCTGCTCCTGGAAGAAGAGCCACGGCGTGGGAGGGACGGGAAGCTCGGGTCCCCTTAAAGGCGAGGCTGGCACCGGCGCTGCGGAGGCGGCCTGGCAGCGAGCGCGGACGCGGTGCCAGCACAGCTGCGAACGGCTCTTCTGGGGCTGCTCGAGGCTTTCCTAACGGCGTGCCCCCCACTCACAGGGTCTGCTTCCCCGGGTCTGCCCGAACCAAGGGGACGTGGCGGTGCCATGTGGGCCCAGCGTGCCGGGGTCCTGGGCTGGCTGCTGCTGCTCCAGGCGGTGCCCAGGGCTGCAGGTGAGTGCAGGGACGGGGTGGGGTGGGGTGAGCAGGGTGGGGAGCGTGGGGCTGGAGGGATTTAGGGAGCACCCCAAGGCACGGGGAGAGCTCTCGAAGGGCCACAGCCCCTTAGGGAGCGTCCCCCTCCAGCATCTGCCCGTGCCCGCAGGCGCCCGGCCCTGCAGCCCCAAGTACTTTGGCCGTGACTCCATGGTGTGCGTGTGCAATGCCACGTACTGCGACACGCTGGACCCTGTGGTGCTGCCGGCCCCGGGCACCTACGTCAAGTACGAGAGCAGCAAGGCCGGCAAGCGGCTGGAGCGCAGCGAGGGGAGCTTCCAGCGCAGCCTCCGTGCCCCAGGTACCTGCTGTGGCTGGTGGAAATGGGCCTCGGCCTTCCCTCGAGCCTCTGTCACGCTGCGTTTCTTCCCCTGCAGATCTCGTCCTGACTGTGGACACGACGCAGCGGTACCAGAAGATAAAGGGATTCGGTGGCTCTGTCACTGACTCGGCTGCCATAAACATCCTTTCCCTGCCCGAGAAAGCCCAGGACCACCTGCTGCGCTCCTATTTCTCTGAGGAAGGTGAGGAGTCGTGGGGAAGGCGGGGGGGCTGGTGATGGGGACCCTCGGGAGCTGCTGCCTGGGAGCTGCTGGGGCTTGGAGCCCTCCTGTCCCGCTGCCTATCCCAACCCCTCTGTGCCTGGCAGGGCTCGAGTACAACCTCGTCCGCATCCCCATGGCCAGCTGCGACTTCTCCCTGCACGCCTACACCTACGATGATGTCCCCTATGACTACGAGCTCACCCACTTCAGCCTGCGGGATGAGGACACGAAGCTGAAGGTGAGCAGCAGGCGGGAGCGAGGAGGTCACACGGGAAGGGGCACAGGGGCTTAGAGCTGAGCCTCTCTCTGCCCCGTGCTGCAGATCCCCATCCTGCACCGAGCCTCGGCCATGGCCAAACGGCCGCTGTCCCTGTACGCGAGCCCCTGGACCTCTCCAGCCTGGATGAAGACCAGCGAGTCCTTCATCGGGAAGGGCACGCTGAAGGGGCAGGCGGGGGACAAGTACCACAAGACCTGGGCCAACTACTTCGTGCGGTACAGAGGCGCAGACGGGGGGAGACGCCGAGGGGATCCTTGGCGGTGGAGCTGGGGAGATCCCTGGATCACACCTCTTCCCTTGCGCTCAGCTTTCTGGACGAATACGCCAAGCACAACCTGACCTTCTGGGCGGTGACGGCCGAGAACGAGCCCTCGGCCGGGCTGATCAACAACTACCCCTTCCAGTGCCTGGGCTTCACGGCCGAGCAGCAGCGGGACTTCATCGCGCGGGACCTGGGCCCTGCGCTGGCCAACAGCTCCCACCGCGACGTCCAGCTCATCATCCTGGATGACAACCGCCTCCACCTCCCACACTGGGCCAAAGTGGTGAGCGCAGCGAAGGACAGGGGGTCCTGAGCCCGGTCCCACTGGGGCGTGCGTCCCTACGGAGGGCTCAGCTGCTCCATCCCGCAGCACCAGGGTGCGGGTGCTGGTGTGCTGCCCCCCAGCACCTGGCGCTGGCCGACTCTTGTCCCTTCCAGGTGCTGGAGGACGAACAGGCAGCTCGCTACGTCCACGGCA